>NC_057794.1:212947948-213291414 GCF_018294505.1 Triticum aestivum | reverse complement strand
GCTCAAAAGTCTTATTAAAATCAGGAAGTTGGAGTAAAGGAGCATGTGTCAACTTATCTTTCAATACCGTGAAGGCTTCTTCCTGTGCGGTACCCCAAAGAAAAGGCACATCTTTCTTTGTAAGCTCATTGAGAGGTTCAGCAATGGTGCTGAAATCTCTCACAAAACGCCTATAGAATCCAGCGAGGCCAAGAAAACTCCTCACTTGTGTGACCATTTTGGGTTGCGGCCAACTCTCAATAGCTTCAATCTTGGCTTTATCAACTTCAATTCCCTGTGGAGTAACAACATAGCCAAGAAAAGATACTCGGTCGGTGCAAAAGGTGCACTTCCCAAGGTTACCAAACAAACGTGCATCACGTAGAGCAATAAAAACAGCACGTAAATGTTCCAAATGTTCCTCCAAAGATCTGCTATAAATCAATATGTCATCAAAGTAAACTACCACAAATCGTCCAATGAAAGCACGTAAAACTTCGTTCATTAATCTCATGAAAGTACTAGGTGCATTAGTTAACCCAAAAGGCATGACTAACCACTCATATCATCCAAACTTAGTTTTAAATGTTGTTTTCCATTCATCTCCCAATTTCATACGAATTTGATGGTAGCCACTACGCAAATCAACTTTGGAGAATATTGTAGAGCCACTCAATTCATCAAGCATATCATCTAGCCTAGGAATAGGATGACGATAACGAATAGTAATATTATTAATGCCTCTACAATCAACACACATACGTGATGTACCATCCTTTTTTGGCACTAGAATAATAGGAACAGCACAAGGACTAAGGGATTCGCGTATATAACCTTTGTCGAGAAGCTCTTGTACTTGACGCATAATCTCCTTCGTCTCCTCTGGATTGGTATGGTATGGTGCACGGTTTGGCAGTGAAGCACCGGGAATTAAGTCAATCTGATGCTCAATCCCTTGAATAGGCGGTAATCCCGGTGGCACGTCTTGCGGAAAAACGTCAGCGAACTCCTGCAAAATGTTAGTGACAGTAGGAGGCAAAGAGGAAGGCACGTCCTCGAATGAAAATAATTCCTCTTTGCACACAAAAGCATAGCAAACAGATTTGCTGAAATCTAGCTCATCAATATCAGATTTGGTGGCAAATAAACATGCACTTTTCAATTTAATTTTAGAAGCAACACTAGATGGTTTATTATTAGGCTTCATTTGTTGCTCAAATTCTTTTGCCACAATCTGATTTTCACTCTTATTCTTCTCCTGTTGTGCTTTATTAGCTCTACTAATATCATCTTTCAAAATGGAATCAGGAGTCATAGGAAGCAAAGTAATATTTTTATCCTTATGAACAAGAGTATAGTGATTGTTTCTACCATGGTGTACAGAATTTTTATCAAATTGCCATGGTCTACCAAGTAATAAGGAACATGCTTGCATAGGTACCACATCACAATCAACATAATCAGCATATGTAGAGATACTAAAATGCACACGAATAGTACGTGTTACCTTAACCTTGCCGCTGTTGTTGAACCATTGGATGTAGTAAGGATGTGGATGTGGTCTTGTGGTGAGAGAAAGCTTCTCCACCATCTCCATGCTAGCCAAGTTGTTGCAGCTCCCTCCGTCTATTATGACGCGCACAGAACGTTCCTTCACAACTCCCTTGGTATGGAACAAATTGTGCCTCTGATTTTGCTCAGCTTGTGTGATCTGCACACTCAAAACACGTTGAGCAACTAAACATTCATACATGTCAGCGTCTTCAGGAGCCATGTATTGCGTCTCATGATCAGAATCATCTCCACCATGTTCTTCACGTGTAATAAGAGCCAAAGTCTCCTCATCATAGTCACTAGCAGACTCATATCCACCATCCGCGGTAGCAATCATCACACGCGGAGATTTGCATTCCCTCGCATAATGACCTCCTCCCTTACAACGACGACAAATAATATCACTTGTGTGCCCTGTTGATGCCATGGAAGAAGACGAACGCTGTGCAGGCCCCGCAGGTGCGCTCTTGGCAGACAATGGTGGTTGTGCCTGTTTTCTTGTATCACGGCTGGAGGTGGCACCGGATGGAGGTGCTGGTGCAGTTGAAGTAGAAGATGCACGAGGTGTCCATGATGAAGGTCGGCCTGCAGAAAAGTTAGTTCGCCCCAATGCTTGTCGATCCTGCACTTCACGTTCAGCTTTACAAGCAAGATGGAATAAACGAGTGATATTAGTATACTCCTTATAGTCTAGAATGGTCTGAATCTCTCTATTTAATCCACCCAGAAAACGTGCAAGCATAGCTTCATTCTCCTCAACAATACCACATCTAATCATGCCAGTTTGTAATTCCTGATAATATTCTTCTACAGAATTTTTCCCTTGTCTTAAACGCTGCAATTTTTGAAGCAATTCACGTTGATAATATGGTGGAACCCAACGCGTACGCATAGCAGTTTTCAAAGCAGCCCAAGTAGTTGGAATAGGATATAATCTACAATGTTCAGACCACCATACACATGCAAAACTAGTGAAAGCACAAACAGCAGCAGCAACTCGTCTCTCCTCAGGATATTGTAAACATGTAAATCGTTGTTCAGTTTCTAACTCCCAAGTAAGATATATATCAGGAACATATCTACCCTCAAATGGTGGAATATTCAATTTCAGTTTAGGAATATGGACATCATCTCGTACCTGAGGTGGTGGTGCAGGCCTACCATTACGAATATATACCTGAGGTCGACCTGCTGGTGGTGGTGCTGGTGGCTGCTCGTAGATCTGATTTTGATCAACCTCATCCTCATAATCGCCCGCATACTCATCATCCTCCTGGGTACCAGCAGCAGCAGTAGCAGGAGCCAAAGAAACACCAACAGCAGTAGCAGCGGCACCAGAATTTTGTCCTGGCTCAATAGGAACACGCTGTGCTCGTCCATACTGATTCGGAAGGAGGCGTAGTTGTTGTTGCAGAGGTGCGACAGGTGCAGCCGGTGGTGGAAGACGCGCAAGCAGTTCATTAAATCTGTTATCGAGCTTTGTTTCGAACGTCTTCTCGAGGCCAGTGATCTTCTCCATGGCCTCTTCAAAATTGTTCAGCACATCTTGTACCTGTTCAGTCATCATTTGCTGAAACTTATCATGAAGCTCGTTGTTCGATAAGTTCTCCCAGTCAATCTCGTCGGCTTGTGATCCTGGCATGGTTAGCAGCAATAGAAACACACAAGAATATGATCCTACAGACTACTAAGAAGTGGTGGTGGTGTATCACAAATCCGTCAAGCAAATCTCAAATTCTTACCAGTTCTTTCCCAGCAGCAGGCGGTGATCGGCAACCGTTGTAGTCAAAAACTCTCAAAGCTTGGATAGAGCGATTACCAGGGAGAGTCAAACACACGACGTAGATGTATGTGGAGCTGGGAAGGCTTATAGTATGGTAGCAAAAAGGGTCAGCACTAATCAATTCAGAGATGCAAAGTTGAATAAACGCTCAACGACGGTACTGTGCTGGTCCTAGGCTAGACTGTGCTAGAGACGCGAGCCTAGAACACCAACAAAATCACGGTGCGGCACGTAAACAAGGGAAAAGCACACTCTGAAATTTTTCTTTTCGCTCTCCTTTTTTTTGCGCTCTTTTTTTTGGGCTGCTTTTTTTTGCGAAAAAGCACTATAATGGCGAGTGTCTCAAAACTCTTCCTAGGTCAAATTGACAGGATGGGCACGATTTTTTTTTTCGACAAATTTTTTTTTCGACTGCCCGGACCCAAAAACTGGAAACGGGTCAAAAAAAACTTCCTATAATGCCACCTGTCTCAAAACACTCAGAAACACCTAAAAATAGGATAGCCAGAAAAATTTTCGAAAAATGCGTTTGCGAAAAATTTTGGGCCTAAACGGAGCGTGGCTACCCGACTCTTTTTTTTTTACCGAAACCTACTCCGGCAAGGAAACACGAATCGGAATCTAGATGGATCTCGAAAACAAACCTAATATGACAAGAACTCGGATTGGTGGTGGATATATGGTGGTAGATGGCAGCGGTGGTGGTATATGACAGCTGTGGTGGTATATGGATAGGATTCGAAGCGGTGGCGGATAAGCGGTGGTGGTAGATGACAGGGGTGATGATGATGGTGCGGCGGCGGCGTGACAACTTACGACCAGAACTCGAAACTCTAAAAGACTAGACTCTAAGACCAGCAACTAGTCACGACGATGCAACCGCAAATTCAACAAAGCAAAACCCTAAAAAGATTATGCAAAGGCTTAGATTGGTTCGGATATGATGAACTAACCCTAATTTTTGTTGTGGCTTTTTTCGTGGACTATAGGTATGAAGAACAGACTCGATCTAAACTACGAAAAACTGTAAAATCTCACCGAGCAACCTGGAAATCTGATACCACTTGATAGAGGCAAAGGTGTCCCGTCTTTCGGTGAGATGGTGGATTTCGCTTTGGTGGAAGTCGACTTTGACGATCCGACTACAAACGTGCGAGGACGTCGCACCTTAGCAATCGCTAAACCAACTCCGAGAGGTTATTGACCACGCCGGAGCACGATCAACCTGACCACGAGGGTCTGTTTCCTGCGAGCAAACGAAGAACAAGCAAGAAACTAAGATTGCAATCTGGATATTGCGAATATAAGATGAAAGCTTTATTGATCAAGGTGGGGTTCTGTGACGCCTTTGTCTGGTCGTTGTACACAAACGAAGTACGCGAAGTTGCAGCTATGGCGAACTTTTAATCTAAACAAAACCCAAAGTCTAAACGATGCCCTAAGGGCTGTATATATGGAGGAAGAGGGGGGGAATTTCGTGGCCCTTGGTGGAGGGGTCCGAAATCAACCCTATCTCTTGTTCCCCCACACATACGGACTCTAAAAATAGCCTATACTTATGTATTTCGAAATTACATGGGCCTAGCCCAATAATAAGGTGACGCAGCACCTAAAATAGCCTCGGGACGAAATTTATGAAGTGGCATCTTGTATATTTCGTCCAAGGCTTCATGCACCCATTATGGTGGCTTCAAAGTCCTGAAATCATCACTTGTAACTCCGTTCTTGTTCCCCTTGCGCATGCCATCATCTCCATGCTTGTTCTTGCTCCAATGTTCATCCTTCTCCAAGCTAGGCCCTTCATTTGTAAGCAAAACAAATGTATCCAATTTAGGCAGCATCATATTCTCATGAACATTAGAATCATTACCAAGAAACGAAAGTACCTGGTAATTTAGTTGGCGTGCACGAGCTCTAGTAATTGGTCCAGTATGTATAGCAGCAGGGGCTGTGGGTGTAACAATTGTATTGATGTCCTCATCACTAGGTACGGTTTATATAGTCTTGGGGTCGAAAGAGATGAATAGGGGCTCAGTTTGGGGATCTCAGCCGTCCATCCTCGGAGGCCCGTGCGCACGGGGTAAGTTGGGCCCGTGCGCACGGGGGTCCCGTGGGCACGGTACAGGCCCGTGCGCACGGGGTGCTCCAGCATCAAGTTCCTGGATAGCCCGTGGGCACGGGGTCTCGGGGCCTGTGCGCACGTGGTCACCTGGGACTTCTAGTTTTGATGCTGTTGCACTCCATCTTGGTCCGCGTGGCCTTGGGGTGGTTCCTCTTCTCCTTGGGGGTGCTCCTGAGCCTCTTGGTAGTGTTCCTCTTCGTACCTAATGAGACATAGCATATCCTGGTGAGGTAGCAACAATGTTCCATTCGTATCCATATGCAAGCTAAGTAGGAAGGAGTTCACCTCGGTTTCCAAAGCACGTGCTCTAGCTCTTGTCATAGGTCCATGTGGGGCTTGATGTGTCAGTGTAGAGTCCGTGGGGATGATGGAAGGATGCTCCGCATCAGAAATTGAAGATGATTTTATGGATAGATTTTGGGGAGGATTAAACCGTGATATTCAAGAGATATTAATTCATGAAGAGTGTTATCCTATGGACCATTTGTTTCGTCTTGCTTGCAAAGCTGAACAGGAAATAAAACGACGTGTTGCCCAGGAGGAGAACAAGCGCATGGTGCACATTCCAAGAGTTGATATGATTGTTCCTTCAACTACTAGGCATATTATGACAACCACATCCGTTGTTGTGAGGACTACATCACCTCCACCATGTGACACATCGCCCCCGAGAGTCGCTACATCATCTGAGTTGATCATAAGAGGTAATGACAAAGGTACTGATCTTCCATCTCTACATGAGAATGATGAATGCCTTGTCAGTTGAATGCACCATCTGATGAGCTACCCACTACTTTGATCGTACCGCCTATTTTAGAGGACTGTGTTGATAATTTGACTTTGCCATGTGATCAAACAACTGAAATACCAACAATTTTTAGTGCACCCATTGAATTAATCGTTGATCTAAAAGAACCAATGTTTAATCATTTTGATATGACCTCTAATCTTGGTGATGATTCTACGTCCAATGACTTATTGCATGTTTGCTTATTTAAGCATGCAGCATGTAAATTTGATGCAAGTAAGGTTTATTCACCAATGTTGGGATGGTTTAATGATGAACATTGTCATTCTTTTGAAATGAATAAGAGCTTCACTTATATGTGCAAACTGAGTTGCAATATTTTCATGCCTTCTACTTCTTGTGACAATTTTTTGGCTTTAGATTTTCTGAACTATGAAAGTTACTCATGTATACATGTGTCATATGTGCAAAAATCAAGGGAAGTAAAAATGGATGACATATACATATACAACATGTACACCTTGTCTCTTTTGTTAGCCACATTTCAGATTAAGCAACGCCGAGGATGGCTTTGTTTTCAAAAAGGGGATGATGATGAGGACATGACTACCTTGGATACGACCAAAAATATTGCATACATGCATATTTGTCAGGTGATTTCTAGTGCAAAATATTCAATAATCTATTTATGTTATCCAGAAAAAAAATACTTCACACACTTTTATGTTTTGTCTAATTGTAGGTGTATGGGACATTTGTACAATCCACATATGAAGATAAGGGAAAAGGAGAAGTTTAGGTTCTGTTCAAAAAGTTCTCTCACGCCACTTTTGGGCCAAGAGAAGATAGAGTCCAAGTCTCTCACATTCTGGATTCAGATTCGGACTGCACATACATGCCTGACTCAAAATGTCAACAACTTTTTCATACGGATTCCATATTGGGTGATTCATTTTTTATTGGAAAGTAGATTTCGTGCTCTTTCCAACCCAATTGGAATCACCTTCAAAGTCATCCGGAGCATTGAGATATCGACGAAACAATCTGATGCTGCAGCAGAATCCGAGTCAAACAACAAGTCCAAAGGTGTTGCACCACCTCCACTTGGGCCCATGAGCCTTGGACGACCTAGGGTTCGTTTTAGGCTGCCTTGGGATGTCCTCCCACCTCCTTGGCCGCCACCCCTTGCTCCTATAAGTAGATCTATCTAGTAGCTTTTTCCTTGGGATTTGTTTAGTTAAAAGTTAGCCATTGCAACTTCGTGTACTTCGTTTGTGTCCAATGACCAGACCAAGGTCGCTTTCGGATCCCCACCTTTATCAATACTTCATCTATATTCGCAATATTCAGATTGCATTATCATATTCTTGCTTGTTCTTCGATTGCATGCAGAAATAGACCTTCGTGGTCAGGCTGATCGTGCTTCCAACATCGTCAGTAACCTCGGGAGATTGGTTTAGCGATTGCTAAGGCGCAACGTCGTGCACATTTGTAGTCGGATCGTCAAAGTCGTCTCCACCAAATTGATAGTTATCATCTCATCAAAAGATCGGGACCCTCGCCTCTATCATTCTAAGTGCCCGCGATGGAGATGTGCGACCCCCCATTTCAAAAAGGACAAAGGCGTGGTATTTCGACGCTTCGAAGGTTTAGTTTTGGTTTGCTTCAAGTCGTAGGAAAGACCGCACTATTCAGAGGGGTCTGTGTGGATAAATGTTGTGTGAGAATGCCTTTGTCGAGCCTTACTCTCTTACCCTTCCCACTCCAAATAGAAGAGTCCAAGTCTCTCACGTTCTGGATTCAGATTCGGACTGCACAGACATACCTGACTCAAAATGTCAACAATTTTTTCATACGGACTCCGAACTGGGTGATTCTTTTTTTGTTGGAAACTAGATTTCGTGCTCTTTCCAAACCAATTGGATTCACCTTCAAATTCGTCCAGAGCGTTGAGTTATGGACGAAACAATCTGACGCTGCAGCAGAATCCGAGTCAAACTAGAAGCCAAAAGGTGTTGCATCACCTCCACTTGGGCCCATGAGCCTTGTACCACCTAGGGTTAGTTTTAGGCTACCTTGGGACGTCCTCCCACCTCCTTGGCCGCCACACCTTGCTCCTATATAAGTTGATCCATCTAGTAGCTTTTTCCTTGGGATTTGTTTAATTAAAAGTTAGCCATTGCAACTTCGTGTACTTCATTTGTGTCCAACGACTAGACCAAGACCGCTTTCGGATCCCCGCCTTTATTAATACTTCATCTATATCCGCAATATTCAGATTGCATTATCATATTCTTGCTTGTTCTTCAATTGCATGCAGGAATAGACCTTCGTGGTCAGGCTGATCGTGCTTCTAGCATCGTCGTGCACGTTAGTAGTCGGATCGTCAAAGTCGACTCCACCAAATCGATAGTTATCATCTCATCGAAAGATCGGGACCCTCGCCTCTATCACACAAAGTTGTTTCCGCATACACAATCGCTATCTTGGTTCGTCAAGCATTGCATGAGAAAAGAGCTCAAACATCAAAGAGCCAAACAAGCTTTTAAGCAAAAAGGAAAGATAAGCAAAGAGCTTTTAAGCAAGAACCATAGCATCATACAACATTAAGATTGTCATACTAGATCATCTTGGATCATATCATCGGAACACCTTGCATAGAACATACTTGGGATAGAAGTCGTTGCATTTTTGCTAAGTAGGTTGTGCACAAGTTCTTGTATCCGCCTATTGTGCAATCGTGCTAGCGTCTCTCTAGTGTTCTGCAACACGAGCATTTTTGTGGATTCCACATTTTGGCTCATCCTTGGTTGCCCAACCCCACTTATCTTTTTGTGTGTGTGTTTCCGTGTACCTTATATGCTTGGTCTACTTGTTACATTGCATCTTTCGCATCTTTTCCAACATTATTGAAGCTCACTTACAAATTGCATCAAATTTTGTGCCACCATCCTAACCAAGCTCCACCATAAGCTTTTACTTGTGTAGGTGTGAGAAACCGACAAGAATTGGTACCAATCGTGCTATTTCCTTATCCTACATTGGAGTGATCATCGATCCACTTTCAACTCCGGTCAAGGTACATTGGTATTCGTTCTTCTCTTTCTACCACTCACATTTGTCTTGGAATGATGGATAGGCCAAGTACTTCTACCAACCCACTCGTCATGGAGCAAGACGATGACATGAACTCCTTTGTCACCAAGTGATAGAGGCGAGGGTCCTGATCTTTCGATGAGATGATAACTATCGATTTGGTGGAGACGACTTTGGCGATCCGACTACAAACGTGCATGACGTTGCGCCTTAGCAATCGCTAAACCAATCTCCTGAGGTTACTGACGATGCTGGTAGCACGGTCAGCCTGACCACGAAGGTCTATTCCTGCAAGCAATCGAAGAACGAGCAAGAATATGATAAAGCAATCTGAATATTGCAAATATATATGAAGTATTGATGATGGTGGGGATCCGGAAGCGGTCTTGGTCTGGTCGTTGGACACAAACGAAGTACACGAAGTTGCAATGGCTAACTTTTAACTAAACAAATCCCAAGGAAAAGCTACTAGATGGATCTACTTATATAGGAGCAAGGGGTGGCGGCCAAGGAGGTGGGAGGACGTCCCAAGGCAGCCTAAAACTAAATCTAGGTCGTACAAGGCCAATTGGCCCAAGTGGAGGTGATGTAACACCTTTGGACTTGTAGTTTGACTCGGATTCTGCTGCAGCATCAGATTGTTTCGTCCACAACTCAACGCTCCGGACGAATTTGAAGGTGATTCCAATTGGGTTGGAAAGTTCACGAAATCTAGTTTCCAACAAAAAAAGAATCACCCAATTCGGAGTCCGTATGAAAAACTTGTGTGCGTTTTGAGTCAAATGTGTCTGTGTAGTCCGAATCTGAATCCAGAACGTGAGAGACTTGGACTCTATCTTCTCTTGGGCCAAAAGTGACGTGAGAGAACTTTTTGGACAGCAAATAAACATCTCTTTCCTCCTTATCTTCATATGTGGATTGTACAAATGTCCCATACACCTGCAATTAGACAAAACACAAAAGTGTGTGAAGTATTTTTGTTCTGGATAACATAAATAGATTATTGAATAGTTTGCACTAGAAATCACCTGACAAATATGCATATACGCAATATTTTTGGTCATATCCAAGGTAGTCATGTCCTCATCATCCTCCCCTTCTTGAAAATAAAGCCGTCCTCGGCGTTGCTTAATCTGAAATGTGGCTAACAAAAGAGACAAGGTGTACATGTTGTATATGTATATGTCATCCATTTTTACTTCCCTTGATTTTTGCATATATGACACATGAATAGATGAGTAACTTGCATAGTTCATAAAATCTAAAACCAAAAAATTAGCACAAGAGGTAGAAGGCATGAAAATATTGCAACTCAGTTTGCGCATATAAGTGAAGCTCTTATTCATTTCAAAAGATTGACAATGTTCATCATTAAACCATCCCAACATTGGTGAATAAACCTTACTTGCATCAAATTTACATGCTACAACATGCTTAAATAAGCAAACATGCAATAAGTCATTCAACACAGAATCATCACCAAGATTAGAGGTCATATCAAAATGATTAAACATTGGTTCTTTTGCATCAATAGTTAATTCAATGGGTGCACTCAAAATTGTTGGTATTTCAGTTGTTTGATCACATGGCAAAGTCAAATTATCAACGTAGTCCTCTTGATGAGGACATGACTACCTTGGATATGACCAAAAATATTGCATATATGCATATTTGTCAGGTGATTTCTAGTGCAAACTATTCAATAATCTATTTATGTTATCCAGAACAAAAATACTTCACACACTTTTGTGTTTTGTCTAATTGCAGGTGTATGGGACATTTGTACAATCCACATATGAAGATAAGGAAGAAAGAGATGTTTATTTGCTGTCCAAAAAGTTCTCTCACGTCACTTTTGGCCCAAGAGAAGATAGAGTCCAAGTCTCTCACGTTCTGGATTCAGATTCGGACTGCACAGACACACCTGACTCAAAACGCACACAAGTTTTTCATACGGACTCCGAATTGGGTGATTCTTTTTTTGTTGGAAACTAGATTTCGTGCAATTTCCAACCCAATTGGAATCACCTTCAAATTCGTCCGGAGAGTTGAGTTGTGGACGAAACAATCTGATGCTGCAGCAGAATCCGAGTCAAACTACAAGTCCAAAGGTGTTACATCACCTCCACTTGGGCCCATTGGCCTTGTACGACCTAGATTTAGTTTTAGGCTGCCTTGGGACGTCCTCCCACCTCCTTGGCCGCCACCCCTTGCTCCTATATAAGTAGATCCATCTAGTAGCTTTTCCTGGGGATTTGTTTAGTTAAAAGTTAGCCATTGCAACTTCGTGTACTTCGTTTGTGTCCAACGACCAGACCAAGACCGCTTACGGATCCCCACCATTATCAATACTTCATATATATTCGCAATATTCAGATTGCTTTATCATATTCTTGCTCGTTCTTCGATTGCTTGCAGGAATAGACCTTCGTGGTCAGGTTGATCGTGCTCCAGCGTGGTCAATAACCTCTCGGAGTTGGTTTAGCGATTGCTAAGGCGCAACGTCGTGCACGTTTGTAGTCGGATCGTCAAAGTCGTCTCCACGAAATCGATAGTTATCATCTCATCGAAAGATCGGGACACCCCGCCTCTATCAAGTGGTATCAGTTTTCAGGTTGCTCGGTGAGAATTTTCCAGTTTTCCTAGATTAGATTTACTTTCTTACCTATTGTCCAAGAAAAAGCCACAAAAAAGAGTTAGATCTATTCATCCTTGGTCCAAGCCAGTCTGAGCCTTTGCAATTTTCTTTTCATTGATTGCATAGTTGAATTATCGATTGCATTGTCGTGTCGAGTTGCTGGCCTTAGTGTCTAGTTCGTTTAGAGTTTCGAGTTCTGTTCACATTAGTCACGCCACCGCTGCATCATTATCTCTTCCGCTGTCCACCACCCATCCATCAATTTCCACCACGTGCTACCCACCATTCATTGTCATAATAATAGTTGAGATCGTTCACATCTTCACTTGATCCAATCTGCATCTTATCTAGTTTGTTTTGGAAAGAGGGAGAAAAAAAGAGAGAAAAAAAAGAGAGAAAAAAAGGAAAAAAAAGTCAGAGAAAAAAAAGGAGAGAAAGAAAAAAAAGTGTGAGGAAAAAAAAGAGAGAAGAAAAAAAAACAAAAAAATCGGCACAAACTTTTTCAGGGGAAAGTTGGAGACAAAGTTGTTGATATATCCTGCTTGGCTGTTGTTTCACCTCATTATCTTCACTGCTGTTGTGATCTTCACTTATATCTTGCTGTCAAGAGCTACTTAGTATCCTTCATTGATGCTAGTTGTGCTACGCCGTGACCTCATTAGTGTTCTAGGCTCGCGTCTCTAGTCCGGTCTAGCCTAGGACCAGCACAGTACCGTCGTTGAGCGTTTATTCAACATTGCATCTTTGAATTGATTATTGCTAATCTTTTGCTACCATATATAGCCAACCCAGCTCCACATATTTCTACACTGTGTATGCGTACGCTCCCCTGGCAATCGCTTTACTCAATATTCGGAGTTACTTGACACAGCTGGTTGCCGATCACCGCCTGCTGCATGGTAAGAACTTGTAAGACATTGATATTTGCTTTACTGTGAGCGTTCTACCACCACATCCTAGTAGTTATAGGAACATTATTTTTGGGTTTTGTTTCTTGTTCTACTAATCATGACAGGATCCAGAGTCAATTCATGGGCTTTGTCGATCGCGGGAGACATGCCACCACCTTTGCAAATACCACAACCGTCACGAGAGGTGCACAAACATCCAAATGCACATGATCAGGTTAATGTATCTATACCACCATTTAATGGCCGTTTTAAACCTGCTTTATATATTGAATGGGAGTTCGACATAAAAAATATATTTGCTTCCCATAATTTCGATGAACATAAAAAGGTTAAGGTTGCGGTTGGTTCTTTCACTGGTTATGCTTTGGTTTGGTGGAGTGAATATTGTCGGTTACACCCTGATTATATACCTACTACTTGGGATGATTTGAAACTTGCCATGCGACATACTTTCGTCCCTGCTTATTATACTCGTGACATGATTAAGAAGTTGCAACACTTAAAACAAGGTAGTGAAACTGTAACAAAATATTATGATGATTTACAAACTACCTTGTTGCATTCCTCTTTAGAAGAAAGTGAAGATGATTTTATGGATAGATTTTGGGGAGGATTAAACCGTGATATTCAAGAGATACTAATTCATGAAGAGTGTTATCCTATGGACCATTTGTTTCATCTTGCTTGCAAAGCTGAACAGGAAATAAAACGACGTGTTGGCCACGAGGAGAACAAGCGCACGGTGCACATTCCAAGAGTTGATATGATTGTTCCTTCAACTACTAGGCATACTATGACAACCACATCCGTTGTTGTCAGGACTACATCACCTCCACCATGTGACACATCGCCCCCGAGAGTGGCTACATCATTTGAGTTGATCATAAGAGGTAATGACAAAGGTACTGATCTTCCATCTCTACATGAGAATGATGAATGCCTTGTCAATTTGAATGCACCATCTGATGAGCTACCCACTACTTTGATCACACCACCTATTTTAGAGGACTACGTTGATAATTTGACTTTGCCATGTGATCAAACAACTGAAATACCAACAATTTTGAGTGCACCCATTGAATTAACTATTGATGCAAAAGAACCAATGTTTAATCATTTTGATATGACCTCTAATCTTGGTGATGATTCTATGTTGAATGACTTATTGCATGTTTGCTTATTTAAGCATGTTGTAGCATGTAAATTTGATGCAAGTAAGGTTTATTCACCAATGTTGGGATGGTTTAATGATGAACATTGTCAATCTTTTGAAATGAATAAGAGCTTCACTTATATGTGCAAACTGAGTTGCAATATTTTCATGCCTTCTACTTCTTGTGCTAATTTTTTGGCTTTAGATTTTATGAACTATGCAAGTTACTCATCTATTCATGTGTCATATATGCAAAAATCAAGGGAAGTAAAAATGGATGACATATACATATACAACATGTACACCTTGTCTTTTTTGTTAGCCACATTTCAGATTAAGCAACGCCGAGGACGGCTTTATTTTCAAGAAGGGGAGGATGATGAGGACATGACTACCTTGGATATGACCAAAAATATTGCATATATGCATATTTGTTAGGTGATTTCTAGTGCAAACTATTCAATAATCTATTTATGTTATCCAGAACAAAAATACTTCACACACTTTTGTGTTTTGTCTAATTGCAGGTGTATGGGACATTTGTACAATCCACATATGAAGATAAGGAAGAAAGAGATGTTTATTTGCTGTCCAAAAAGTTCTCTCACGTCACTTTTGGCCCAAGAGAAGATAGAGTCCAAGTCTCTCACGTTCTGGATTCAGATTCGGACTGCACAGACACACCTGACTCAAAACGCACACAAGTTTTTCATACGGACTCCGAATTGGGTGATTCTTTTTTTGTTGGAAACTAGATTTCGTGCAATTTCCAACCCAATTGGAATCACCTTCAAATTCGTCCGGAGAGTTGAGTTGTGGACGAAACAATCTGATGCTGCAGCAGAATCCGAGTCAAACTACAAGTCCAAAGGTGTTACATCACCTCCACTTGGGCCCATTGGCCTTGTACGACCTAGATTTAGTTTTAGGCTGCCTTGGGACGTCCTCCCACCTCCTTGGCCGCCACCCCTTGCTCCTATATAAGTAGATCCATCTAGTAGCTTTTCCTGGGGATTTGTTTAGTTAAAAGTTAGCCATTGCAACTTCGTGTACTTCGTTTGTGTCCAACGACCAGACCAAGACCGCTTACGGATCCCCACCATTATCAATACTTCATATATATTCGCAATATTCAGATTGCTTTATCATATTCTTGCTCGTTCTTCGATTGCTTGGAGGAATAGACCTTCGTGGTCAGGTTGATCGTGCTCCAGCGTGGTCAATAACCTCTCGGAGTTGGTTTAGCGATTGCTAAGGCGCAACGTCGTGCACGTTTGTAGTCGGATCGTCAAAGTCGTCTCCACGAAATCGATAGTTATCATCTCATCGAAAGATCGGGACACCCCGCCTCTATCACCTCTAAAATAGCTGGTGTGATCAAAGTAGTGGGTAGCTCATCAGATGGTGCATTCAAATTGACAAGGCATTCATCATTCTCATGTACAGATGGAAGATCAGTACCTTTTTCATTACCTCTTATGATCAACTCAGATGATGTAGCCACTCTCGGGGGGATGTGTCACATGGTGGAGGTGATGTAGTCCTGACAACAACGGATGTGGTTGTCATAGTATGCCTAGTAGTTGAAGGAATAATCATATCAACTCTTGGAATGTGCACCGTGCGCTTGTTCTCCTCGTGGCCAACACGTCGTTTTATTTCCTGTTCAGCTTTGCAAGCAAGATGAAACAAATGGTCCATAGGATAACACTCTTCATGAATTAGTATCTCTTGAATATCACGGTTTAATCCTCCCCAAAATCTATCCATAAAATCATCTTCACTTTCTTCTAAAGAGGAATGCAACAAGGTAGTTTGTAAATCATCATAATATTTTGTTACAGTTTCACTACCTTGTTTTAAGTGTTGCAACTTCTTAATCATGTCACGAGTATAATAAGAAGGGACGAAAGTATGTCGCATGGCAAGATTCAAATCATCCCAAGTAGTAGGTATATAATCAGGGTGTAACCGACAATATTCACTCCACCAAACCAAAGCATAACCAGTGAAAGAACCAACCGCAACCTTAACCTTTTTATGTTCATCAAAATTATGGGAAGCAAATATATTTTTTATGTCGAACTCCCAGTCAATATATAAAGCAGGTTTAAAACGGCCATTAAATGGTGGTATAGATACATTAACCTGATCATGTGCATTTGGATGTTTGTGCACCTCTCGTGACGGTTGTGGTATTTGCAAAGGTGGTGGCACGTCTCCCGCGATCGACGAAGCCCATGAATTGACTCTGGATCCTGTCATGATTAGTAGAACAAGAAACAAAACCCAAAAATAATGTTCCTATAATTACTAGGATGTGGTGGTAAAACGCTCACAGTAAAGCAAATATCAATGTCTTACACGTTCTTACCATGCAGCAGGCGGTAATCGGCAACCAGTGGTGTCAAGTAACTCCGAATATTGAGTAAAGCGATTGCCAGGGGAGCGTACGTATACACGGTGTAGAAATATGTGGAGCTGGGTTGGCTATATATGGTAGCAAAAGATTAGCAATAATCAATTCAAAGATGCAATGTTGAATAAACGCTCAACGACGGTACTGTGCTGGTCCTAGGCTAGACCGGACTAGAGACGCGAGCCTAGAACACTAATAAGGTCACGGCGTAGCACAACTAGCACCAATGAAGGATACTAAGTAGCTCTTGACAGCAAGATATAAGTGAAGATCACAACGGCAGTGAAGATAATGATGAAAAACAACTGCCAAGCAGGATATACAACAACTCTCTCTCCAACTTTCCTCTTGAAAAGTTTGAGACGATTTTCTAATAAATTCTTTCAAAGAATGCTACTAACTCAAGCTTTCCAATGCAAAAAGAATCACTCAATTCCGAGTTGATATGAGGAGTCAAAGAATTCTAAAACTGGCCTGAAAAATTGGAACAAGCTGTGTTCACGAACTTCGGAGGGCAAAAAGACCTATTTAGAAGCCGATTTTGAGGTGTCAAATATTGAACTAGCTTCTGCAACTATTTAGATGCGGCTCGTCGCTATCTTCAATTTGAGTACTCACGGAGCCAAAACGGACTTCGTATGAGGAAGATACACCTGTTTTATTGAACAGTGCGCAAAACAGATTTCAATCCGAATTCAGGTACGAGATTGATTCTAGATAGATCCAAATTTTTTTTCTTCTCTCTCTTTTTCTTTCCTTTTTTTCTCTTTTTTTTCTCTATCTTTTTTTTCTCCCTCTTTCCAAGATAAACTAGATAAGATGCAGATTGGATCAGGCGAAGATGTGAATGACCTCAACTATGATTATGACAATGAACAGTGCATAGCACGTGGTGGAAATTAATAGATGGGATGGTGGACGGCGGAAGGGATAATGATGCAGCGGCGGCGTGACTAATGTGAACAGAACTTGAAACTCTAAAGGAACTAGACACTAAGACCAGCAACTCGACACAACGATGCAACCGATAATTCAACTATGCAAGCAATGAAAAGAAAATTGGAAAGGCTCAGACTGGCTTGGACCAAGGATGAATAGATCTAACTCTTTTTTGTGGCTTTTTCTTGGACAATAGGTAAGAAAATAAATCTAATCTAGGAAAACTGGAAATTCTCACCGAGCAACCTGAAAACTGATACCACTTGATAGAGGCGAGGGTCCCGATCTTTCGATGAGATGATAACTATCGATTTGGTGGAGACGACTTTGGCGATCGGACTACAAACGTGCATGACGTTGCGCCTTAGCAATCGCTAAACCAATCTCCTGAGGTTACTGATGATGCTGGTAGCACGGTCAGCCTGACCACGAAGGTCTATTCCTGCAAGCAATCGAAGAACGAGCAAGAATATGATAAAGCAATCTGAATATTGCAAATATATATGAAGTATTGATAATGGTGGGGATCCGGAAGTGGTCTTGGTCTGGTCGTTGGACACAAACGAAGTACACGAAGTTGCAATGGCTAACTTTTAACTAAACAAATCCCAAGGAAAAGCTACTAGATGGATCTACTTATATAGGAGCAAGGGGTGGCGGCCAAGGAGGTGGGAGGACGTCCCAAGGCAGCCTAAAACTAAATCTAGGTCGTACAAGGCCAATGGGCCCAAGTGGAGGTGATGTAACACCTTTGGACTTGTAGTTTGACTCGGATTCTGCTGCAGCATCAGATTGTTTCGTCCACAACTCAACGCTCCGGACGAATTTGAAGGTGATTCCAATTGGGTTGGAAAGTTCACGAAATCTAATTTCCAACAAAAAAAGAATCACCCAATTCGAAGTCCGTATGAAAAATTTGTGTGCGTTTTGAGTCAGATGTGTCTGTGCGGTCCGAATCTGAATCCAGAACGTGAGAGACTTGGACTCTATCTTCTCTTGGGCCAAAAGTGACGTGAGAGAACTTTTTGGACAGCAAATAAACATCTCTTTCTTCCTTATCTTCATATGTGGATTGTACAAATGTCCCATACACCTGCAATTAGACAAAACACAAAAGTGTGTGAAGTATTTTTGTTCTGGATAACATAAATAGATTATTGAATAGTTTGCACTAGAAATCACCTGACAAATATGCATATACGCAATATTTTTGGTCATATCCAAGGTAGTCATGTCCTCATCACCAAGAGTCACCTCTTTCGTGCACAACGTGCTTTGCATCAAGAACAACAAGCCATGAGTGACCGCATCGACAACCTCGCCACCGACTTGCGACTCTCCGAGCAACGTACAAGGGACTACTTCGACCACAAGCTCGACGATCACAAACAAGAGAATGACGCAAGGATGGATGAGATTCGCGCTTTGTTGCTCAACCGCTCTTATTTCACTTCAAGAAGGAGCCGTTCAAGTCGGCACTCCGACTTCACCCTCTCCGGCTCAAGTACACCGACATCTAACACTCTTCGCCATGCCGCGTGCACCGAGCATCAAGCAAACCTCAATCCTCTACGCGACACCGACTCGCAAGAGCACCAACGATGTCAAACCCAAGAAGCCTTTGCGCTAGCACGAGAACGGCTACGACAACGCCAACATGAAGAGGAAGAACGCGCGTGTCTACACCAAAATGCACAAGATGCCGAGGTACACCGTCAAGAACAAAAACTCCATGACACTCAAGCACTTGAGGAACAACGAGCTCTACGCGATTCAAGTCGAGCCGTAGCCGACCGAGGCCGACAAGCTCGTGAACATGCCGAAGCACTTTGCGAAGAAGTCTGCGAGAGGATTTATCAAGCTCGCATCCACCGTCAAGTTCCTCCTCGCGTTCGAGAAGCTCCTCCACAAGCATGCCAAGAACAACCAGTTCCTCAAGATCCTGAATACAATGGAGATCACCCACGACAAGAGCAACACGTGGTTGACAACCCTCCGTGCCAAGAGCACCACGAGTTGAACAATCATCAACAACATGGGCGTCATCATCCCTGATCCCAACACAATGAAGAGCAACGCTACGGCAAACTCAGCTTCACCATGCCCAAGTTCAACGAAAACAACGATCCCGAAGAGTACCTTTCATGGGCATTGAAAGTTGACAAGATCTTCCGTTTGCACAATTATGAAGAAGAGAAGAAGATCGCAATGGAATCCCTTGAGTTCTAAGACTATGTGCTCATTTGGTGGGAACAAATCATAGAGCGCCGAGAGGCAAGATGATGAGGACATGACTACCTTGGATATGACCAAAAATATTGCATATATGCATATTTGTCAGGTGATTTCTAGTGCAAACTATTCAATAATCTATTTATGTTATCCAGAACAAAAATACTTCACACACTTTTGTGTTTTGTCTAATTGCAGGTGTATGGGACATTTGTACAATCCACATATGAAGATAAGGAAGAAAGAGATGTTTATTTGCTGTCCAAAAAGTTCTCTCACGTCACTTTTGGCCCAAGAGAAGATAGAGTCCAAGTCTCTCACGTTCTGGATTCAGATTCGGACTGCACAGACATACCTGACTCAAAACGCACACAAGTTTTTCATACGGACTCCGAATTGGGTGATTCTTTTTTTGTTGGAAACTAGATTTCGTGCACTTTCCAATCCAATTGGAATCACCTTCAAATTCGTCCGGAGCGTTGAGTTGTGGACGAAACAATCTGATGCTGCAACAGAATCCGAGTCAAACTACAAGTCCAAATGTGTTACATCACCTCCACTTGGGCCCATGAGCCTTGTACGACCTAGGGTTAGTTTTAGGCTGCCTTGGGACGTCCTCCCACCTCCTTGGCCGCCACCCCTTGCTCCTATATAAGTAGATCCATCTAGTAGCTTTTTCCTTGGGATTTGTTTAGTTAAAAGTTAGCCATTGCAACTTCGTGTGCTTCGTTTGTGTCCGACGACCAGACCAAGACCACTTTTCGGATCCCCACCTTTAGCAATACTTCATACATATTTGCAATATTCAGATTGCTTTTATCATATTCTTGCTCGTTCTTCGATTGCTTGCAGGAATAGACCTTCGTGGTCAGGTTGATCGTGCACCGGCGTGGTCAATAACCTCTGGAGATTGGTTTAGCGATTGCTAAGGCGCAACGTCGTGCATGTTTGTAGTCGGATCGTCAAAGTCGTCTCCACCAAATCGATAGTTACCATCTCATCGAAAGATCGGGACACCCCCGCCTCTATCAAGTGGTATCAGTTTTCAGGTTGCTCGGTGAGAATTTCCAGTTTTTCCTAGATTAGATTTATTTTCTTACCTATTGTCCAAGAAAAAGCCACAAAAAAGAGTTAGATCTATTCATCCTTGGTCCAAGCCAGTCTGAGCCTTTGCAATTTTCTTTTCATTGCTTGCATAGTTGAATTATCGGTTGCATCGTCGTGTCGAGTTGCTGGTCTTAGTGTCTAGTTCGTTTAGAGTTTCGAGTTCTGTTCACATTAGTCACGCCACCGCTGCATCATTATCTCTTCCGCTGTCCACCACCCATCCATCAGTTTCCACCACGTGCTACCCATCATTCATTGTCATAATAATAGTTGAGATCGTTCACATCTTCACTTGATCCAATCTGCATCTTATCTAGTTTGTTTTGGAAAGAGGGAGAAAAAAAGAGAGAAAAAAAACAAGAGAAAAAAAGGAGAAAAAAAGTCAGAGAAAAAAAAAAGAAGAGAAAGAAAAAAAAGTGTGAGGAAAAAAAAGAGAAGAAAAAAAAACAAAAAAATCGGCACAAACTTTTTTAGAGGAAAGTTGGAGACAAAGTTGTTGATATATCCTGCTTGGCTGTTGTTTCACCTCATTATCTTCACTGCCGTTGTGATCTTCACTTATATCTTGCTGTCCAGAGCTACTTAGTATCCTTCATTGATGCTAGTTGTGCTACGACGTGACCTCATTAGTGTTCTAGGCTCGCGTCTCTAGTCCGGTCTAGCCTAGGACCAGCACAGTACCATCGTTGAGCGTTTATTCAACATTGCATCTTTGAATTGATTATTGCTAATCTTTTGCTACCATATATAGCCAACCCAGCTCCACATATTTCTACACCGTGTATACGTACGCTCCCCTGGCAATCGCTTTACTCAATATTCGGAGTTACTTGACACCGCTGGTTGCCGATCACCGCCTGCTGCATGATAAGAACTTGTAAGACATTGATATTTGCTTTACTGTGAGAGTTTTACCACCACATCCTAGTAGTTATAGGAACATTATTTTTGGGTTTTGTTACTTGTTCTACTAATCATGACAGGATCCAGAGTCAATTCATGGGCTTTGTCGATCGCGGGAGACGTGCCACCACCTTTGCAAATACCACAACCGTCACGAGAGGTGCACAAACATCCAAATGCACATGATCAGGTTAATGTATCTATACCACCATTTAATGGCCGTTTTAAACCTGCTTTATATATTGAATGGGAGTTCGACATAAAAAATATATTTGCTTCCCATAATTTTGATGAACATAAAAAGGTTAAGGTTGCGGTTGGTTCTTTCACTGGTTATGCTTTGGTTTGGTGGAGTGAATATTGTCGGTTACACCCTGATTATATACCTACTACTTGGGATGATTTGAAACTTGCCATGCGACATACTTTCGTCCCTGCTTATTATACTCGTGACATGATTAAGAAGTTGCAACACTTAAAACAAGGTAGTGAAACTGTAACAAAATATTACGATGATTTACAAACTACCTTGTTGCATCCCTCTTTAGAAGAAAGTGAAGATGATTTTATGGATAGATTTTGGGGAGGATTAAACCGTGATATTCAAGAGATACTAATTCATGAAGAGTGTTATCCTATGGACCATTTGTTTCATCTTGCTTGCAAAGCTGAACAGGAAATAAAACGACGTGTTGGCCACGAAGAGAACAAGCGCACGGTGCACATTCCAAGAGTTGATATGATTGTTCCTTCAACTACTAGGCATACTATGACAACCACATCCGTTGTTGTCAGGACTATATCACCTCCACCATGTGACACATCGCCCCCGAGAGTGGCTACATCATCTGAGTTGATCATAAGAGGTAATGACAAAGGTACTGATCTTCCATCTCTACATGAGAATGATGAATGCCTTGTCAATTTGAATGCACCATCTGATGAGCTACCCACTACTTTGATCACACCACCTATTTTAGAGGACTACGTTGATAATTTGACTTTGCCATGTGATCAAACAACTGAAATACCAACAATTTTGAGTGCACCCATTGAATTAACTATTGATGCAAAAGAACCAATGTTTAATCATTTTGATATGACCTCTAATCTTGGTGATCATTCTGTGTTGTATGACTTATTGCATGTTTGCTTATTTAAGCATGTTGTAGCATGTAAATTTGATGCAAGTAAGGTTTATTCACCAATGTTGGGATGGTTTAATGATGAACATTGTCAATCTTTTGAAATGAATAAGAGCTTCACTTATATGTGCAAACTGAGTTGCAATATTTTCATGCCTTCTACTTCTTGTGCTAATTTTTTGGCTTTAGATTTTATGAACTATGCAAGTTACTCATCTATTCATGTGTCATATATGCAAAAATCAAGGGAAGTAAAAATGGATGACATATACATATACAACATGTACACCTTGTCTCTTTTGTTAGCCACATTTCAGATTAAGCAACGCCGAGGACGGCTTTATTTTCAAGAAGGGGAGGATGATGAGGACATGACTACCTTGGATATGACCAAAAATATTGCATATATGCATATTTGTCAGGTGATTTCTAGTGCAAACTATTCAATAATCTATTTATGTTATCCAGAACAAAAATACTTCACACACTTTTGTGTTTTGTCTAATTGCAGGTGTATGGGACATTTGTACAATCCACATATGAAGATAAGGAAGAAAGAGATGTTTATTTTCTGTCCAAAAAGTTCTCTCACGTCACTTTTGGCCCAAGAGAAGATAGAGTCCAAGTCTCTCACGTTCTGGATTCAGATTCGGACTGCACAGACATACCTGACTCAAAACGCACACAAGTTTTTCATACAGACTCCGAATTGGGTGATTCTTTTTTTGTTGGAAACTAGATTTCGTGCACTTTCCAATCCAATTGGAATCACCTTCAAATTCGTCCGGAGCGCTGAGTTGTGGACGAAACAATCTGATGCTGCAGCAGAATCCGAGTCAAACTACAAGTCCAAAGGTGTTACATCACCTCCACTTGGGCCCATGAGCCTTGTACGACCTAGGGTTAGTTTTAGGCTGCCTTGGGACGTCCTCCCACCTCCTTGTCCGCCACCCGTTGCTCCTATATAAATAGATCCATCTAGTAGCTTTTTCCTTGGGTTTTGTTTAGTTAAAAGTTAGCCATTGCAACTTCGTGTGCTTCGTTTGTGTCCAACGACCAGACCAAGACCACTTTTCGGATCCCCACCTTTATCAATACTTCATACATATTTGCAATATTCAGATTGCTTTTATCATATTCTTGCTCGTTCTTCGATTGCTTGCAGGAATAGACCTTCGTGGTCAGGTTGATCGTGCACCGGCGTGGTCAATAACCTCTGGAGATTGGTTTAGCGATTGCTAAGGCGCAACGTCGTGCACGTTTGTAGTCGGATCGTCAAAGTCGTCTCCACCAAATCGATAGTTACCATCTCATCGAAAGATCGGGACACCCCCGCCTCTATCACAAGAGGTGAACCACCCATCACTACTTGGGCGCAAATGAAGGATGTCATGAGAGCACGTTTTGTACCTACCTACTACAACCGCGACCTCTTCAAGAAACTCCAACAACTCAAACAAGGAACCAAGAGTGTTGAAGAATACTACAAGGAGATGGAGATTGCAATGATAAGAGCCAATGTCACGGAAGATGAAGAGCAAACAATGGCACGCTTCTTGAATGGACTCAATCATCCCATCAAGAAGATCGCCGACTTCCAACCATACTCCAATCTCATCGAGCTAGTGCACCAAGCTACCAAAGCAGAACGCCAAGTGCAAGATGACTTCAAGTATGCCAAGTTCTCATCCAAGTCCTACAGCTTCTCCAACAACCAAGCTTCAACGACTCCAACACCGACTACACAGCCTTTTTCTACCAACATTGACAAGTCGACTTCTAAGAAAGCTTCGTCAACTACAAGCCATCCTACTACGAGCAATGTCAAGCCGACAGCTTCATCATCATCAACCTCAACCGATGAGACCATCAAGACGAGTTCCTTCAAGTGTTTCACTTGCGGAGGCCGAGGCCACAAGTCCTACGAGTGCACCAACAAGCGAACCATGGTCTTCAACGACGATGGCACCTATGACTCCATGAGTGAAGACGAAATGGAAGCCCTTGAGCAAGTCGCCATGCACCGCCAAGTGAACAATAAAGAAGAAGAAGTCTTTTGCGATGAAGACTCAAGTCCCACACTCGTTGTCTCGAAAGTCTTAACCTTCCAACATCACCAAGAAGAAGACCAAAGATGCAACATATTCCACACCAAGGCCAGCATCAATGGATGATCCGTCAAGGTCATCATCGATGGAGGAAGTTGTCATAATCTCGCAAGCAAAGAGCTTTGCTCCAAGCTCCAATTGCCCAAGACGAAGCATCCACATACAGACAAAGTGCAATGGCTTAGTGACTCCGGCACCATCCAAGTCGAGCACCGAGTACAAGTCTCCTTCAAAATTGGCGCCTACGAAGACACCTTGGAGTGCGACGTCGTTCCAATGTCTGTTTGTCATCTTCTCCTTGGACGGCCATGGCAATTCGATAGAGGAGTCGTCCACAATGGCCAAACGAACCACTACATCTTCAAGATGAAGGGCAAGGGGTATGTACTTCGTCCCATGTCTCCATGTCAAGTGATCGCCGACAAGCAAGCCACCCATCCTGGAGAGAATAGTGAGAGAGTGAGCCACCAAAAAGAGAGTGAGCGCCACAAGCCCAAATCGAACACCTCCACGATGAGCGAAAAGAAGAACTTAGTCCTATTTGGCACCAAAAGTGAGATACGAGGAGTGTGTGAGAACCCATCTAGTGTCCTACACTACGTCCTTGTGTGCAAGGACAATGCACCACAAACTAACACTTCTCACAATCTTCCTCTAGTGTTGTCTTCTCTTTTGCAGGAATTTAATGACGTTTTCCCCGACGTGCTACCTCCGAGACTACCTCCACTACGAGGCATTGAGCACCACATTGACCTCATCCCCGAAGCACCGGTTCCGAACGAAGCTCCCTACCGCGTCAACCCTGAAGAAACCAAAGAAATACGAAGGCAACTAAAGCATCTCATAGATCATGGACATGTGCGTGAAAGTTTGAGCGCTTGTGCCGTACCGGTCATTCTTGTGCCAAAACGTGACGGTGGCTTTCACATGTGCTCCGATTGTAGACCTATCAATGCTATCACCGTTCACTATAGGTATCCCATTCCACGCCTAGATGATATGCTAGATGAACTTAGTGGTGCCACTATATTTTCCAAAATTCATCTTAAGAGTGGTTACTATCAAATCCGCATACAAGAATGTGATGAATGGAAAACCGCCTTCAAAACCAAGTTTGGTTTGTATGAGTGGTTAGTCATGCCTATGTGTCTCTCGGAAGCACCAGACACTTTTATGCGCCTTATGAATCATGTCTTTCGCCCTTACATTGGTATATTTGTTGTGGTTTACTTCGATGACATTATTGTGTTTAGCAAATCTATCAAAGAGCATGTCACCCATGTCTGCACCGTTTTGCAAACACTTAGAAAAGAGCGCCTCTATGCTAATATGGAGAAATGCCTTTTTGGTGTTGATAAGCTCATTTTCTTGGGTTTTGTTGTTTCTTCTAAGGGTGTTCATGTTGATGAGTCCAAGATCAATGCTATTAAGACTTGGCCGCAACCAACCAACTTGCATCAAGTGCGTAGTTTTCTTGGCCTTGCGGGTTTCTATCGTTGCTTTGTGAAGGATTTTAGCACCATTGCTTCGCCTTTACATGCTTTGAGCAAGAAAAATGCGCCTTTCGTTTGGGGACCATCCCAAGATACCACATTCAATGAGCTTAAGAATTTGCTTACTCATGCTCCCGTGCTTGCTTTACCCAACTTCGACAAGCCTTTTGAGATTCATTGCGAAGCTAGTGGTAGTGGCATAGGAGGTGTGTTAACGCAAGAGAAGCGCCCCATAGCTTACTTTAGTGAGAAACTTTCCGAAGCGCAACTCACTTACCCCATCTATGACAAAGAGCTATATGCTTTAGCCTGTGTTTTGCATGATTGGGAACATTACCTTCGTCCCCATGAGTTCATCATTCATACCGATCATGAGACTCTGAAGTACCTTAAGGGCCAAACCAAGTTGAACAAGCGTCATGCTAAGTGGAGTGAATTTATTGAGTCTTTTCCTTATGTCATCAAGTACATCAAGGGTAAAGAAAACATCGTAGCGGATGCTCTTTCCCGCATATGCATGCTTGTTACACAACTTGAGTTAGATGTCATTAGTTTCTAGCATATCAAAGACTTGTATGAGCATGATGCAACTTTTGCTACTCCTTATGCCAAGTGTTTGTCGCACACCTCTTGGGAACGCTATTTCATCAAAAATGGATATCTTATGCGAGCTAACAAACTTTGCATCCCTGAGTCTTCTCTTCGTTTGTTGTTTTTGTAGGAATCTCATGGAGGAGGCTTAGTGGGCCATTTCGGTCGCGACAACACATTTGCCACGCTCTCGAAGAACAACTTTTGGCCCAAGATGTTTCGGGACGTCAATCATTTCACCAACCGATGCTCTACATGTCGCAAAGCTAAGTCCAAAGCTCAATTTCATGGCCTCTATATGCCTCTACGAATTCCATATCAACCATGGGAAGACATTAGCATGGACTTTGTACTTGGTTTTCCTAGGACTCGAAATGGGAAATATTCCATATTTGTCGTCGTGGACCGTTTCTCTAAAATGGCACATTTCATTCCTTGCAACAAGATAGACGATGCTTCACATGTTGCTAATCTCTTTTGTAGGGAAATATTGCGTCTACATGGTGTGCCAAAGACTATCGTCTCGGACCGCGACATCAAGTTCCTTAGCTACTTTTGGAAGACTCTATGCGCCAAGCTCGGAATCAAGCTACTCTTTTCCACGGCTTACCATCCTCAAACCGAAGGCCAAATGGAGGTGACCAACCGAACACTCTCTGCTCTACTTCGAGTACTCATCAAGAAGAACATCAAGGAGTGGGAGGAGTGTCTACCTATCGCCGAGTTCGCCTACAATCGGGCAAGATACTCAACAACCCATTGTCACCATTGGAAATTCTTCCTCTACCACTCCAAGAGTGCATCAATTTGGATGCAAGTGCACGAGCGACACATCTCAAGAAGGTGCATGAAGATACAAGAAACACCATCGAGCGCCAAGTACAACGCCTTGCGACAAAGCTCAATGTCAACAAGCAACCTATGGTCTTCAACATTGGTGATCTTGTGTGGCTACACCTTCGCAAGGACCGCTTTCCACAAGAACACAAGTCTAAGCTTCGACCACGAGCAGATGGACCCTTCAAGGTGCTCGCATGCTACAACGACAATGCTTACAAGATCGACCTCCCGCACGACAAGTACAACGTGAGCGACATCTTCAACATCAAAGATCTCTCTCCCTTCCATGGTGATGAAGAATTCATTCCGAGGACGGATCTTCCCCAAGGGAGGGGAGATGATGCGGAGCATCCCACGACCATCCCCATGGACGCCACCCCAACTATCCAAGCTCCAAGTGGGCCCATGACAAGAGCTAGGGCGCGTGCTATTCAATCCGAGGTGACATCACTCCTACTTGAGTTTCCCTCCTCTTCAAGTGAGACATGGCTACTGCCTAAGTCCGAGATGCTATGTGTGATCAGGTACAACGCTCAAGACTCGGAGTCGAGGGCTGTAGAAGAAGAGACGGGCGTCAACACTCTGGACAGCCCGGAACCTCCGGCCAGAGCCCAGAACTTCCGCCCCCCGGACCTTCCGGCCGCCCCGGTGCTTCCAGCCTCCGACGACTTCGCCCAGCCCAGGCATGCCAACTCTCGGGTTAGCCCGGAACCCGTCCTTGACCTTCCGGCGCCCGGAACTTCCGGCCAGCCTGGACCTTCCGGCCCCCGGATGCCAACCCAGCTCCACCCGCGTCAACTCTCGGGTTAGGCCGGACCTTCCCAGAACCTCCGGCTCCCGGAACTTCCAGCCTCGCCCGGAACTTCGGGCCCTGCCCGCGCGCAGCCACTTGGGTCGAGGCCCGTGTACTCTTTCGTCACCTAGACTATAAATACTCTTCTCCTACCTACGTTTTAGGGTTAGCAAAGAGATAGATCATGATTGTGTGAGAGCTTTGCTCATCCACTTGGTTACCTTCTCCTTGGAGATCGCACCTCCTTGGAGAAGATTCCCCAAGCGGATTCAAGACCCCTCTTTAGGGAAGAACATCAAGACCTCCTCACGAAGAAGACTGGTTACCGTGTATCGTCCCTAGTTGATCGTGGATCATGTATCTTACTCTATGTATTTGGGGATCTAGCACGTGTGTGACTATCTTGTTGGTTTGAGTGTTCCTCTCCTATTTCCCTTGTGTTTCCCCTCGTTTTCCCCTTTGTGTTCTTCGTGTTCATCACGGGATTCTGCTCCTGTTGTGAAAGATCGGGCGATTAGGGTTCTACCCTACATCATATATACAGCCCTTTGGGCATCGTTTAGACTTTGGGTATTGTTTAGACTAAAAGTTCGCCATAGATGCAACTTTGCGTACTTCGTTTGTGTCCAACGACCAGACCAAGACATCACAGAACCCCACCCTTCATTAATAAAGCTTTCCTCTTTTATTCGCAATATCCAGATTGCAATCTCAGTTTCTTGCTTGTTCTTCATTTGCTCGCAGGAAATAGACCCTCGTGGTCATGTTGATAGTGCTCCGGCGTGGTCAATAACCCTCGGAAGTTGGTTTAGCGATTGTTATGGCGCGACGTCTTCGCATGTTCGTAGCCGGATCATCAAAGTCGACTCCCACAGAAAATGATATCTATCTCATCGAAACATTGGGACACCTTCGCCTCTATCACCTCCCCGCCTGCCTGCGCGGCGGACGCGTCCCGTCAACTCACGCATGCTCGCACGCCACACGGGTCGTGCGGCGGCACGTCTATTTGGATGATTAATGCTGTCGCTTTATTTCTTAACCAAAGCATGGCACGTATCCATTGTTGGACTAATGTTCACGGTTCAAATAAATAATCCGTTTGTGATATTGGTTCCCAATTATTAATAATCTCCCGTCTATAATTAGATAAAGATTACATCAAAACTGGTCTCAAATTTGACAAAAAAGTACAATGCCACTTTGTATTGGTGTCCTTATGACAACACGATAAATTTCATGAACTTCAAATAAGTTTTGGATGTACTAGAATTCAAAAATCAAGATTCTCAATGTTTGAAATTTGTTGCACGGGGAGTAAACATGCACCCAGTGAGACACATGTGATTTTGCAATCCATTTAGGTGCATTGTCACGTGTGCATGTAGCTCAAATTTGATTTTTGCACATTATACCCGTAGAAAATCAATCAATCAACGTACTAAAACGTCTTAATGATCTCTATGATTTTTCTGAAATTAAAACGTCCCTCCTTTGGTAACATGTATGTTCACCGCAGGATAATTAATTTAACATGCATCATAGTTGCGGTAGATTCGCGGTGTGTCTGTGGGTCTGTGCGTCTGGGGGTGGCGGGTGGCTCACAGTACATTACGAGTTGTGAGCCACCGTGTGGGTTGGCCGTTTTGTTAGGCAGGCCGGCGCCACATCAGAGTCATGAAATCATTATTTAAAACATTACACAACCCTGTCATACATAAATGTTTTGGCCACATGCAGTCGATGGTTGTCCTACACGACACTCGATACTCGTGTGTGACGCTTTCTGTGGGCCCGCGAGGTCGTCGTCCATCACTTTGACGAACAACCGATAGTGAGGTTAATTTGACCAGCAAGGTAGAATCTTTTTTGTTTGTGTTATGGTGGTATATAGTATGCGTCGAATAGGTGGGAAGGGACTAGCATATATACTATACGTACACGTCCATGAACAAGTACACCTCACTCAGTGTTGGGACTTGATGAGGACATCAATACAATTGTTACACCCACAGCCCCTGCTGCTATAAATACTGGACCAATTACTAGAGCTCGCGCACGCCAACTAAATTACCAGGTACTTTCGTTTCTTGGTAATGATTCTAATGTTCATGAGAATATGATGCTGCCTAAATTGGATACATTTGTTTTGCTTACAAATGAAGGGCCTAGCTTGGAGAAGGATGAACATTGGATTAAGAACAAGCATGGAGATGATGGCATGCGCAAGGGGAACAAGAACGGAGTTACAAGTGATGATTTCAGGACTTTGAAGCCACCATAATGGGTGCATGAAGCCTTGGACGAAATATACAAGATGCCACTTCATAAATTTCGTCCCGAGGCTATTATAGGTGCTGCGTCACCTTATTATTGGGCCAGGCCTATGTAATTTCGAAATACATAAGTATAGGCTATTTTTAGAGTCCGTATGTGTGGGGAAACAAGAGATAGGGTTGATTTCGGACCCCTCCACCAAGGGTCACGAAATTCCCCCCTCTTCCTCCATATATACAGCCCTTAGGGCATCGTTTAGACTTTGGGTTTTGTTTAGATTAAAAGTTTGCCATAGCTGCAACTTCGCGTACTTCGTTTGTGTTCAACGACCAGACAAAGGCGTCACAGAACCCCACCTTGATCAATAAAGCTTTCATCTTATATTCGCAATATCCAGATTGCAATCTCAGTTTCTTGCTTCTTCTTCGTTTGCTCGTAGGAAACAGACCCTCGTGGTCAGGTTGATCGTGCTCCGGCGTGGTCAATAACCTCTCGGAGTTGGTTTAGCGATTGCTAAGGTGCGACGTCCTTGCACGTTCGTAGTCGGATCGTCAAAGTCGACTGCCACCAAAGCGATATCCATCATCTCATCGAAAGACGGGACACCTTTGCCTGTATCAAGTGGTTTCAGATTTCCAGGTTGCTCGGTGAGATTCTACAGTTTTTCGTAGTTTAGATCGAGTCTGTTCTTCATACCTACAGTCCACGAAAAAGCCACAAAAAAATTAGGGTTAGTTCATCATATCCGAACCAATTTGAGCCTTTGCATAATCTTTTTAGGGTTTTGCTTTGTTGAATTTGCGGTTGCATCGTCGTGTCTAGTTGCTGGTCTTAGAGTTTAGTCTTTTAGAGTTTCGAGTTCTGGTCATAAGTTGTCACGCCGCCGCCGCACCATCATCATCGCCCCTGCCATCTACCACCGCCGCTTATCCGCCACCGCTTCGAATCCGTATCCATATACCACCATCGCTGTCATATACCACCACCGCTGCCATCTACTACCATATATCCACCACCAATCCGAGTTCTTGTCATATTAGGTTTGTTTTCGAGATCCATCTAGATTGCGTTTCGTGTTTCCTTGCCGGAGTAGGTTTCGGAAAAAAAAGTCCGGAAACCACCCTCCGTTTAGGCGCAAAATTTTTCGAAAACGCATTTTTCGAAAAAATTTCTGGCTATCCTATTTTTAGGTGTTTCTGAGTGTTTTGAGACAGGTGCCATTATAGGAAGTTTTTTTTGACCCGTTTCCAGTTTTTGGGTCCGGGCAGTCGAAAAAAAAAATTGGTCAAAAAAATTTCGTGCCCATCCTGTCAATTTGACCTAGGAAGAGTTTTGAGACACTCGCCATTATAGTGATTTTTCACAAAAAAAGCAGCGCAAAAAAACAGCGCAAAAAAAGAGCGAAAAAAATCCAGAGTGTGCTTTTCCCTTGTTTACGTGCCGCGCCGTGATTTTGTTGGTGTTCTAGGCTCGCGTCTCTAGCACAGTCTAGCCTAGGACCAGCACAGTACCGTCGTTGAGCGTTTATTCAACTTTGCATCTCTGAATTGATTATTGCTGACCCTTTTTGTTACCATATTATAAGCCTTCCCAGCTCCACATATATCTACGTCGTGCGTTTGACTCTCCCTGGTAATCGCTCTATCCAAGCTTTGAGAGTTTTTGACTACAACGGTTGCCGATCACCGCCTGCTACTGGGTAAGAACTGGTAAGAATTTGAGATTTGCTTGACGGATTTGTGACACCCACCACCACCTCTTGTTAGTAGTCTGTAGGATCATATTCTTGTGTGTTTCTATTGCTGCTAACCATGCCAGGATCTCAAGCCGACGAGACTGACTGGGAGAACATGACTAATAAGGATTTGCATGATAAATTTCAGCAAATGATGAGTGGACAGGTGCAAGATGTGCTAAACAGATTTGAAGAGGCCATGGAGAAGATAGATGGCATGGAGAAGACATTCGAAACAAAGCTCGATAATAAGTTTAATGAATCGCTCGCGTGTCTTCCACCACCACCACCCGCTGCACCTAACGCACCTCTCCAACAACAACAACAACGACTACCTCCACGTCGCGAAATAGATCTCCGCCGAGCGAGCCGTGTTCCTCTTGCGTTTGGCCAAACTGTTGGTGCTGCTGTTGATACTTCTGTGGCTCCTGCTGCTGATGCGGAGGAGGATGATTATGTGGGAGATTATGAGGATGAGGTTGCTCAAAATCAGAACTACGTGCAACCACCTGCACCACAACCACCAGGTCGTCCACATGCAAATAATCACAATGGTAGGGCTTTCCCTCAGGTACGAGATCATGACCATCTTCCTAAACTGAAATTGAATATTCCACCTTTCGAGGGTAGATATGTTACTGATATATATCTTACTTGGGAGTTAGAAACTGAACAACGATTTACATGTTTACAATATCCCGAGGAGAGACGGGTTGCCGCTGCTATTTGTGCTTTCACTAGTTTTGCATGTGTATGGTGGTCTGAACATTGTAGATTATATCCTATTCCAACTACTTGGGCTGCTTTGAAAACTGCTATGTGTACTCGTTGGGTTCCACCATATTATCAACGTGAATTGCTTCAGAAATTACAGCGCTTAAGACAAGGAAAAAATTCTGTAGAAGAATATTATCAGGAATTACAAACTGGCATGATTAGATGTGGTATTGTTGAGGAGAATGAAGCTATGCTTGCACGTTTTCTGGGTGGATTAAATAGAGAGATTCAGACCATTCTAGACTATAAGGAGTATACTAATATCACTCGTTTATTCCATCTTGCTTGTAAAGCTGAACGTGAAGTGCAGGATCGACAAGCATTGGCGCGAACTAACTTTTCTGCAGGCCGACCTTCATCATGGACACCGCGTGCATCTTCTATTTCAACTGCACCAGCACCTCAATCAGGTGTCTCCTCCAGTCGTGATACAAGAAAACAGGCACAACCACCATTATCTGCCAAGAGCACACCTGCTGGGCCTGCACAGAGTTCTGCTTCTTCCATGGCATCAACAGGGCACACAAGTGATATTATTTGTCGTCGTTGTAAGGGAGGAGGTCATTATGCGAGAGAATGCAAATCTCCGTGTGTGATGATTGCTATCGCAGATGGTGGATATGAGTCCGCTAGTGACTATGATGAGGAGACTTTGGCTCTTATTACACGTGAAGAACATGGTGGAGATGATTCTGATCATGAGACGCAATACATGGCTCCTAAAGACGCTGACAGGTATGAATGTTTAGTTGCTCAACGTTTTTTGAGTGTGCAGGTCACACAAGCTGAGCAAAATCAGAGGCACAATTTGTTCCATACCAAGGGAGTTGTGAAAGAACGTTCTGTGCGCGTCATCATAGATGGAGGGAGCTGCAACAACTTGGCTAGCATGGAGATGGTGGAGAAGCTTTCTCTCACCACAAGACCACATCCACATCCTTACTACATCCAATGGTTCAACAACAGCGGCAAGGTTAAGGTAACACGTACTGTTCATGTGCATTTTAGTATCTCTACATATGCTGATTATGTTGATTGTGATGTGGTACCTATGCAAGCATGTTCCTTATTACTTGGTGGACCATGGCAATTTGATAAAAATTCTGTACACCATGGTAGAAACAATCACTATACTCTTGTTCATAAGGATAAAAATATTACTTTGCTTCCTATGACTCCTGATTCCATTTTGAAAGATGATATTAATAGAGCTAATAAAGCAAAACAGGAGACGAATAAGAGTGAAAATTAGATTGTGGCAAAAGAATTTGAGCAACAAATGAAGCCTAATAATAAACCATCTAGTGTTGCTTCTGAAATTAAATTGAAAAGTGCATGTTTATTTGCCACCAAATCTGATATTGATGAGCTAGATTTCAGCAAATCTGTTTGCTATGCTTTTGTGTGCAAAGAGGCATTATTTTCATTCGAGGACGTGCCTTCCTCTTTGCCTCCTGCTATCACTAAGATTTTGCAGGAGTTCGCTGACGTCTTTCCACAAGACGTGCCACCGGGATTACCGCCTATTCGAGGGATTGAGCATCAGATTGACTTAATTCCCAGTGCTTCACTGCCAAACCGTGCACCATACCGTACCAATCTAGAGGAGACGAAGGAGATTATGCGTCAAGTACAAGAGCTTCTCGACAAAGGTTATATACGCGAATCCCTTAGTCCTTGTGCTGTTCCTACTATTCTAGTGCCGAAAAAGGATGGTACATCACGTATGTGTGTTGATTGTAGAGGCATTAATAATATTACTATTCGTTATCGTCATCCTATTCCTAGGCTAGATGATATGCTTGATGAATTGAGTGGCTCTACAATATCCTCCAAAGTTGATTTGCATAGTGGATACCATCAAATTCGTATGAAATTGGGAGATGAATGGAAAACAACATTCAAAACTAAGTTTGGATTATATGAGTGGTTAGTCATGCCTTTTGGGTTAACTAATGCACCTAGTACTTTCATGAGATTAATGAACGATGTTTTACGTGCTTTCATTGGACGATTTGTGGTAGTTTACTTTGATGACATATTGATTTATAGCAGATCTTTGGAAGAACATTTGGAACATTTACGTGCTGTTTTTATTGCTCTACGTGATGCATGTTTGTTTGGTAACCTTGGGAAGTGCACCTTTTGCACCGACCGAGTATCTTTTCTTGGCTATGTTGTTACTCCACAGGGAATTGAAGTTGATAAAGCCAAGATTGAAGCTATTGAGAGTTGGCCGCAACCCAAAACGGTCACACAAGTGAGGAGGTTTCTTGGCCTCGCTGGATTCTATAGGCGTTTTGTGAGAGATTTCAGCACCATTGCTGCACCTCTCAATGAGCTTACAAAGAAAGATGTGCCTTTTCTTTGGGGTACCGCACAGGAAGAAGCCTTCTCGGTATGAAAGATAAGTTGACACATGCTCCTTTACTCCAACTTCCTGATTTTAATAAGACTTTTGAGCTTGAATGTGATGCTAGTGGAATTGGATTTGGCAGTGTGTTATTACAAGATGGCAAACCTGTTGCATACTTTTCTGAAAAATTGAGTGGGCCTAGTCTGAATTATTCTACTTATGATAAAGAATTATATGCTCTTGTTCGGACTTTAGAAACATGGCAACATTATTTATGGCCCAAAGAATTTGTTATACATTCTGATCATGAATCTTTGAAACATATTAAAAGTCAAGCTAAACTGAATCGTAGACATGCTAAATGGGTTGAATTCATTGAGAATTTTCCTTATGTCATTAAACACAAGAAGGGAAAAGAAAATGTTATTGCTGATGCATTGTCTCGCCGCTATACTATGCTTTCACAACTTGACTTCAAAATATTTGGTTTGGAGACCATCAAAGATCAATATGTGCATGATGCTGATTTTAAAGATGTAATGCAGAATTGTAAAGAAGGAAGAATGTGGAACAAGTTCGTCGTTAACGATGGATTTGTGTTTCGTGCTAACAAGCTATGCATTCCAGCTACCTTCGTTCGTCTTTTGTTGTTGCAGGAGGCGCATGGAGGAGGATTAATGGGACACTTTGGCGTGAAGAAGACGGAGGACATACTTGCTACACATTTCTTTTGGCCAAAGATGATACGGGATGTTGAGCGTTACATTGCTCGCTGCACTACATGTCAAAAAGCTAAGTCACGACTCAATCCTCATGGTTTATATATGCCTTTGCCTGTACCTAGTGTTCCTTGGGAGGATATATCTATGGACTTTGTTTTAGGTTTACCTCGAACAAAGAAGGGGAGGGATAGCATATTTGTTGTCGTGGATAGATTCTCGAAAATGGCACACTTTATACCATGTCATAAAAGCGATGATGCTGTTAATGTTGCTGATTTGTTCATTCGTGAAATTATTCGCTTGCATGGTGTGCCAAATACTATTGTTTCAGATCGTGATACTAAATTTCTTAGCCACTTTTGGAGATGTTTATGGGCTAAGTTGGGGACTAAACTGCTTTTTAGTACTACTTGTCACCCCCAAACTGATGGACAAACTGAAGTAGTCAATAGAACGTTCTCTACTATGCTTAGGGCTGTTTTGAAGAATAATAAGAAAATGTGGGAGGAATGCTTGCCTCATATTGAATTTGCTTATAATCGTTCATTGCATTCTACTACTAAGATGTGCCCTTTTGAAGTTGTGTATGGTTTCCTACCTCGTGCACCTATTGATTTGTTGCCTCTTCCATCTTCGAAGAAGGTTAATTTTGATGCTAAACAACGTGCTGAATTGATTTTAAAAATGCATGAGTTAACTAAGGAAAACATTGAGCGTATGAATGCTAAATATAAACTTGCTGGAGATAAGGGTAGAAACCATGTTGTGTTTGCACCTAGAGATCTTGTTTGGTTACATTTGCATAAGGATAGATTTCCGGATTTGCGCAAATCAAAGTTAATGCCACGTGCTGATGGTCCCTTTAAGGTGTTAGAGAAAATAAATGATAATGCATATAAACTTGAGCTGCCTGCAGATTTTGGGGTTAGTCCCACTTTTAACATTGCAGATTTGAAGCCTTATTTGGGTGAGGAAGATGAACTTCCGTCGAGGATGACTTTATTTCAAGAAGGGGAGGATGATGAGGACATCAATACAATTGTTACACCCACAGCCCCTGCTGCTATAAATACTGGACCAATTACTAGAGCTCGCGCACGCCAACTAAATTACTAGGTACTTTCGTTTCTTGGTAATGATTCTAATGTTCATGAGAATATGATGCTGCCTAAATTGGATACATTTGTTTTGCTTACAAATGAAGGGCCTAGCTTGGAGAAGGATGAACATTGGAGCAAGAACAAGCATGGTGATGATGGCATGCGCAAGGGGAACAAGAACGGAGTTACAAGTGATGATTTCAGGACTTTGAAGCCACCATAATGGGTGCATGAAGCCTTGGACGAAATATACAAGATGCCACTTCATAAATTTCGTCCCGAGGCTATTATAGGTGCTGCGTCACCTTATTATTGGGCCAGGCCCATGTAATTTCGAAATACATAAGTATAGGCTATTTTTAGAGTCCGTATGTGTGGGGAAACAAGAGATAGGGTTGATTTCGGACCCCTCCACCAAGGGTCACAAAATTCCCCCCTCTTCCTCCATATATACAGCCCTTAGGGCATCGTTTAGACTTTGGGTTTTGTTTAGATTAAAAGTTCGCCATAGCTGCAACTTCGCGTACTTCGTTTGTGTTCAACGACCAGACAAAGGCGTCATAGAACCCCACCTTGATCAATAAATCTTTCATCTTATATTCGCAATATCCAGATTGCAATCTCAGTTTCTTGCTTGTTCTTCGTTTGCTCGCAGGAAACAGACCCTCGTGGTCAGGTTGATCGTGCTCCGACATGGTCAATAACCTCTCAGAGTTGGTTTAGCGATTGCTAAGGCGCGACGTCCTCGCACGTTCGTAGTCGGATCGTCAAAGTCGACTGCCACCAAAGCGATATCCATCATCTCATCGAAAGACGGGACACCTTTGCCTCTATCAGGACTTTTTGGTTTCCGAGGCACGTGCCACATCAAAATTGTGAAATCGCTTATTCAAACATCACACAACACCTTTTTGGGCCACATGCATATCCTAGCTAGGACACTCACGTGTGATGCTTCCATCTGTGGGCCCATGAGGCCAAGCCGATGCATGCATGCATCACTTTGACCTACATAGGGAGAGGTTAATTAATTTCACCATCGATGAGGATTCTTTTGCATTACATATATTACGGCATGAGCATATAGTATGCGGTGAGGAGGGGGGAAGGGGACCATCATATGTAGTATGCTTGATATGAACCTTGCTCTGTGTGGGTGCATGGTTTATGGTTTTTGAGGCACGTGGCACATCAAAGTTGTGCATTTTGGGTATTCAACATACATATGTTTGGCCCACATGCAAAGCAGTGGTGGTTGTCCTCTCGCACCCACTTAAGCGGTTATCAGTGATATCGATGCCTTCCATTTGTGGGCCTGCTTGGCCCATCATTACTTTTTGCTTGACAACAAGAGAGGTTAATTTTATTTTGGAGGGGATTATTATTTTGCTCTGGGATGACATGCATGATACAGCTTGAGCACACACACATGCATGTGTACGCATGAAACCCTCCCATCGAGTCAAAGAGGCTAGTACAACGACACATCATGAACCGATCTTGCTCTGTGTGGGGAGCTAGTGTTCGATTTTTGACACACGTGCCACATCAATGTTGTGTATTCAAACATGCATGCACGCATCACCTTCATACATATGCATGTAGTGGTTGCCTTCGAACGGTACACTCCCTCGCGTGGTTATCGGCGACAAGCCTATATATTCGTGGGCCCGCGTGGGCATCCATGACCACCTGACCAACAACAAGATAGGTTACCATGGTGGATTCTTCATTTGGTTCGTGTTATCGTAGTATAGGTCATGGCGAGATTCAGACCTAATTATGTTTGAGCGCATATACTATGCACACATGCATGCATGAATCCCCGTCGTTGGCTAGAAGTGTGGTGTAACATACATATGCATCGTTAACCTAATTAACCCTCACTCATTCTGGGGATTTCTAGTTCGAAATCACAGTGCCACATCAAAGTTGTTCCATTGTTACTCAAAAACACACCTCTCCATACATATGTTTGGGCCACATGCATGCAGTGGTTTTGTTCGGGGACTAACTACTTGTGTGATTATTGGCGAGCTAGCCCATCTCCGGGGTCACATGGACGACCATCACTTTAACCAACAACAAGAGAGAGGTTGTACGACCAAGGTGGATTATTCTTGGTCTGTTTTACGATCCATGTTGGTGATATATATGCCTCTCTGGCCCACCAACTGAAAGTGTGTGTGTGGGGGGGGGGGAGGTTGCTACTTCACACTTTGCTAGGTGACCTCGGTTGGGGGGGCATGCATTAAAAGCTTAGAATTCCCTTCGTGGCGACACGAGGGGGGGGGGGCTACTAGCTACTTCGCACTTTGCTAGGTGAACCTCAGTTCGGGGGGGGGGGGCATGCATTCATAGCTTAGGATTCCCTTCGTGCCGACACGAGGGAGGGGTGGCTGCAAGCTACTTCGCACTTTGCTAGGGTGAACCTCGGTTGGGGGGCATGCATTCATAGCTTAGGATTCCCTTCGTGCCGACACGAGGGAGGGGGCTGCTAGCTACTTCGCACTTTGCTAGGTGAACCTCGGTTGGGGGGATGCATTCATAGCTTAGGAATCCCTTTGTGCTGACACGAGGGAGGCGGGCTGGTAGCTACTTCACACTTTGCTAGGTGAACCTCGGTTGGGGGGCATGCATTCATAGCTTAGGCTTCCCTTCGTGCCGACACGAGGGAGGGGGGCTGCTAGCTACTTCGCACTTTGCTAGGGTGAACCTCGGTTTGGGGGGGCATGCATTCATAACTTAGGATTCCCTTCGTGCCAGCACAAGGTAGGGGGGCTGGTAGCTACTTCACACTTTGCTAGGGTGAACCTCGGTTGGGGGGGCATGCGTTCATAGCTTAGGATTCCCTTCGTGTCGACACGAGAAAGAGGGGTGGGGGGCTACTAGTGATGCGGAGCATCCTATGATCATCCCCATGTACACTCAAGCATACGCCTTTGGGCCTAAGGTGAACTCGCTCCTTCCCGAATCTTCCCTTTCCGCATGTAAGACATGGATGCTACTTCAAGCGCGGACCTTGTGCATACTCAGGTACACCCGAGGAGACCATGGAGAACCCAAGGACCAAGGCCAAGCGTGCGCGGAAGCGACGACGGAAGAAGACGGAGACAACTCCAGGACCCGGACATCCGGCCACAGGCCCGGACATCCGGCCGCTGGAGACGACCCCTACAACAACAGCCTCCCAGCCGCCAAGTGCTACAGGCCCCGGACATCTGGCGTCAACCCCGGACATCCGGCGCCTCGCCAAGTCCCGGACATCCGGCCTCGCCCCCGGAAATCCGGCACCCTCCAACCAGAGAGCAGAAGAATCGGGCAACTCCAGCCTGGACATCCGGCTCTTTGTGAGCCGCCGGACATCTAGCCCCCAGCCCGGACATCCGGCACCTGCCTGTGCGCAGAGATCGGGCCAAGGGCCCATGTATCCCCCTCTCACTTACCCCTTCGTGGGCTAGCACTATATATACTTCCCCACCTCCTCCTAGTTAGGGTTACCATCGGTTTAGCTCATTTTAGAGATAGAGCATTGCTCATCGACATCGGATCTACTCCACGAGAGAGACCGCGACCTCTACGGAGAAGATCCCTTTGGATTCAAGACCTCCTTTTGGAGAAGAACTTCAAGACCTTCTCACGGAGAAGACCGGTTACCGTGTATCGTCCCTAGTTGATCGTGTATTGTGTATCTTACTTTATGTACTTGAGGATCTAGCACATGTGTGACTATTTCTTGTTGGTTGAGTGATTCTCTCGTGCTTCCCCTCACGATTTCCCTCGTATTCCCCTCGTGTTCCTCATGTTCTTCGCGGGATCTGCTCCTTTCGTGAAAGATCGGGCGATTAGGGTTCTACCCTACATCATCTTGGTATCATGAACCACTTTGATCATGATTTCGGAGCCTCCCCTCTTTTTTTTCTAGCCTAATTTTGTTGATTTCATCCTAAAATTCGAAAATCCCCACCGAAAATAGCCCCAATTGTTTTTTGTGATTTGTTGGTTTTGACGAAGTTTTGTTGATTTTGATCCATGGATTTGCCTGGTTTCGAATGGATCTAGCATATCCCCAATGATGAGGACATCAATACAATTGTTACACCCACAGCCCCTGCTGCTATACATACTGGACCAATTACTAGAGCTCGTGCACGCCAACTAAATTACCAGGTACTTTCGTTTCTTGGTAATGATTCTAATGTTCATGAGAATATGATGCTGCCTAAATTGGATACATTTGTTTTGCTTACAAATGAAGGGCCTAGCTTGGAGAAGGATGAACATTGGAGCGAGAACAAGCATGGAGATGATGGCATGCGCAAGGGGAACAAGAACGGAGTTACAAGTGATGATTTCAGGACTTTGAAGCCACCATAATGGGTGCACGAAGCCTTGGACGAAATATACAAGATGCCACTTCATAAATTTCGTCGCGAGGCTATTTTAGGTGCTGCGTCACTTTATTATTGGGCCAGGCCCATGTAATTCCGAAATACATAAGTATAGGCTATTTTTAGAGTCCGTATGTGTGGGGAAACAAGAGATAGGGTTGATTTCGGACCCCTCCACCAAGGGCCACGAAATTCCCCCCCCCCTCTTCCTCCATATATACAGCCCTTAGGGCATCGTTTAGACTTTGGGTTTTGTTTAGATTAAAAGTTCGCCATAGCTGCAACTTCGCGTACTTCGTTTGTGTTCAACGACCAGACAAAGGCGTCATAGAACCCCACCTTGATCAATAAAGCTTTCATCTTATATTCGCAATATCCAGATTGCAATCTCAGTTTCTTGCTTGTTCTTCGTTTGCTCGCAGGAAACAGACCCTCGTGGTCAGGTTGATCGTGCTCCGGCGTGGTCAATAACCTCTCGGAGTTGGTTTAGCGATTGCTAAGGCGCGACGTCCTCGCACGTTCGTAGTCGGGTCGTCAAAGTCGACTTCCACCAAAGCGAAATCCATCATCTCATCGAAAGACGGGACACCTCCGCCTCTATCACCCAATTTTCCCCACTTTCCATCCATAAAATCCCGTCAATTTTCCCCCAAATTCATCTATTTCCGCCCCCAAATCGAGTTTTGATGTCCCAATCGAGATCTGGAATCGTCGGGTCGGACATCCGGGCCTCAGGCCGGACATCCGGGCCCCAAGCCGGACATCTGGCTCCTGAAGCATAAAACCCGCACGGTTCTGGACATCAGCCCCCGGATATCCGGCCCCCACCCCGGATGTCCGGCCCCTGTACATTTCAGCTTCCCCGTTTCACCGTTTTGTCCATAACTAATTCATCAGGAGTCCGTTTTTTATGTTCTTTAGCTCGTTGAAAAGCTCTTGAGATCCCCCTTCCAACAAATATACTACCATAACCATTTGACTCCATCAAATTTTTGGAACTTTGGCATCTTTGCCTAGGGCTTCCACCACAACCTCCACATAACCACCACCGACTTCCGCAACCTAACCAATTTTGTTCCTTGTAGCATTTGTGGTTGCTCGAGTAGTGATTCAAGTCTCCTAAGGTGTTTAGGCTACTTAGGGATGATTGCTTCTTCATCAACCACCACCACCATCATAACTTCCACATAGGCTTGCCCACCATACACTTCCACCACCTCAACTTAACCCAAATTTTTTTGTGTTGTGAGTTGTGTCTCCTAAGGTCTTTCGGCTCCTTAGGGACCATGCTTTCAACTCCAACACCGTGTATAGTACACCACCTTACGCTCCACTTCCGCATTGCCTACTCGTATAACCCATCATTGCACTTCCACAAATGCACCACCGCATTCCCGCTACCACCATTTGACATTTGACATTTGAGATTTTGAGTTCGCGGTTTTTCCATTTCCTAAGGTGTTTCGGCTAGTTAGGGACGAGTATCCATCATCTTGTAATCTCCATCAAGATCACCGCCACTCATCATCGACACAGACGATAACCTCCATATCATCTTGGTATCGTGGTATCCCTCCATTGTATATTCCCTTGCAATTGCATTGATAACCCCTAACCCATTTTGCATCACTTGCCTATCGAGACTAGCCATTTGAGTATTGCCGGCAACGTTACTTGTGCACATTAGTGATCTACACCATACATTGCATACATACCATATCATATCGGTATCATATCATCCCTTGTGCCTCAAGTTTGTTCCCGCATATACACAATCGCTATCTTGCTTTGTGCATTTCGCAAAGTGGCCATATACAATAAAAGAATAAGCTTTTAAGCAAAAGAAAAAGAGTGAACAAAGAGCTTGTAAGCAAGTGCCATAGCATCATACCACATTGCATAAGATTGTCATATCCGATCATCTTGGATCATACCACCGGAACATCATATACATCGCATACTTGGGATAGAAGTCGTTGCATTTTTGTCTCCTATAGGTTGTGCACAAGTGTCGTATCCGCCTATTGAGCAATCGTGCTAGTGTCTCTCTAGAGTTGTGCCACAAGAGCATTTTCCATGGATTCCACATTTTGAGCTCATTCCTTGGTTGCACGACCCCATTTATCTATCTATGTGTGTGTTTCCGTGTGCCACATATTGCTATTGGTCTACTTGTTACACTAGCGAATTTGCGAATCTCTTTCAACATTACTGACTCTTGCTAACATTTTGCATCAAATTTTTGTGCCACTATCCTCACCGAGCTCCACCATAAGACTTATTTGTGTAGGTGTGAGAAACCGACTAGAATTGGTACCAATTGTGCTATTTCCTTGTCCACATTGGAGTGATCATTGATCCACTTTCAACTTCGGTCAAGGTACATTTGGTATTTGTTCTTGTCTTTCTACCACTGATATTTTTTTCTTGGAGTGATGGATAGGCAAGGCATTTCATCTCCGGTCTTCCACAACAACGACGGCGTGAACAACTACATCACCAAAGCGTCAATATTCGATCTACAATGACAAATGAGAGGCGCACAATCAAGATTGCGAGATTTCCGGGCTGGTGGCCGGATGTCCGGGGCCTGTAGCTTCTGGCGGCTGTGTTGCTGTAGTGGATGACGCTCCAGGGGCCAGATGTTCGGGGTCCTGGCCGGATGTCCGGGGCCTGGGAGATGATCTTGGCTCCTTCCTTTGGTTCTCCTCATTCGTGAACTTGGGGACTTGTACATCTTCATGCGCATCTTCGGGAGGGTCCTCCTGGTACCTGATCATGCACAACATCTCAGACTTAGGTAGTAGCCATGTCTCATGTATAGAAAGTGGAAGTTCGGAGAGGAGTGAGTTCACCTTATCTTTGATAACCTTGGCTCGGGCTCATGTCATTGGTCCAAGTGGTGTCGTTGGAGGTGTAGGTGCGTCCATGGGGATGATCATGGAATGCTCCGCATCACCACGCCCCCCTCCACACACACACACACACACACACACACACACACACACCAAAACCTGCTCGGGCATGCGCGCGCGCACACACACACCCCCTCCCTTGCTAGAAACCCTAGCAAGGTCCTTGCCACTGCAAGGCCTCCATTGTCAACATCTGCCGGTTTTCCCGTGCAGCTTACCCACTGATCTCCTTACCCAGGCCGCCCTGAGTTTCTTAGATGACGCCTACCAAACACACCCTTTCCCATAGATCCCCATCCCCATCCCCATCCCCACTCCAGAGCGTCGCAGCCTAAGCCCGGCTATGCTTCCCATGGAGCTCGAGGAGCGACTGGCCCAAAAGAGGTGTATAGCGGTCTCTTTGCCCAACGTCGCCGAGGAAGCTGACGACCATAACTAGCGGCAGGCACTCAAGCAGCGGGCTAGAGTATACGGGCATGTCTCGTCCACCGGCTACGACATCAAGGTCATGGATAGCGATGGCCTGAGGCGGGTTATGTCACAGGTTAAGTGGCCCACCCCAAACCCCTCAGGTTCAACTACCGTCGATCTCATCCATGGCCCTGCCGTTGATCTCCTCTCACTCGTTGTCAACAATTTGCCATTCTACAGCGCCATCGAGCCCCTTTTGTCATTTCTGAAGGACAAGTTCTGCGACACTGGCTTGGGATCCACAGCTTCCAAGTCAGACCTCATTGACGGTAACCACGAGGAGGGCACCCTCTCCGTCTCTTCCAAGGGGAAAGAGCCCATATGCTCTTCCAAGGGGAAAGCGCCCGTCTGCGACATCAGTGAGGGCACCCTACGCCCGTGCTCTTCCAAGGGGAAGGAGCCCATCTGCGACAACTGGAGCGCATCTAGGCTTCGTACTCTTCCCACGGGAACGAGCCCATCTGTGACAAGTGAGGAAACCCATGATTTGTTTTTCCGCGCCTCTTCACAGGGGGAAACCAATGATTTTTTTGTCGAGTCCCTTTTGTAGTGTAGTGAGAATATGTCCAGTTTTAATTGCTATATCTGGTTGTTTGCAGTATGCCTTGTTTATTTCAGTTGTTCACAATGTGATGCTCTATATGTGCAATTATTTACTGTGCAGTACATTTCATCAATCCAGTTTTAAACATACCGATATGAATGCATATATTTTCTTCCTGTTAAGCCTATTATAGCTAGCATATGCCTCTTTTAAAGTTTTTTGATTGCTCGGTTGTTTGTACTTAGCATATGTCTAGTTTCAAATGCTATCTTTGGTTGCTCGTAGTATGCCTTGTTTATTCTAGTTATTCACAACATGATGTTCTATATGTGCAAGTATGAACTATTGTGCTTAACATGCTTCTCGATGTAACTACACAGGACAATTTTGGGAACGACTACTGTTTTCCATCGAGGTTAGTTTTATTCCATGGCTTATATCTGCGCACTGTTTAGGATATCCGTAGTTGGTACCATATAGGCCGACGACTGATAAGGGACTTGATAGAGGCAAAGGTGTCCCGTCTTTCGATGAGATGGTGGCTATCGTTTTAGAGGAAGTCGACTTTGACGATCCGACTACGAACGTGCGAGGACGTCGCGCCTTAGCAATCGCTAAACCAACTCCAAGGGGTTATTGACCACGCCGGAGCACGATCAACCTGACCACGAGGGCCTGTTTCCTGCGAGCAAACGAAGAACAAGCAAGAAACTGAGATTGCAATCTGGATATTGCGAATATAAGATGAAAGCTTTATTGATCAAGGTGGAGTGCTGTGACGTCTTGGCCTGGTCGCTAGACACAAACGAAGTATGCGAAGTTGCAGCTATGGCGAACTTTTAATCTAAACAAAACCCAAAGTCTAAACGACGCCCTAAGGGCTGTATATATAGAGGAAGAGGGGGGAATTTCGTGGCACTTGGAGGAAAGGTCCGAAACCAACCCTAACTCTTGTTTCCCCACACATACGGACTCTAAAAACAGCCTATACTTAAGTATTTCAAAAATAGATGGGCCTGACCAAATAATAAGGTGACGCAGCACCTAGAATAGCCTCTGGACAAAATTTATGAAGTGGCATCTTGTATATTTCGTCCAAGGCTTCATGCACTCCTTATGGTGGCTTCAAAGTCCTTAAATAATTACTTGTAACTCCATTCTTGATCCCCTTGCGCATGCCATCATCTCCGTGCTTGAACTTGCTCCAAGGTTCATCTTTCTTGTCCAAGCTAGGCCCTTCATTTGTAAGCAAAACAAATGTATCCAATTTAGGCAGCATCATATTCTCATGAACATTAGAATCGTTACCAAGAAACGAAAGTACCTGATAATTCAATTGGCGTGCGCGAGCTCTAGTAATTGGTCCAATATGTATAGCAGCAGGGGATGAGGGTGTAACAATGGTATTGATGTCCTCATCATCCTCCCCTTCTTGAAATGAAGTCGTCCTCGACGGAAGTTCATCTTCCTCACCCAAATAAGGCTTCAAATCTGCAATGTTAAAAGTGGGACTAACCCTAAAATCTGCAGGCAGCTCAAGTTTGTATGCATTATTATTTATTTTCTCTAACACCTTAAAGGGACCATCAGCACGTGGCATTAGCTTTGATTTGCGCAAATTAGGAAATCTATCTTTACGCAAATGTAACCAAACAAGATCTCCAGGTGCAAACACAACATGTTTTCTACCCTTATCTCCAGCAAGTTTATATTTAGCATTCATGCGCTCAATGTTTTCCTTAGTTAACTCATGCATTTTTAAAATCAATTCAGCATGTTGTTTAGTATCAAAATTAACCTTCTCCGGAGATGGAAGAGGCAACAAATCAATAGGTGCACGAGGTAGGAAACCATACACAACTTCAAAAGGGCACATCTTAGTAGTAGAATGCAATGAACGATTATAAGCAAATTCAATATGAGGCAAGCATTCCTCCCACATTTTCTTATTATTCTTCAAAACAGCCCTAAGCATAGTAGGCAACGTTCTATTGAATACTTCAGTTTGTCCATCAGTTTGGGGGTGACAAGTAGTACTAAAAAGCAGTTTAGTCCCCAACTTAGCCCATAAACATCTCCAAAAGTGGCTAAGAAATTTAGTATCACGATCTGAAACAATAGTATTTGGCACACCATGCAAGCGAATAATTTCACGAAAGAACAAATCAGCAACATTAACAGCATCATCGCTTTTATGACATGGTATAAAGTGTGCCATTTTCGAGAATCTATCCACGACAACAAATATGCTATCCCTCCCCTTCTTTGTTCGAGGTAAACCTAAAACAAAGTCCGTAGATATATCCTCCCAAGGAACACTAGGTACAGGCAAAGGCATATATAAACCATGAGGATTGAGTCGTGACTTAGCTTTTTGACATGTAGTGCAGCGAGCAATAAAACGCTCAACATCCCATCTCATCTTTGGCCAAAAGAAATGTGTAGCAAGTACGTCCTCCGTCTTCTTCACGCCAAAGTGTCCCATTAATCCTCCTGCATGCGCCTCCTGCAACAACAAAAGACGAACGGAGCTAGCTGGAATGCATAGCTTGTTAGCACGAAACACAAATCCATCATTAACAACAAACTTGTTCCACATTCTTCCTTCTTTACAATTCTGCATTACATCTTTAAAATCAGCATCATGCACATATTGATCTTTGATGGTCTCCAAACCAAATATTTTGAAGTCAAGTTGTGAAAGCATAGTATAGCGACGAGACAATGCATCAGCAATAACATTTTCTTTTCCCTTCTTGTGTTTAATGACATAAGGGAAAGTCTCAATGAATTCAACCCATTTAGCATGTCTACGATTCAGTTTAGCTTGACTTTTAATATGTTTCAAAGATTCATGATCAGAATGTATAACAAATTCTTTGGGCCATAAATAATGTTGCCATGTTTCTAAAGTCCGAACAAGAGCATATAATTCTTTATCATAAGTAGAATAATTCAGACTAGGCCCACTCAATTTTTCAGAAAAGTATGCAACAGGTTTGCCATCTTGTAATAACACACCTCCTAATCCAATTCCACTAGCATCACATTCAAGCTCAAAAGTCTTATTAAAATCAGGAAGTTGGAGTAAAGGAGCATGTGTCAACTTATCTTCAATACCGTGAAGGCTTCTTCCTGTGCGGTACCCCAAAGAAAAGGCACATCTTTCTTTGTAAGCTCATTGAGAGGTGCAGCAATGGTGCTGAAATCTCTCACAAAACGCCTATAGAATCCAGCGAGGCCAAGAAAACTCCTCACTTGTGTGACCGTTTTGGGCTGCGGCCAACTCTCAATAGCTTCAATCTTGGCTTTATCAACTTCAATTCCCTGTGGAGTAACAACATACCCAAGAAAAGATACTCGGTCGGTGCAAAAGGTGCACTTCCCAAGGTTACCAAACAAACGTGCATCACGTAGAGCAATAAAAACAGCACGTAAATGTTCCAAATGTTCTTCCAAAGATCTGCTATAAATCAATATGTCATCAAAGTAAACTACCACAAATCGTCCAATGAAAGCACGTAAAACTTCGTTCATTAATCTCATGAAAGTACTAGGTGCATTAGTTAACCCAAAAGGCATGACTAACCACTCATATAATCCAAACTTAGTTTTAAATGTTGTTTTCCATTCATCTCCCAATTTCATACGAATTTGATGGTATCCACTATGCAAATCAACTTTGGAGAATATTGTAGAGCCACTCAATTCATCAAGCATATCATCTAGCCTAGGAATAGGATGACGATAACGAATAGTAATATTATTAATGCCTCTACAATCAACACACATACGTGATGTACCATCCTTCTTCGGCACTAGAATAATAGGAACAGCACAAGGACTAAGGGATTCGCGTATATAACCTTTGTCGAGAAGCTCTTGTACTTGACGCATAATCTCCTTCGTCTCCTCTGGATTGGTACGGTATGGTGCACGGTTTGGCAGTGAAGCACCGGGAATTAAGTCAATCTGATGCTCAATCCCTCGAATAGGCGGTAATCCCGGTGGCACGTCTTGTGGAAAGACGTCAGCGAACTCCTGCAAAATGTTAGTGACAGCAGGAGGCAAAGAGGAAGGCACGTCCTCGAATGAAAATAATGCCTCTTTGCACACAAAAGCATAGCAAACAGATTTGCTGAAATCTATCTCATCAATATCAGATTTGGTGGCAAATAAACATGCACTTTTCAATTTAATTTCAAAAGCAACACTAGATGGTTTATGATTACGTTTCATTTGTTGCTCAAATTCTTTTGCCACAATCTGATTTTCACTCTAATTCTTCTCCTGTTTTGCTTTATTAGCTCTATTAATATCATCTTTCAAAATAGAATCAGGAGTCATAGGAAGCAAAGTAATATTTTTATCCTTATGAACAAGAGTATAGTGATTGTTTCTACCATGGTGTACAGAATTTTTATCAAATTGCCATGGTCTACCAAGTAATAATGAACATGCTTGCATAGGTACCACATCACAATCAACATAATCAGCATATGTAGAGATACTAAAATGCACACGAACAGTACGTGTTACCTTAACCTTGCCGCTGTTGTTGAACCATTGGATGTAGTAAGGATGTGGATGTGGTCTTGTGGTGAGAGAAAGCTTCTCCACCATCTGATAGAGGCAAATGTGTCCCGTCTTTCGATGAGATGATGGATATCGCTTTGGTGGAAGTCGACTTTGACGATCCGACTACGAGCGTGCGAGGACGTCGCGCCTTAGCAATCGCTAAACCAACTCCGAGAGGTTATTGACCACGCGGGAGCACGATCAACCTGACCACGAGGGTCTGTTTCCTGCGAGCAAACGAAGAACAAGCAAGAAACTAAGATTGCCATCTGGATATTGCGAATATAAGATGAAAGCTTTATTGATCAAGGTGGGGTTCTGTGACGCCTTTGTCTAGTCGTTGAACACAAACGAAGTACGCGAAGTTGCAGCTATGGTGAACTTTTAATCTAAACAAAACCCAAAGTCTAAACGATGCCCTAAGGGCTGTATATATGGTGATGAGGACATCAATACAATTGTTACACCCACAGCCCCTGCTGCTATACATACTGGACCAATTACTAGAGCTCGTGCACGCCAACTAAATTACCAGGTACTTTCGTTTCTTGGTAATGATTCTAATGTTCATGAGAATATGATGCTGCCTAAATTGGATACATTTGTTTTGCTTACAAATGAAGGGCCTAGCTTGGAGAAGGATGAACATTGGAGCAAGAACAAGCATGGAGATGATGGCATGCGCAAGGGGAACAAGAACGGAGTTACAAGTGATGATTTCAGGACTTTGAAGCCACCATAATGGGTGCATGAAGCCTTGGACGAAATATACAAGATGCCACTTCCTAAATTTCGTCCCGAGGCTATTTTAGGTGCTGCGTCACCTTATTATTGGGCCAGGCCCATGTAATTTCGAAATACCTAAGTATAGGCTATTTTTAGAGTCCGTATGTGTGGGGAAACAAGAGATAGGGTTGATTTCGGACCCCTCCACCAAGGGCCACGAAATTCCCCCCTCTTCCTCCATATATACAGCCCTTAGGGCATCGTTTAGACTTTGGGTTTTGTTTAGATTAAAAGTTCGCCATAGCTGCAACTTCGCGTACTTCGTTTGTGTTCAACGACCAGACAAAGGCGTCACAGAACCCCACCTTGATCAATAAAGCTTTCATCTTATATTCGCAATATCCAGATTGCAATCTTAGTTTCTTGCTTGTTCTTCGTTTGCTCGCAGGAAACAGACCCTCGTGGTCAGGTTGATCGTGCTCCGGCGTGGTCAATAACCTCTCGGAGTTGGTTTAGCGATTGCTAAGGCGCGACGTCCTCGCACGTTCGTAGTCGGATCGTCAAAGTCAACTTCCACCAAAGCGATATCCATCATCTCATCGAAAGATCGGGACCCTCGCCTCTATCAAGTGGTATCAGATTTCCAGGTTGCTCGGTGAGATTTTACAGTTTTTCGTAGTTTAGATCGAGTCTGTCTTCATACCTATAGTCCACGAAAAAGCCACAAAAAAATTAGGGTTAGTTCATCATATCCGAACCAATCTGAGCCTTGCATAATCTTTTTAGGGTTTTTGCTTTGTTGAATTTGCGGTTGCATCGTCGTGTCTAGTTGCTGGTCTTAGAGTCTAGTCTTTTAGAGTTTCGAGTTCTGGTCATAAGTTGTCACGCCGCCGCCGCACCATCATCATCGCCCCTGCCATCTACCACCACCGCACCGAATCCGTATCCATATACCACCACCAATCCGTGTCCATATACCACCACCGATCCATATCCATATACTACCACCGCTACAACCACCGCTGCCATATACCACCACCATATATCTACTACCAATCCGAGTTCTTTGCTTATTAGGTTTGTTTTCGGGATCCATCTAGATTCCGATTTGTGTTTCCTTGCCGGAGTAGGTTTCGGAAAAAAAAAAAAAAGAGCGAAAAAAAATAATTCAGAGTGTGCTTTTCCCTTGTTTACGTGCCGCGCCGTGATTTTGTTAGTGTTCTAGGCTCGCGTCTCTAGCACAGTCTAGCCTAGGACCAGCACAGTACCGTCGTTGAGCGTTTATTCAACTTTGCATCTCTGAATTGATTATTGCTGACCCTTTTTGCTACCATATTATAAGCCTTCCCAGCTCCACATACATCTACGTCGTGCGTTTGACTCTCCCTGGTAATCGCTCTATCCAAGCTTTGAGAGTTTTTGACTACAACGGTTGCCGATCACCGCCTGCTGCTGGGTAAGAACTGGTAAGAATTTGAGATTTGCTTGACAGATTTGTGACACCCACCACCACCACTTGTTCGTAGTCTGTAGGATCATATTCTTGTGTGTTTCTATTGCTGCTAACCATGCCAGGATCACAAGCCGACGAGATTGACTGGGAGAATTTATCGAACAAGGAGCTTCATGATAAGTTTCAGCAAATGATGACTGAACAGGTGCAAGATGTGCTGAACAATTTTGAAGAGGCCATGGAGAAGATCACTGGCTTTGAGAAGACGTTCGAAACAAAGCTCGATAACAAGTTTAATGAATTGCTCGCGCGTCTTCCACCACCACCACTCGCTGCAGCTAACGCACCTCTCCAACAACAACAACAACAACGACTACCTCCACGTCGCGAAGCAGACCTCCGCCGAGCAAGCCGTGTTCCTCTTGCGTTTGGCCAAACTGTTGGTGCTGCTGTTGATACTTCTGTGGCTCCTGCTGCTGATGCGGAGGAGGATGATTATGTGGGAGATTATGAGGATGAGGTTGATCAAAATCAACATCTACGAGCAGCCACCAGCACCACCACCAGCAGGTCGACCTCAGGTATATATTCGTAATGGTAGGCCTGCACCACCACCTCAGGTACGAGATGATGTCCATATTCCTAAACTGAAATTGAATATTCCACCATTTGAGGGTAGATATGTTCCTGATATATATCTTACTTGGGAGTTAGAAACTGAACAACGATTTACATGTTTACAATATCCTGAGGAGAGACGAGTTGCTGCTGCTGTTTGTGCTTTCACTAGTTTTGCATGTGTATGGTGGTCTGAACATTGTAGATTATATCCTATTCCAACTACTTGGGCTGCTTTGAAAACTGCTATGCGTACGCGTTGGGTTCCACCATATTATCAACGTGAATTGCTTCAAAAATTGCAGCGTTTAAGACAAGGAAAAATTCTGTAGAAGAATATTATCAGGAATTACAAACTGGCATGATTAGATGTGGTATTGTTGAGGAGAATGAAGCTATGCTTGCACGTTTTCTGGATGGATTAAATAGAGAGATTCAGACCATTCTAGACTATAAGGAGTATACTAATATCACTCGTTTATTCCATCTTGCTTGTAAAGCTGAACGTGAAGTGCAGGATCGACAAGCATTGGGGCGAACTAACTTTTCTGCAGGCCGACCTTCATCATGGACACCACGTGCATCTTCTACTTCAACTGCACCAGCACCTCCATCCGGTGCCACCTCCAGCCGTGATACAAGAAAACAGGCACAACCACCATTATCTGCCAAGAGCGCACCTGCGGGGCCTGCACAGCGTTCTTCTTCTTCCATGGCATCAACAGGGCACACAAGTGATATTATTTGTCGTCGTTGTAAGGGAGGAGGTCATTATGCGAGAGAATGCAAATCTCCGCGTGTGATGATTGCTACCGCGGATGGTGGATATGAGTCCGCTAGTGACTATGATGAGGAGACTTTGGCTCTTATTACACGTGAAGAACATGGTGGAGATGATTCTGATCATGAGACGCAATACATGGCTCCTGAAGACGCTGACAGGTATGAATGTTTAGTTGCTCAACGTGTTTTGAGTGTGCAGGTCACACAAGCTGAGCAAAATCAGAGGCACAATTTGTTCCATACCAAGGGAGTTGTGAAGGAACGTTCTGTGCGCGTCATCATAGACGGAGGGAGCTGCAACAACTTGGCTAGCATGGAGATGGTGGAGAAGCTTTCTCTCACCACAAGACCACATCCACATCCTTACTACATCCAATGGTTCAACAACAGCGGCAAGGTTAAGGTAACACGTACTGTTCGTGTGCATTTTAGTATCTCTACATATGCTGATTATGTTGATTGTGATGTGGTACCTATGCAAGCATGTTCCTTATTACTTGGTAGACCATGGCAATTTGATAAAAATTCTGTACACCATGGTAGAAACAATCACTATACTCTTGTTCATAAGGATAAAAATATTACTTTGCTTCCTATGACCCCTGATTCCATTTTGAAAGATGATATTAATAGAGCTAATAAAGCACAACAGGAGAAGAATAAGAGTGAAAATCAGATTGTGGCAAAAGAATTTGAGCAACAAATGAAGCCTAATAATAAACCATCTAGTGTTGCTTCTGAAATTAAATTGAAAAGTGCATGTTTATTTGCCACCAAATCTGATATTGATGAGCTAGATTTCAGCAAATCTATTTGCTATGCTTTTGTGTGCAAAGAGGCATTATTTTCATTCGAGGACGTGCCTTCCTCTTTGCCTCCTGCTGTCACTAACATTTTGCAGGAGTTCGCTGACGTTTTTCCACAAGACGTGCCACCGGGATTACCGCCTATTCGAGGGATTGAGCATCAGATCGACTTAATTCCCGGTGCTTCACTGCCAAACCGTGCACCATACCGTACCAATCCAGAGGAGACGAAGGAGATTATGCGTCAAGTACAAGAGCTTCTCGACAAAGGTTATATACGCGAATCCCTTAGTCCTTGTGCTGTTCCTATTATTCTAGTGCCGAAAAAGGATGGTACATCACGTATGTGTGTTGATTGTAGAGGCATTAATAATATTACTATTCGTTATCGTCATCCTATTCCTAGGCTAGATGATATGCTTGATGAATTGAGTGGCTCTACAATATTCTCCAAAGTTGATTTGCGTAGTGGCTACCATCAAATTCGTATGAAATTGGGAGATGAATGGAAAACAGCATTTAAAACTAAGTTTGGATTATATGAGTGGTTAGTCATGCCTTTTGGGTTAACTAATGCACCTAGTACTTTCATGAGATTAATGAACGAAGTTTTACGTGCTTTCATTGGACGATTTGTGGTAGTTTACTTTGATGACATATTGATTTATAGCAGATCTTTGGAGGAACATTTGGAACATTTACGTGCTGTTTTTATTGCTCTACGTGATGCACGTTTGTTTGGTAACCTTGGGAAGTGCACCTTTTGCACCGACCGAGTATCTTTTCTTGGCTATGTTGTTACTCCACAGGGAATTGAAGTTGATAAAGCCAAGATTGAAGCTATTGAGAGTTGGCCGCAGCCCAAAACGGTCACACAAGTGAGGAGTTTTCTTGGCCTCGCTGGATTCTATAGGCGTTTTGTGAGAGATTTCAGCACCATTGCTGCACCTCTCAATGAGCTTACAAAGAAAGATGTGCCTTTTCTTTGGGGTACCGCACAGGAAGAAGCCTTCACGGTATTGAAAGATAAGTTGACACATGCTCCTTTACTCCAACTTCCTGATTTTAATAAGACTTTTGAGCTTGAATGTGATGCTAGTGGAATTGGATTAGGAGGTGTGTTATTACAAGATGGCAAACCTGTTGCATACTTTTCTGAAAAATTGAGTGGGCCTAGTCTGAATTATTCTACTTATGATAAAGAATTATATGCTCTTGTTCGGACTTTAGAAACATGGCAACATTATTTATGGCCCAAAGAATTTGTTATACATTCTGATCATGAATCTTTGAAACATATTAAAAGTCAAGCTAAACTGAATCGTAGACATGCTAAATGGGTTGAATTCATTGAGACTTTCCCTTATGTCATTAAACACAAGAAGGGAAAAGAAAATGTTATTGCTGATGCATTGTCTCGCCGCTATACTATGCTTTCACAACTTGACTTCAAAATATTTGGTTTGGAGACCATCAAAGATCAATATGTGCATGATGCTGATTTTAAAGATGTAATGCAGAATTGTAAAGAAGGAAGAATGTGGAACAAGTTTCTCGTTAACGATGGATTTGTGTTTCGTGCTAACAAGCTATGCATTCCAGCTAGCTCCGTTCGTCTTTTGTTGTTGCAGGAGGCGCATGGAGGAGGATTAATGGGACACTTTGGCGTGAAGAAGACGGAGGACGTACTTGCTACACATTTCTTTTGGCCAAAGATGAGACGGGATGTTGAGCGTTTTATTGCTCGATGCACTACATGTCAAAAAGCTAAGTCACGACTCAATCCTCATGGTTTATATATGCCTTTGCCTGTACCTAGTGTTCCTTGGGAGGATATATCTATGGACTTTGTTTTAGGTTTACCTCGAACAAAGAAGGGGAGGGATAGCATATTTGTTGTCGTGGATAGATTCTCGAAAATGGCACACTTTATACCATGTCATAAAAGCGATGATGCTGTTAATGTTGCTGATTTGTTCTTTCGTGAAATTATTCGCTTGCATGGTGTGCCAAATACTATTGTTTCAGATCGTGATACTAAATTTCTTAGCCACTTTTGGAGATGTTTATGGTCTAAGTTGGGGACTAAACTGCTTTTTAGTACTACTTGTCACCCCCAAACTGATGGACAAACTGAAGTAGTCAATAGAACGTTGTCTACTATGCTTAGGGCTGTTTTGAAGAATAATAAGAAAATGTGGGAGGAATGCTTGCCTCATATTGAATTTGCTTATAATCGTTCATTGCATTCTACTACTAAGATGTGCCCTTTTGAAGTTGTGTATGGTTTCCTACCTCGTGCACCTATTGATTTGTTGCCTCTTCCATCTTCGGAGAAGGTTAATTTTGATGCTAAACAACGTGCTGAATTGATTTTAAAAATGCATGAGTTAACTAAGGAAAACATTGAGCGTATGAATGCTAAATATAAACTTGCTGGAGATAAGGGTAGAAAACATGTTGTGTTTGCACCTGGAGATCTTGTTTGGTTACATTTGCGTAAGGATAGATTTCCTGATTTGCGCAAATCAAAGCTAATGCCACGTGCTGATGGTCCCTTTAAGGTGTTAGAGAAAATAAATGATAATGCATATAAACTTGAGCTGCCTGCAGATTTTGGGGTTAGTCCCACTTTTAACATTGCAGATTTGAAGCCTTATTTGGGTGAGGAAGATGAACTTTCGTCGAGGACGACTTCATTTCAAGAAGGGGAGGATGATGAGGACATCAATACAATTGTTACACCCACAGCCCCTGCTGCTATACATACTGGACCAATTACTAGAGCTCGTGCACGCCAACTAAATTACCAGGTACTTTCGTTTCTTGGTAATGATTCTAATGTTCATGAGAATATGATGCTGCCTAAATTGGATACATTTGTTTTGCTTACAAATGAAGGGCCTAGCTTGGAGAAGGATGAACATTGGAGCAAGAACAAGCATGGAGATGATGGCATGCGCAAGGGGAACAAGAACGGAGTTACAAGTGATGATTTCAGGACTTTGAAGCCACCATAATGGGTGCATGAAGCCTTGGACGAAATATACAAGATGCCACTTCCTAAATTTCGTCCCGAGGCTATTTTAGGTGCTGCGTCACCTTATTATTGGGCCAGGCCCATGTAATTTCGAAATACCTAAGTATAGGCTATTTTTAGAGTCCGTATGTGTGGGGAAACAAGAGATAGGGTTGATTTCGGACCCCTCCACCAAGGGCCACGAAATTCCCCCCTCTTCCTCCATATATACAGCCCTTAGGGCATCGTTTAGACTTTGGGTTTTGTTTAGATTAAAAGTTCGCCATAGCTGCAACTTCGCGTACTTCGTTTGTGTTCAACGACCAGACAAAGGCGTCATAGAACCCCACCTTGATCAATAAAGCTTTCATCTTATATTCGCAATATCCAGATTGCAATCTTAGTTTCTTGCTTGTTCTTCGTTTGCTCGCAGGAAACAGACCCTCGTGGTCAGGTTGATCGTGCTCCGGCGTGGTCAATAACCTCTCGGAGTTGGTTTAGCGATTGCTAAGGCGCGACGTCCTCGCACGTTCGTAGTCGGATCGTCAAAGTCAACTTCCACCAAAGCGATATCCATCATCTCATCGAAAGATCGGGACCCTCGCCTCTATCATATGGAGGAAGAGGGGGGGGGGGGAATTTCGTGGCCCTTGGTGGAGGGGTCCGAAATCAACCCTATCTCTTGTTTCCCCACACATACGGACTCTAAAAATAGCCTATACTTATGTATTTCGAAATTACATGGGCCTGGCCCAATAATAAGGTGACGCAGCACCTAAAATAGCCTCGGGACGAAATTTATGAAGTGGCATCTTGTATATTTCGTCCAAGGATTCATGCACCCATTATGGTGGCTTCAAAGTCCTGAAATCATCACTTGTAACTCCGTTCTTGTTTCCCTTGCGCATGCCATCATCTCCATGCTTGTTCTTGCTCCAATGTTCAACCTTCTCCAAGCTAGGCCCTTCATTTGTAAGCAAAACAAATGTATCCAATTTAGGCAGCATCATATTCTCATGAACATTAGAATCATTACCAAGAAACGAAAGTACTTGGTAATTTAGTTGGCGTGCACGAGCTCTAGTAATTGGTCCAGTATGTATAGCAGCAGGGGCTGTGGGTGTAACAATTGTATTGATGTCCTCATCATCCTCCCCTTCTTGAAATGAAGTCGTCCTCGACGGATGTTCATCTTCCTCACCCAAATAAGGCTTCAAATCTGCAATGTTAAAAGTGGGACTAACCCCAAAATCTGCAGGCAGCTCAAGTTTATATGCATTATCATTTATTTTCTCTAACACCTTAAAGGGACCATCAGCACGTGGCATTAACTTTGATTTGCGCAAATCAGGAAATCTATCCTTACGCAAATGTAACCAAACAAGATCTCCAGGTGCAAACACAACATGTTTTCTACCCTTATCTCCAGCAAGTTTATATTTAGCATTCATGCGCTCAATGTTTTCCTTAGTTAGCTCATGCATTTTTAAAATCAATTCAGCATGTTGTTTAGCATCAAAATTAACCTTCTCCGAAGATGGAAGAGGCAACAAATCAATAGGTGCACGAGGTAGGAAACCATACACAACTTCAAAAGGGCACATCTTAGTAGTAGAATGCAATGAACGATTATAAGCAAATTCAATATGAGGCAAGCATTCCTCCCAAATTTTCTTATTATTCTTCAAAACAGCCCTAAGCCTAGTAGACAACGTTTTATTGACTACTTCAGTTTGTCCATCAGTTTGGGGGTGACAAGTAGTACTAAAAAGCAGTTTAGTCCCCAACTTAGCCCATAAACATCTCCAAAAGTGGCTAAGAAATTTAGTATCACGATCTGAAACAATAGTATTTGGCACACCATGCAAGCGAATAATTTCACGAAAGAACAAATCAGCAACATTAACAGCATCATCGCTTTTATGACATGGTATAAAGTGTGCCATTTTCGAGAATCTATCCACGACAACAAATATGCTATCCCTCCCCTTCTTTGTTCGAGGTAAACCTAAAACAAAGTCCATAGATATATCCTCCCAAGGAACACTAGGTATAGGCAAAGGCATATATAAACCATGAGGATTGAGTCGTGACTTAGCTTTTTGACATGTAGTGCAGCGAGCAATAAAACGCTCAACATCCCGTCTCATCTTTGGCCAAAAGAAATGTGTAGCAAGTACGTCCTCCGTCTTCTTCACGCCAAAGTGTCCCATTAATCCTCCTCCATGCGCCTCCTGCAACAACAAAAGACAAACGGAGCTAGCTGGAATGCATAGCTTGTTAGCACAAAACACAAATCCATCGTTAACAACAAACTTGTTCCACATTCTTCCTTCTTTACAATTCTGCATTACATCTTTAAAATCAGCATCATGCACATATTGATCTTTGATGGTCTCCAAACCAAATATTTTGAAGTCAAGTTGTGAAAGCATAGTATAGCGACGAGACAATGCATCAGCAATAACATTTTCTTTTCCCTTCTTGTGTTTAATGACATAAGGGAAAGTCTCAATGAATTCAACCCATTTAGCATGTCTACGATTCAGTTTAGCTTGACTTTTAATATGTTTCAAAGATTCATGACCAGAATGTATAACAAATTCTTTGGGCCATAAATAATGTTGCCATGTTTCTAAAGTCCGAACAAGAGCATATAATTCTTTATCATAAGTAGAATAATTCAGACTAGGCCCACTCAATTTTTCAGAAAAGTATGCAACAGGTTTGCCATCTTGTAATAACACACCTCCTAATCCAATTCCACTAGCATCACATTCAAGCTCAAAAGTCTTATTAAAATCAGGAAGTTGGAGTAAAGGAGCATGTGTCAACTTATCTTTCAATACCGTGAAGGCTTCTTCCTGTGCGGTACCCCAAAGAAAAGGCACATCTTTCTTTGTAAGCTCATTGAGAGGTGCAGCAATGGCGCTGAAATCTCTCACAAAACGCCTATAGAATCCAGCGAGGCTAAGAAAACTCCTCACTTGTGTGACCGTTTTGGGCTGCGGCCAACTCTCAATAGCTTCAATCTTGGCTTTATCAACTTCAATTCCCTGTGGAGTAACAACATAGCCAAGAAAAGATACTCGGTCGGTGCAAAAGGTGCACTTCCCAAGGTTACCAAACAAACGTGCATCACGTAGAGCAATAAAAACAGCACGTAAATGTTCCAAATGTTCCTCCAAAGATCTGCTATAAATCAATATGTCATCAAAGTAAACTACCACAAATCGTCCAATGAAAGCACGTAAAACTTCGTTCATTAATCTCATGAAAGTACTAGGTGCATTAGTTAACCCAAAAGGCATGACTAACCACTCATATAATCCAAAGTTAGTTTTAAATGTTGTTTTCCATTCATCTCCCAATTTCATATGAATTTGATGGTAGCCACTACGCAAATCAACTTTGGAGAATATTGTAGAGCCACTCAATTCGTCAAGCATATCATCTAGCCTAGGAATAGGATGACGATAACGAATAGTAATATTATTAATGCCTCTACAATCAACACACATACGTGATGTACCATCCTTTTTCGGCACTAGAATAATAGGAACAGCACAAGGACTAAGGGATTCGCGTATATAACCTTTGTCGAGAAGCTCTTGTACTTGACGCATAATCTCCTTCGTCTCCTCTGGATTGGTACGGTATGGTGCACGGTTTGGCAGTGAAGCACCGGGAATTAAGTCAATCTGATGCTCAATCCCTTGAATAGGCGGTAATCTCGGTGGCACGTCTTGTGGAAAAACGTCAGCGAACTCCTGCAAAATGTTAGTGACAGCAGGAGGCAAAGAGGAAGGCACGTCCTCGAATGAAAATAATGCTTCTTTGCACACAAAAGCATAGCAAACAGATTTGCTGAAATCTAGCTCATCAATATCAGATTTGGTGGCAAATAAACATGCACTTTTCAATTTAATTTCAGAAGCAACACTAGATGGTTTATTATTAGGCTTCATTTGTTGCTCAAATTCTTTTGCCACAATCTGATTTTCACTCTTATTCTTCTCCTGTTGTGCTTTATTAGCTCTATTAATATCATCTTTCAAAATGGAATCAGGAGTCATAGGAAGCAAAGTAATATTTTTATCCTTATGAACAAGAGTATAGTGATTGTTTCTACCATGGTGTACAGAATTTTTATCAAATTGCCATGGTCTACCAAGTAATAAGGAACATGCTTGCATAGGTACCACATCACAATCAACATAATCAGCATATGTAGAGATACTAAAATGCACACGAACAGTACGTGTTATCTTAACCTTGCCGCTGTTGTTGAACCATTGGATGTAGTAAGGATGTGGATGTGGTCTTGTGGTGAGAGAAAGCTTCTCCACCATCTCCATGCTAGCCAAGTTGTTGCAGCTCCCTCCGTCTATTATGACGCGCACAGAACGTTCCTTCACAACTCCCTTGGTATGGAACAAATTGTGCCTCTGATTTTGCTCAGCTTGTGTGACCTGCACACTCAAAACACGTTGAGCAACTAAACATTCATACCTGTCAGCGTCTTTAGGAGCCATGTATTGTGTCTCATGATCAGAATCATCTCCACCATGTTCTTCACGTGTAATAAGAGCCAATGTCTCCTCATCATAGTCACTAGCGGACTCATATCCACCACCCTCGATAGCAGTCATCACACGCGGAGATTTGCATTCTCTCGCATAATGACCTCCTCCCTTACAACGACGACAAATAATATCACTTGTGTGCCCTGTTGATGCCCTGGAAGAAGAAGAACTCTGTGCAGGCCCGGCAGGTGCGCTCTTGGCAGATAATGGTGGTTGTTCCTGTTTTCTTGTATCACGGCTGTAGGAGGCACCTGATTGAGGTGCTGGTGCAGTTGAAGTAGAAGATGCACGCGGTGTCCATGATGAAGGTCGGCCTGCAGAAAAGTTAGTATGCGCCAATGCTTGTCGATCCTGCACTTCACGTTCAGCTTTACAAGCAAGATGGAATAAACGAGTGATATTAGTATACTCCTTATAGTCTAGAATGGTCTGAATCTGATGAGGACATGATTACCTTGGATATGACCAAAAATATTGCATATATGCATATTTGGCAGGTGATTTCTAGTGCAAACTATTCAATAATCTATTTATGTTATCCAGAACAAAAATACTTCACACACTTTTGTGTTTTGTCTAATTGTAGGTGTAAGGGACATTTGTACAATCCACATATGAAGATAAGGAAGAAAGAGATGTTTATTTGCTGTCTAAAAAGTTCTCTCACGTCACTTTTGGCCCAAGAGAAGATAGAGTCCAAGTCTCTCACGTTCTGGATTCAGATTCGGACTGCACAGACACACCTGACTCAAAACGCACACAAGTTTTTCATACGGACTCCGAATTGGGTGATTCTTTTTTTGTTGGAAACTAGATTTTGTGCACTTTCCAACCCAATTGGAATCACCTTCAAATTCGTCCGGAGCGTTGAGTTGTGGACGAAACAATCTGATGCTGCAGCAGAATCCGAGTCAAACTACAAGTCCAAAGGTGTTACATCACCTCCACTTGGGCCCATTGGCCTTGTACGACCTAGATTTAGTTTTAGGCTGCCTTGGGACGTCCTCCCACCTCCTTGGCCGCCACCCCTTGCTCCTATATAAGTAGATCCATCTAGTAGCTTTTCCTTGGGATTTGTTTAGTTAAAAGTTAGCCATTGCAACTTCGTGTACTTCGTTTGTGTCCAACGACCAGACCAAGACCTCTTCCGGATCCCCACCATTATCAATACTTCATATATATTTGCGATATTCAGATTGCTTTATCATATTCTTGCTCGTTCTTCGATTGCTTGCAGGAATAGACCTTCGTGGTCAGGCTGACCGTGCTTCCGGCATCGTCAGTAACCTCAGGAGATTGGTTTAGCGATTGCTAAGGCGCAACGTCGTGCACGTTTGTAGTCGGATCGTCAAAGTCATCTCCACCAAATCGATAGTTATCATCTCATCGAAAGATCGGGACACCCTCGACTCTATCAAGTGGTATCAGTTTTCAGGTTGCTCGGTGAGAATTTCCAGTTTTCCTAGATTAGATTTACTTTCTTACCTATTGTCCAAGAAAAAGCCACAAAAAAGAGTTAGATCTATTCATCCTTGGTCCAAGCCAGTCTGAGCCTTTGCAATTTTCTTTTCATTGATTGCATAGTTGAATTATCGATTGCATCACCGTGTCGAGTTGCTGGTCTTAGTGTCTAGTTCGTTTAGAGTTTCGAGTTCTGTTCACATTAGTCACGCCACTGCTGCATCATTATCTCTTCCGCTGTCCACCACCCATCCATCAATTTCCACCACGTGCTACCCACCATTCATTGTCATAATAATAGTTGAGATCGTTCACATCTTCACTTGATCCAATCTGCATCTGATAGAGGCAAAGGTGTCCCGTCTTTCGATGAGATGATGGATATCGCTTTGGTGGAAGTCGACTTTGACGATCCGACTACGAACGTGCGAGGACGTCGCGCCTTAGCAATCGCTAAACCAACTCCGATAGGTTATTGACCACGCCAGAGCACGAATAACCTGACCACGAGGGTCTGTTTCCTGCGAGCAAACGAAGAACAAGCAAGAAACTAAGATTGCAATCTGGATATTGCGAATATAAGATGAAAGCTTTATTGATCAAGGTGGGGTTCTGTGACGCCTTTGTCTGGTCGTTGAACACAAACGAAATACGCGAAGTTGCAACTATGGCGAACTTTTAATCTAAACAAAACCCAAAGTCTAAAGGATGCCCTAAGGGCTGTATATATGGAGGAAGAGGGGGGAATTTCGTGGCCCTTGGTGGAGGGGTCCGAAATCAACCCTATCTCTTGTTTCCCCACACATACGGACTCTAAAAATAGCCTATACTTATGTATTTCGAAATTACATGGGCCTGGCCCAATAATAAGGTGACGCAGCACCTAAAATAGCCTCGGGACGAAATTTATGAAGTGGCATCTTGTATATTTCGTCCAAGGCTTCATGCACCCATTATGGTGGCTTCAAAGTCCTGAAATCATCACTTGTAACTCCGTTCTTGTTCCCCTTGCGCATGCCATCATCTCCATGCTTGTTCTTGCTCCAATGTTCATCCTTCTCCAAGCTAGGCCCTTCATTTGTAAGCAAAACAAATGTATCCAATTTAGGCAGCATCATATTCCCATGAACATTAGAATCATTACCAAGAAACGAAAGTACCTGGTAATTTAGTTGGCGTGCACGAGCTCTAGTAATTGGTCCAGTATGTATAGCAGCAGGGGCTGTGGGTGTAACAATTGTATTGATGTCCTCATCAGCATCTTATCTAGTTTGTTTTGGAAAGAGGGAGAAAAAAAGAGAGAAAAAAACGAGAGAAAAAAAGGAAAAAAAGTCAGAGAAAAAAAAGGAGAGAAAGAAAAAAGTGTGAGGAAAAAAAGAGAGAAGAAAAAAAAAACAAAAAAATCGGCACAAACTTTTTCAGAGGAAAGTTGGAGACAAAGTTGTTGATATATCCTGCTTGGCTGTTGTTTCACCTCATTATCTTCACTGCTGTTGTGATCTTCACTTATATCTTGCTGTCAAGAGCTACTTAGTATCCTTCATTGATGCTAGTTGTGCTACGCCGTGACCTCATTAGTGTTCTAGGCTCGCGTCTCTAGTCCGGTCTAGCCTAGGACCAGCACAGTACCGTCGTTGAGCGTTTATTCAACATTGCATCTTTGAATTGATTATTGCTAATCTTTTGCTACCATATATATAGCCAACCCAGCTCCACATATTTCTACACCGTGTATACGTACGCTCCCCTGGCAATCGCTTTACTCAATATTCGGAGTTACTTGACACCGCTGGTTGCCGATCACCGCCTGCTGCATGGTAAGAACTTGTAAGACATTGATATTTGCTTTACTGTGAGCGTTTTACCACCACATCCTAGTAGTTATAGGAACATTATTTTTGGGTTTTGTTTCTTGTTCTACTAATCATGACAGGATCCAGAGTCAATTCATGGGCTTTGTCGATCGCGGGAGACGTGCCACCACCTTTGCAAATACCACAACCGTCACGAGAGGTGCACAAACATCCAAATGCACATGATCAGGTTAATGTATCTATACCACCATTTAATGGCCGTTTTAAACCTGCTTTATATATTGAATGGGAGTTCGACATAAAAAATATATTTGCTTCCCATAATTTCGATGAACATAAAAAGGTTAAGGTTGCGGTTGGTTCTTTCACTGGTTATGCTTTGGTTTGGTGGAGTGAATATTGTCGGTTACATCCTGATTATATACCTACTACTTGGGATGATTTGAAACTTGCCATGCGACATACTTTCGTCCCTGCTTATTATACTCGTGACATGATTAAGAAGTTGCAACACTTAAAACAAGGTAGTGAAACTGTAACAAAATATTATGATGATTTACAAACTACCTTGTTGCATTCCTCTTTAGAAGAAAGTGAAGATGATTTTATGGATAGATTTTGGGGAGGATTAAACCGTGATATTCAAGAGATACTAATTCATGAAGAGTGTTATCCTATGGACCATTTGTTTCATCTTGCTTGCAAAGCTGAACAGGAAATAAAACGACGTGTTGGCCACGAGGAGAACAAGCGCACGGTGCACATTCCAAGAGTTGATATGATTGTTCCTTCAACTACTAGGCATACTATGACAACCACATCCGTTGTTGTCAGGACTACATCACCTCCACCATGTGACACATCGCCCCCGAGAGTGGCTACATCATCTGAGTTGATCATAAGAGGTAATGACAAAGGTACTGATCTTCCATCTCTACATGAGAATGATGAATGCCTTGTCAATTTGAATGCACCATCTGATGAGCTACCCACTACTTTGATCACACCACCTATTTTAGAGGACTACGTTGATAATTTGACTTTGCCATGTGATCAAACAACTGAAATACCAACAATTTTGAGTGCACCCATTGAATTAACTATTGATGCAAAAGAACCAATGTTTAATCATTTTGATATGACCTCTAATCTTGGTGATGATTCTGTGTTGAATGACTTATTGCATGTTTGCTTATTTAAGCATGTTGTAGCATGTAAATTTGATGCAAGTAAGGTTTATTCACCAATGTTGGGATGGTTTAATGATGAACATTGTCAATCTTTTGAAATGAATAAGAGCTTCACTTATATGTGCAAACTGAGTTGCAATATTTTCATGCCTTCTACTTCTTGTGCTAATTTTTTGGCTTTAGATTTTATGAACTATGCAAGTTACTCATCTATTCATGTGTCATATATGCAAAAATCAAGGGAAGTAAAAATGGATGACATATACATATACAACATGTACACCTTGTCTCTTTTGTTAGCCACATTTCAGATTAGGCAACGCCGAGGACGGCTTTATTTTCAAGAAGGGGAGGATGATGAGGACATGACTACCTTGGATATGACCAAAAATATTGCATATATGCATATTTGGCAGGTGATTTCTAGTGCAAACTATTCAATAATCTATTTATGTTATCCAGAACAAAAATACTTCACACACTTTTGTGTTTTGTCTAATTGCAGGTGTATAGGACATTTGTACAATCCACATATGAAGATAAGGAAGAAAGAGATGTTTATTTGCTGTCCAAAAAGTTCTCTCACGTCACTTTTGGCCTAAGAGAAGATAGAGTCCAAGTCTCTCACGTTCTGGATTCAGATTCGGACTGCACAGACACACCTGACTCAAAACGCACACAAGTTTTTCATACGGACTCCGAATTGGGTGATTCTTTTTTTGTTGGAAACTAGATTTTGTGCACTTTCCAACCCAATTGGAATCACCTTCAAATTCGTCCGGAGCGTTGAGTTGTGGACGAAACAATCTGATGCTGCAGCAGAATCCGAGTCAAACTACAAGTCCAAAGGTGTTACATCACCTCCACTTGGGCCCATTGGCCTTGTACGACCTAGATTTAGTTTTAGGCTGCCTTGGGACGTCCTCCCACCTCCTTGGCCGCCACCCCTTGCTCCTATATAAGTAGATCCATCTAGTAGCTTTTCCTTGGGATTTGTTTAGTTAAAAGTTAGCCATTGCAACTTCGTGTACTTCGTTTGTGTCCAACGACCAGACCAAGACCGCTTCCGGATCCCCACCATTATCAATACTTCATATATATTTGCGATATTCAGATTGCTTTATCATATTCTTGCTCGTTCTTTGATTGCTTGCAGGAATAGACCTTCGTGGTCAGGCTGACCGTGCTTCCGGCATCGTCAGTAACCTCAGGAGATTGGTTTAGCGATTGCTAAGGCGCAACGTCGTGCACGTTTGTAGTCGGATCGTCAAAGTCGTCTCCACCAAATCGATAGTTATCATCTCATCGAAAGATCGGGACACCCTCGCCTCTATCAGAATCTCTCTATTTAATCCACCCAGAAAACGTGCAAGCATAGCTTCATTCTCCTCAACAATACCACATCGAATCATGCCAGTTTGTAATTCCTGATAATATTCTTCTACAGAATTTTTTTCTTGTCTTAAACGCTGCAATTTTTGAAGCAATTCACGTTGATAATATGGTGGAACCCAACGCGTACGCATAGCAGTTTTCAAAGCAGCCCAAGTAGTTGGAATAGGATATAATCTACAATGTTCAGACCACCAGACACATGCAAAACTAGTGAAAGCACAAACAGCAGCAGCAACCCGTCTCTCCTCGGGATATTGTAAACATGTAAAATGTTGTTCAGTTTCTAACTCCCAAGTAAGATATATATCAGGAACATATCTACCCTGAAATGGTGGAATATTCAATTTCAGTTTAGGAATATGGACATCATCTCGTACCTGAGGTGGTGCTGCAGGCCTACCATTACGAATATATACCTGAGGTCGACCTGCTGGTGGTGGTGCTGGTGGTTGCACGTACTTCTGATTTTGAGCAACCTCATCCTCGTAATCTCCCACATAATCATCCTCCTCCGCATCAGCAGCAGGAGCCACAGAAGTATCAACAGCAGCACCAACAGTTTGGCCAAATGCAAGAGGAACACGGCTCGCTCGGCGGAGGTCTATTTCGCGACGTGGAGGTAGTCGTTGTTGTTGTTGTTGGAGAGGTGCGTTAGGTGCAGCGGGTGGTGGTGGTGGAAGACGCGCGAGCAATTCATTAAACTAGTTATCGAGCTTTGCTTCGAACGTCTTCTCCATGCCATCTATCTTCTCCATGGCCTCTTCAAATCTGTTTAGCACGTCTTGCACCTATCCACTCATCATTTGCTGAAATTTATCATGCAAATCCTTATTTGTCATGTTCTCCCAGTCAGTCTCGTCGGCTTGTGATCCTGGCATGGTTAGCAGCAATAGAAACACAGAAGAATATGATCCTACAGACTACTAACAAGAGGTGGTGGTGGGTGTCACAAATCCATCAAGCAAACCTCAAATTCTTACCAGTTCTTACCCAGCAGCAGGCGGTGATCGGCAACCGTTGTAGTCAAAAACTCTCAAAGCTTGGATAGAGCGATTACCAGGGAGAGTCAAACGCACGACGTAGATGTATGTGGAGCTGGGAAGGCTTATAATATGGTAGCAAAAAGGGTCAGCAATAATCAATTCAGAGATGCAAAGTTGAATAAACGCTCAACGACGGTACTGTGCTGGTCCTAGGCTAGACTGTGCTAGAGACGCGAGCCTAGAACACCAACAAAATCACGGCGCGGCACGTAAACAAGGGAAAAGCACAATCTGGAATTTTTTTTCGCTCTTTTTTTTGCGCTCTCTTTTTTTTGCGCTGCTTTTTTTTTGCGAAAAAATCACTATAATGGCGAGTGTCTCAAAACTCTTCCTAGCTCAAACTGACAGGATGGGCACGAAATTTTTTCGACCAAATTTTTTTTTGACTGCCCGGACCCAAAAACTGGAAACGGGTCAAAAAAAACTTCCTATAATGGCACCTGTCTCAAAACACTCAGAAACACCTAAAAATAGAATAGCCAGAAATTTTTTCGAAAAATGCGTTTTCGAAAAATTTTGGGCCTAAACGGAGCGTGGTTTCCGGACTCTTTTTTTCCGAAACCTACTCCGGCAAGGAAACACGAATCGGAATCTAGATGGATCTCGAAAACAAACCTAATATGACAAGAACTCGGATTGGTGGTGGATGGCAGCGGTGGTGGTATATGACAGTTGTGGTGGTATATGGATACGGATTCGAAGCGGTGGCGAATAAGCGGTGGTGGTAGATGGCAGGGGTAATGATGATGGTGCGGCGGCGGCGTGACAACTTATGACCAGAACTCGAAACTCTAAAAGACTAGACTCTAAGACCAGCAACTAGACACGACGATGCAACCGCAAATTCAACAAAGCAAAACCCTAAAAAGATTATGCAAAGGCTCAGATTGGTTCGGATATGATGAACTAACCATAATTTTTTTGTGGCTTTTTCGTGGACTATAGGTATGAAGAACAGACTCGATCTAAACTACGAAAAACTGTAAAATCTCACCGAGCAACCTGGAAATCTGATACCACTTGATAGAGGCAAAGGTGTCCCGTCTTTCGATGAGATGATGGATATCGCTTTGGTGGCAGTCGACTTTGACGATCCGACTACGAACGTGCGAGGACGTCGCGCCTTAGCAATCGCTAAACCAACTCCGAGAGGTTATTGACCACGCCGGAGCACGATCAACCTGACCACGAGGGTCTGTTTCCTGCGAGCAAACGAAGAACAAGCAAGAAACTGAGATTGCAATCTGGATATTGCGAATATAAGATGAAAGCTTTATTGATCAAGGTGGGGTTCTGTGACGCCTTTGTCTGGTCGTTGAACACAAACGAAGTACGCGAAGTTGCAGCTATGGCGAACTTTTAATCTAAACAAAACCCAAAGTCTAAACGGTGCCCTAAGGGCTGTATATATGGAGGAAGAGAGGGGGAATTTCGTGGCCCTTGGTGGAGGGGTCCGAAATCAACCTTATCTCTTGTTTCCCCATACATACGGACTCTAAAAATAGCCTATACTAATGTATTTCGAAATTACATGGGACTGGCCCAATAAAAAGGTGACGCGGCACCTATAATAACCTCTGGACGAAATTTATGAAGTGGCATCTTTTATATTTCGTCCAAGGCTTCATGCACTTGTTATGGTGGCTTCAAAGACCTGAAATCATCACTCGGAACTCCGTTCTTGTTCCCCTTGCGCATGACATCATCTCCATGCTTTCTCTTGCTCCAATGTTCATCCTTCTCCAAGCTAGGCCCTTCATTTGTAAGCAAAACAAATGTATCCAATTTAGGCAGCATCATATTATCATGAACATTAGAATCATTACCAAGAAACGGCCTGGTAATTTAGTTGGCGTGCGCGAGCTCTAGTAATTGGTCCAGTATGTATAGCAGCAGGGGCTGTGGGTGTAACAATGGTATTGATGTCCTCATCATAGATGAGGCAGAACCTATTACCTGTTTTATTATCAATCCTTGGGAGTTACTTCTACGTTTGCTCATTATGCCATGCTATGCTAGTAGACGTGGAGTGGGAGAGTGTATCCATGACAGATGTGAGCTTGATAATTTAATGGTTTATTTAAGGTGGCAACTTAAACACACATCTGGGTGGATTGAGGCACCTGGGTATTCCAGCGATTGCATGTTTTTCTTTATGGACCGTCACCCAGGCTCAAAGGGATCATGAGATTTATTCATACTAGAAACTTCCGTGTGCAGCCACAACTACTATGGGCTCTAGCATAGTCGATTAAGCCGTGCGAACTCTTATAGTGGTAGACTAGCAGATGTAGGGGATGTAGGTTGGTACTGTCTACCCGACCGTAAGGTGCTAGCGCTTCTGAAAGACTATGTCTCGGTCATCCGTTTCTCAAACACCATGTAGTGCGAGAATCCCAATGGAGGAGATCGAGTCCTATGGGGAAAAGTGTGCAAACCTCTGCAGAGTGTATAAACTAATCATGGTTAGCCGTGTCCCCGGTTATGGACGTCTTGAGTATCTAGTACTTGGATTAGCATGTGAATCTCATCATGTTACCTTAATTAATACTGTTGGGTTTTATTGATGATACTAAATTGGGATCGAGAGGGTGTCTACACTCTCAATGTTTAACAACTACCTTGATTGTTAAATAAACTTTATTCCTTTGCAGTAGGGAAAATTGGCTTTACGCAAAATTGTAACTATAGAGCTTTCCACCAGCCATGTATGCATGTAGTATAGCTTTATTCTTCCATTACTGTCTATGTGTTACATTGCCAGCATATTCCATGTGTTGACCCGTTTTCGGGCTGCAACGTTCATGTTGCAGACTTTTCAGACGACGAGTAAGGTGCCTTTAGGTCGTGGTTCTATACTCAGTGATGCCGTTGGAGTTGATGGACTCACTTATCTTCCAAGCCTTCCGCTATTATCGTTATTAGATGGCCTTAAGCCATATTTATTGTAATAAGTTCTCTTTTGAGACATTCGATGTAATAAGTCATTACTAGGGAAAACCTTATACACAGAATTTTAGCAATAGCGAGGGTCAAAAAAGCACGCTGGTGCTAAGTAGCAGTAGCGCGCCTGTGCAAACCGCGCTGCAGATAAAGTTCTAGCAGTAGCACGTTACGTCATAAACATGTTACTACTAAAATTCCCACGACCCCGCCACGAAGCTAGTTCTAGCAACAACGCGTTTACTCGGACAGCGCTACTGATAGGTAGTTTAGCAGTAGCACCTTCGCCTTTAGAGCGCTACTGCTAAAACTAGCTATCTCCACCCCCACTACCGCTCCTCTCCGCGATACACACTCACACACTCAGACTCACTCCCCCTCAACCCCCCCCCCCCCCCCCCCCCCGCGCCGGTCCTCCCCCGCCGGCCGCTGGCCGCTGTCGCCCCGGCCAGCCGCGTCTCCTACCCCTCTTCCCTCTGTGCCGCCGTCAACTCCTCCTCCTCGCTGGACTCGGTACCGCCCTCCTCCTCCGTCCTCCCTCGACTCGCCGCCGGCCGCCCCCTCCTCGCTCCGCCTTCCTCATCCGTCCTACTCTCTTCTCCCTCCTCGAGTCGCCCCTCCTTCTCCCTCCTCCCTGCTACATTTTGATTTAGTAGGCTAGTTCATATGCAACATTTTGATTTAGTTGATTTAGTAGGCTAGTTGATTTAGTAGGCTAGTTGATTTAGTTGATTTAGAACATTTTGATTTAGTAGATTTAGTAGGCTAGTTGATTTAGTTGATTTAGAACATTTTGATTTAGTAGGCTAGTTGATTTAGTAGGCTAGTTGATTTAGTATGCATCATTTTATTGTTATTTTTTCTGTACATGGATATGTAGATGTTTTTGTTTTTTTTGTAATAAGTTACTTTTTGGCAAAATGTAGGTGCCAATTTAGTTACAATCACATGCTACTATTTTTCTTTCCTGTGAAGTGGATCGTTAATCCTTTGCTCATATTGCTTTAGAAAAATGGCGCCGCCACCACCACCACTATGTCGACTGTGCAAGTCAAGGTGCGCCAGCAGCCTTGCAACTGGCAAGCTGTTCGGCATCTACTTCCAGCCAAGTTTTCGTCATGCGGTGGTAAGAAATTAGATGAAATGTAACAACTATTTTATTTTTAGTGTTGACATTACTGCATTGTGTCATTTTGCTTTTTTTACACAGATCGTCCCATGCAATGCGAGGTTGAAATTCAACAAGCTGACAGGAGAAATTGTGACATTTGAGGCTCCTGGGGGCCCGTACACTATCGAGGTCGAGAAAGGAAGCAATATGTCACAGATTGGAGGAGATGGATGGGCCCGTTTCGTCGCCCACATGCGTCTTACTGGTGGTGAGTTGATCAGGTTCTCCTTCAAAGCAGAAAGACACAAGCTCGCTGTCATATATCTCAACCTGGTGGAAGATGATGAAGATGACGAAGATGATGAAGATGATGAAGATGATGAGGATGATGAGAACCCACTTCGTGAAGCCATCGTAGCTCAAAGAATGAGGCTAAGCGAGGAGGAGGTGCGCAACCTATGGGACATAATTCCGCCACGTGATGACTTTGTCGGGGTGCCATTCGTGACCCGCCTGACAAGTACCATGGTCGATCGGCATGAAATTGTATGTTATACTGACTGTAGTAAGTTGATGATATATATATATATATATGCTTTATTGTTATACTTACAAATGCAAATTATCCGATGATATGCTTAGTGAATCCGATGATATGCTTAGTGTAGAGTCCAATGATAAGCTATGTGGAATCTAGTCGATGATATGCTATGTGGAATCTAGTAGATAATCCATATATACTTATTAGTAGAATTCATGATTAATTAGTACAAATGCGTAGTACTGTGTCTTTTGATAGTGTAGAAATGTAGACTTAATAGAAATATATTTGCAAGAGTATGTGCCAAGCTATTTATTAATTGATATGTTTTTCTTATTCAGAAATTGCCAAGGAACCTATCTGCGATTTGTGGTATCGAGCATGATGAAGAAGGCTCAGCTGGACTACGCCTTACCGCAAGGGGCCCCGTCACCACCTGTACTTACCACATGGACACAGACGACGATCGCACACACTTAAACTCGGTTGGCTGGAAGAGATTCCTTGTTGGCAAGAATCTTCGTGTTGGGCAGGCCATCCTAATTACTATCAGGAACACCCACCATCCAGGCTTGAGGATGATGATCGCCGTCGATATCATCTAGAACTACATATGTCTGTGTGTGGCTATATCATGTAGAACTACATATGATGATTGTCGTCGATATCATGTAGAACTACATATGATGATCGTTGTCGATATCATCTAAAACTACATATGATGATCGTCGTCGATATCACCTAGTACTGCTTGAGGATGCATGTTGAGTATATATGAAATTGTTATCTAGTACTCCCTCCATTTCAAAGTACTCATCGTGGTTTTAGTTCAAATTTGAACTAAAACCACGACGAGTAATTTGCAACCGAGGGAATACTACCTAGTACCTATAATGCTTTATGCCTTTATGAAATTGATATCTAGTAGTACCTAGTATCTCGAAATTGTAGTTTATTGAAGCTAAAACGGGGTTGAAATGATGAAAGATATAGCAGTAGCGCAGGGCTAGGAAATCGCTACAGCTAACTAATAACAACATGTTCTGTAAAAGCGCTGCTGCTATAGTCAATAGTAGTAGCGCGGGTGAATACAACGCTACTACTGGGAGTTAGCTGTAGCGCCTTATTGGTAGCGCGGCCCCCCGCGCTGCTGATAGCCTAAAAACCCGCGCTACTACTAGGCTTTTCCCTAGTAGTGAATGTGTGATTGCTACTCTGTTATAAATCCTTCAAGTACTGTGCATGTCAGCATTACTGATCCAGGGATGACACTAAAGCACAGAGATTGGACTGTTTGAGGTCTGGTCGCTACACTAGGGCCATATGTAATATATCTGAGGCTACATAGCAATATGCACTGTACTTAATATCTAAATATGCAATCCTAGGCTACATAGCAACATGCACCGTACTTAATATCTCAATATGCAATCCTAGGCTACATAGCAACAAGGAAGAGTGTTACATCAATGTTCTAATGATGTCTAGATATACGTAGAAGAGCAGCAATAGCAGCGACAGCAACACAACCCTGTTTGGATACTCAACTAAGCTAGAGGTTAGAGTTAGTTTCTAGCTCATTACTAACCCTGAACTAACTCCATCCAAAGAGTTGTTTGGATGGCAGGGTTAGATTGACAATAAATGCACTAGGAGAACTAGCTCCAATTAGCACCTCTTGGGTTGGATAGTTTTTTTGGGTGGGTTATAGATGCAACTAGCTCAAACTAGCCCTCGTGTTTAGATATAATTTACGGCTATTTGAGCCCGAACTAGCTCAAACTAACTGTAACCCCTGGATACAGCAGCGGTTAATCAGCCGATAATTGGTAAGAATGCACTAAACTCCTTCCGGCCCATAATATAAGATGTTAATTCATAATTCATCTAATATGTGAGTATATTGGATGTTATAATATACTCCCTTCGTTCCTAAATATTTGTCTTTTTAGATGTTTCATATGGACTACCACATATAGATATAGACATATTATAAAAGAGTGTTGTGCTACATCATTGTGCAATTGCTGTTTAGCTTCTAATATTAACTTGGTGCTTTTAGGTACATATGTCATTGGTAAAGATCCGCGCTTCGACCCTTTCTACGTATGGGGCAATGAGATATCGATGAACCAACATCAAGTGAGGAAGCTGATAAAGATTGTTAGTAAAATGGGTCCAATGATGGCAATTAAACTATTCGTTTACACTTTATCCTAGACAACAGTGAACTGCAATATGGTAAGTAAGAACTCTGCAACCTTCTTTTTACTGCCCATAATGAGTTGTGTTAGACGACAATGTCTGAATCTTTTTCCTTTGCAGTGGTTGCCAAAGCAGTTTACTCAAGATTACCTCTCAAACTACATGATTGGTGGGCATGCAAAGGTTAAAGTATTTCTACCAGAACACGATGATTATCTAGATGTTTTCAAGAAGACTATGAAGGATGGGCGGTCGGCCATCACAAGGGGTTGGACTAGAGTCGTGCGTGCCTTCTCCATGGAGGAGGGCACAATATGGGCATTCCACTTCACCTTGTTCAGCAAGCAGAATATGTTTCACCTCTTTCTTTACCGTCTATAATAGTACAAGTATACAACTGTGGTTCATCATTCTTTATTTGGTTATTATGTAATTCTTGAACATATGTACCTATGAATCGAATAATGCATTGGTTGTTTGAACCTGATGGATATGAATAAAGCTGTAGCATACATTCAAATTCAAATTCAAATCCAAATCCGGTACAATTTGGAAAAGCAGCAATTAAATTAGGGTGAAATTACGCTCTCCAGGTTGTTACGTGATGAGGACATCAATACCATTGTTACACCCACATCCCCTGCTGCTATACATACTGGACCAATTACTAGAGCTCGCGCACGCCAATTGAATTATCAGGTACTTTCGTTTGTTGGTAACGATTCTAATTCATGAGAATATGATGCTGCCTAAATTGGATACATTTGTTTTGCTTACAAATGAAGGGCCTAGCTTGGACAAGAAAGATGAACCTTGGAGTAAGTTCAAGCATGGAGATGATGGCATGCGCAAGGGGATCAAGAACGGAGTTACAAGTGATGATTTCAGGACTTTGAAGCCACCATAAGGAGTGCATGAAGCCTTGGACGAAATATACAAGATGTCACTTCATAAATTTCGTCCAGAGGCTATTCTAGGTGCCGCGTTACCTTATTATTGGGCCAGGCCCATGTATTTTCGAAATACTTAAGTACATGCTGTTTTAGAGTCCGTATGTGTGGGGAAACAAGAGTTAGGGTTGGTTTCGGACCCCTCCTCCAAGGGCCACGAAATTCCCCCTCTCTCCTCCATATATACAGCCCTTCGGGCATCGTTTAGAATTTGGGTTTTTTTAAACTAAAAGTTCGCCATAGCTGCAACTTCGCGTACTTCGTTTGTGTCCAACGACCAGACCAAGACGTCACAGAACCCCACCTTCATTAATAAAGCTTTCCTTTTTTATTCACAATATCCAGATTGCAATCTCAGTTTCTTGCTTGTTCTTCGTTTGCTCACAGGAAATAGACCCTCGTGGTCAGGTTGATCGTGATCCGGCGTGGTCAATAACCCTCGGAAGTTGGCTTAGCGATTGCTAAGGCGCGACGTCTTTGCACGTTCGTAGTCGGATCGTCAAAGTTGACTCCCACAGAAAACGATATCTATCTCATCGAAACATCGGGACACCTTTGCCTCTATCAAGTGGTATTAGATTTTCAGGTTGCTCGGTGAGATTTTACAGTTTTTCATAGTTTAGATCGAGTCTGTTCTTCATACCTACAGTCCATGAAAAAGCCACAAAAAAATTAGGGTTAGTTCATCATATCCGAACCAGTCTGAGCCATTGCATTGTTGAGTTTGCGGTTGCATCGTCGTGTCTAGTTGCTGGTCGTAGTGTCTAGTCCTTTAGAGTTTCGAGTTCTGTTCACAAGTAGTCACGTCGCCGCCGCATCATCATCATCATCACCGGTGCCATATACCACCATCATCGTCACCGCTGACATATACCACCATCGTCATCACCACTGCCATATACCACCATCATCATCACCGCTGCCATATACCACGTATCGACCGCCATCACGCCAATCCGAGTCCACCTGCAACATATATCCGCCACCAGTCCGAGTTCCACCAGATTCATCGCCGCCGCCAGTCCGAGTTCCACCAGATTCATCAAAGCCACCAGTCCTAGTCCAAGTACAGTATTTTGTTACTCTGTTTTGGATTTCCAGATCACGCGATACTCCGAGTTGTGATAGTGTAGGACTCCCAAACTTTCGTGCTACCCGCAGAAGAAAAATAGTTCCAAACTAAAAAAACTAAGTCTGGAAAATTCTGGCTAGGCAGTTTTAGGACCATTTGTAGACTTTTCCGAAAAAAAATTGTTGCGGAGCAAAAAAGAGATGAAAAAAGTGCAAAAAAAGAGAAAAAAAGAAAAAAAATCAGAGCGTGCTCCTCCCTTGTTTACATGCAGCGTCGTGATTTTGTTAGTGTTCTAGGCTCGCGTCTCTAGCACAGTCTAGCCTAGGACCAGCACAATACCGTCGTTGAGCGTTTATTCAACTTTGCATCTCTGAATAGATTATTGCTGACCTTTTTTGCTACCATATTATAAGCCTTCCCAGCTCCACATACATGTACGTCGTGTGTTTGACTCTACCTGGTAATCGCTCTATCCAAGCTTTGAGAGTTTTGACTATGACGGTTGCCGATCACCGCCTGCTGCTGGGTAAGAACTGGTAAGAATTTGATATTTGCTTGACGAATTTGTGACACCACCACCACCTCTCGTTAGTAGTCTGTAGGATCATATTCTTGTGTGTTTCTATTGCTGTTAACCATGGCAGGATCACAAGCCGACAAGACTGACAGGGAGAACATGACGAATAAGGAGTTGCATGATAAGTTTTAGCAAATGATGAGTGGACAGGTGCAAGATGTGCTAAACAGATTTGAAGAGGCCATGGAGAAGATAGATGGCATGGAGAAGATGTTCGAAACAAAGCTCGATAACAGGTTTAACGAATTGCTCACGCGTCTTCCACCACCACCACCGGCTGCACCTAACGCACCTCTACAACAACAACAACAACAACAACGACTACCTCCATGTCGCGAAACAGCCCTTCGCCGAGCGAGCCATCTCCCTCTTGCACCTGGCCAAACTGTTGGTGCTGCTGTTGATATTTCTATGGCTCCTGCTGCTGATTCGGAGGAGGATGATTTTGCGGGAGATTGCAAGGATGAGGTTGATCAAAATCGGAACTACGTGCAACCACCAGCACCGCAACCACCAGGTCCTCCACATGAAAATAATGGCAATGGTAGGGCTCACCCTCAGGTACGAGATCATGACCATCTCCCTAAACTGAAATTGAATATTCCACCATTTGAGGGTAGATATGTTCCTGATATATATCTTACTTGGAAGTTAGAAACTGAACAACGATTTACATGTTTACAATATCCCGAGGAGAGACGTGTTCCTGCTGTTGTTTGTGCATTCACTTGTTTTGCATGTGTTTGGTGGTCTGAGCATTGTAGATTATATCCTAATCCAGCTACTTGGGCTGCTTTGAAAACTGCTATGCGTACTCGTTGGGTTCCACCATATTGTCAACGTGAATTACTTCAAAAATTGCAGCGTTTAAAACAAGGAAAATATTTCGTAGAAGAATATTATCAGGAATTACAAACTGGCATGATTAGATGTGGTATTTTTGAGGAGAATGAAGCTATGCTTGCACGTTTTATGGGTGGATTAAATAGAGAGATTCAGACCATTCTAGAGAAGAAGGAGTATACTAATATCACTCGTTTATTCCATCTTGCTTGTAATGCTGAACGTGAAGTGTAGGATTGACAGGCATTGGCGCGAACTAACTTTTCTGCTGGTCCATCTTCATCATGAACACCATGTGCATCCTCTACTTCCACTACACCGGCACCAACATCAGGTGCCACCTCCAGCCGTGATACAAGAAAGCAGGCACAACCACCACTATCTGCCAAGAGCACACCTCCCGGGCCTGCGCAGAGCTCTTCTTCTTCCATTGCATCAACCGGGCACACAAGTGATATTATTTGTCGTCGTTGTAAGGGATGAGGACATTTTGCGAGAGAATGCAAATCTCAGCGTGTGATGATTGCTACTGAGGATGGTGGGTATGAGTCTGCTAGTGACTATGATGAGGAGACTTTGGCTCTTATTACACACGAAGAACACGGTGGAGATGATTCTGATCATGAGACGCAATACATGGCTCCTAAAGATGCTCACAGGTATAAATGTTTAGTTGCTCAACGTGTTTTGAGTGTGCAGGTCACACAAGCTGAGCAAAATCAGAGGCATAATTTGTTCCATAGAAAGGGAGTTGTGATGCAACGTTCTGTTCGCGTCATCATAGATGGAGGGAGCTGCAACAACTTGGCTAGCATGGAGATGGTGGAGAAGCTATATCTCACCACAAGACCACATCCACATCCTTACTACATCCAATGGATCAACAACAGCGGCAAGGTTAAGGTAACACGTACTGTTTGTGTGCATTTTAGTATCTCTACATATGCTGATTATGTTGATTGAGATGTGGTACCTATGCAAGCATGTTCCTTATTACTTGGTAGACCATTGCAATTTGATAAAAATTCTATACACCATGGTAGAAACAATCAGTATACTCTTGTTCATAAGGATAAAAATATTACTTTGCTTCCTATGACTCCTGATTCCATTTTGAAAGATGATATTAATAGAGCTAATAAAGCAAAACAGGAGAAACATAAGAGTGAAAATCAGATTGTGGCAAAAGAATTTGAGCAACAAATGAAGCCGAATAGTAAACCATCTAGCGTTGCTTCTGAAATTAAATTGAAAAGTGCATGTTTACTTGCCACCAAATCTGATATTGATGATCTAGATTTTAGAAATTTGTTTGCTATGCTTTTGTGTGCAAAGAGGCATTATTTTCATTTGAGGACGTGCCTTCCTCTTTGCCTCCTGCTGTCACTATAATTTTGCAGGAGTTCCCGACATCTTTCCCTAAGACGTGCCACCGGGATTACCACCTATTCGAGGGATTGAGCATCAAATTGACTTAATTCCCGATGCATCATTACCCAACCGTGCGCCATACCGTACCAATCCAGAGGAGACGAAGGAGATTATGTGTCAAGTATAGGAGCTGCTCGACAAAGGTTATATACGTGAATCCCTTAGTCCTTGTGCTGTTCCTATCATTTTAGTGCCGAAAAAGGATGGTACGTCGCGTATGTGTGTTGATTGTAGAGGCATTAATAATATTACTATTCGTTATCGTCGTCCTATTCCTAGGCTAGACGACATGCTTGATGAATTGAGTGGCTCTACAATATTCTCCAAAGTTGATTTGCATAGTGGATACCATCAAATTCGTGTGAAATTGGGAGATGAATGGAAAACAACATTTAAAACAAAGTTTGGATTATATGAGTGGTTAGTCATGCCTTTTGGGTTAACTGATAGAGGCAAAGGTGTCCTGTCTTTTGATGAGATGGTGGCTATCGTTTTAGAGGAAATCGACTTTGACGATCCGACTATGAACGTGCGAGGACGTCGAGCCTTAGCAATCGCTAAACCAACTCCGAGGGGTTATTGACCATGCCGGAGCACGATCAACCTGACCACGAGGGCCTGTTTCCTGCGAGCAAGCAAAGAACAAGCAAGAAATTGAGATTGCAATCTGGATATTGTGAATATAAGATGAAAGCTTTATTGATCATGGTGGGGTTCTGTGACGTCTTGGTCTAGTCATTGGACACAAACGAAGTACGCGAAGTTGCAGCTATGGCAAACTTTTAATCTAAACAAAACCCAAAGTCTATATAAGGAGGAAGAGGGGGGAATTTCGTGGCCCTTGGAAAAGGGGTCCAAAACCAACCCTAACTCTTCTTTCCCCACACATACGGACTCTAAAAACAGCCTATACTTAAGTATTTCGAAAATACATGGGCCTGGCCCAATAATAAGGTGACGCAGCACCTAAAATAGCCTCTGGACGAAATTTATGAAGTGGCATCTTGTATATTGTTTCCAAGGCTTCATGCACTCCTTATGGTGGCTTCAATGTCCAGAAATCATCACTTGTAACAATGTTCTGGATCCCCTTGCGCTTGCCATCATCTCCACGCTTGAACTTGTTCCAAGGTTCATCTTTCTTGTCCAATCTATTCCCTTCATTTGTAAGCAAGACAAATGTATCCAATTTAGGCAGCATCATATTCTCATGAACATTAGAATCGTTACCAAGAAACGAAAGTACCTGATAATTCAATTGTCGTGCGCGGGCTCTAGTAATTGGTCTAGTATGTATAGCAGCAGGGGCTATGGGTGTAACAATGGTATTGATGTCCTCATCATCCTCCCCTTCTTGAAATGAAGTCGTCCTCGACGAAAGTTCATCATCCTCACCCAAATAAGGTTTCAAATCTGCAATGTTAAAAGTGGGACTAACCCCAAAATCTGCAGGCAGCTCAAGTTTATATGCATTATCATTTATTTTCTCTAACACCTTAAAAGGACCATTAGCACGAGACATTAGCTTTGATTTGCACAAATTAGGAAATCTATCCTTACGCAAATGTAACCAAACAAGATCTCCAGGCGCAAACACAACATGTTTTCTACCCTTATCTCCAGCAAGTTTATATTTAGAATTCATACGCTCAATGTTTTCCTTAGTTAACTCATGCATTTTTAAAATCAATTCAGCACGTTCTTTAGCATCAAAATTAACCTTCTCCGAAGATGGAAGAGGCAACAAATTAATAGGTGCACGAGGTAGGAAACCATACACAATTTCAAAAGGGCACATCTTAGTAGTAGAATGCAATGAACAATTATAAGCAAATTCAATATGAGGCAAGCATTCCTCCCACATTTTCTTGTTATTCTTCAAAACAGCCCTAAGCATAGTAGACAATGTTCTATTGACTACTTCAGTTTGTCCATCAGTTTGGGGGTGACAAGTAGTACAAAAAAGCAGTTTAGTCCCCAACTTAGCCCATAAACATCTCCAAAAGTGGCTAAGAAATTTAGTATCACGATCTGAAACAATAGTATTTGGCACACCATGCAAGCGAATAATTTCACGAAAGAACAAATCAGCAACATTAATATCATCATCGCTTTTATGACATGGTATAAAGTGTGCCATTTTCGAGAACCTATCCACGACAACAAATAAGCTATCCCTCCCCTTCTTTGTTCGAGGTAAACCTAAAACAAAGTACATAGATATATCCTCCCAAGGAACACTAGGTACATGCAAAGGCATATATAAACCACCAGGATTGAGTCATGACTTAGCTTTTTGACATGTAGTGCAGCGAGCAACAAAACGCTCAACATCCCGTCTCATCTTTGGCCAAAAGAAATGTGTAGCAAGTATATCCTCCATCTTCTTGACGCCAAAGTGTCCCATTAATCCTCCTCCATGCGCCTCCTGCAACAACAAAAGACGAACAAAGCTAGCTGGAATGCATAGCTTGTTAGCACGAAACACAAATACATCGTTAAGAACGAACTTGTTCCAAGTTCTCCCTTCCTTACAATTTTTCAATACATCTTTAAATTCAGCATCATGCACATATTGATCTTTGATGGTCTCCAAACCAAATATTTTAAAGTCAAGTTGTGAATGCATAGTATAACGATGAGAGAATGCATCAGCAATAACATTTTCCTTACCCTTCTTGTGTTTAATGACATAAGGAAAAGTCTCAATGAATTCAACCCATTTAGCACGTCTACGGTTCAGTTTTGCTTGACTTTTAATGTGTTTCAAAGATTCATGATCAGAATGTATAACAAATTCCTTGGGCCATAAATAATGTTGCCACGTTTCTAAGGTCCGGACAAGAGCATATAATTCGTTGTCATAAGTAGAATAGTTCAGACTAGGCCCACTAAATTTTTCAGAAAAGTATGCAACAGGTTTGCCACCTTGTAATAACACACCTCCTAATCCAATTCCACTAGCATCACATTCAAGCTCAAAAATCTTATTAAAATCTGGAAATTGGAGTAAAGGAGCATGTGTCAACTTATCTTTCAATACCGTGAAGGCTTCTTCCTGTGCGGAACCCCAAACAAAAGGCACATCCTTCTTTGTAAGCTTGTTGAGAGGTGCAGCAATGGTGCTGAAATCTCTCACAAAACGCCTAGAGAAACCAGCGAGGCCAAGGAAACTCCTCACCTGTGTGACTGTTTTGGGCTACGGCCAACTCTCAATAGCTTCAATCTTAGCTTTATCAACTTCAATTCCTGTGGAGTAACAACATAGCCAAGAAAAGATACTCGGTCGGTGCAAAAGGTGCACTTTCCAAGGTTACCAAACAAACGTGCATCACATAGAGCAATAAAAAACAGCACGTAAATGTTCCAAATGTTCCTCCAAAGATTTTCTATAAATCAATATGTCATCAAAGTAAACTACCACAAATCGTCCGATGAAAGCACGTAAAACTTCGTTCATTAACCTCATGAAAGTACTAGGTGCATTAGTTAACCCAAAAGGCATGACTAACCACTCATATAATCTAAACTTAGTTTTAAATGTTGTTTTCCATTCATCTCCCAATTTCATACGAATTTGATGGTATCCACTACACAAATCGACTTTGGAGAATATTGTAGAGCCACTCAATTCATCAAGCATATCATCTAGCCTAGGAATAGGATGACGATAACGAATAGTAATATTATTAATGCCTCTACAATCAACACACATACGTGACGTACCATCCTTTTTCGGCACTAAAATGACAGGAATAGCACACGGACTAAGGGATTCACGTATATAACCTTTGTCGAGCAGTTCTTGTACTTGACGCATAATCTCCTTCGTCTCCTCTGGATTGGTACGGTATGGTGCATGGTTGGGTAATGATGCACCGGGAATTAAGTCAATTTGATGCTCAATCCCTTGAATAGGTGGTAATCTCGGTGGCACGTCTTGTGGAAAGACGTGATGAGGACATCAATACCATTGTTACACCCACAGGCCCTGCTGCTATACATACTGGACCAATTACTAGAGCTCGCGCACGCCAACTAAATTACCAGGTACTTTCGTTTCTTGGTAATGATTCTAATGTTCATGAGAATATGATGCTGCCTAAATTGGATACATTTGTTTTGCTTACAAATGAAGGGCCTAGCTTGGAGAAGGATGAACATTGGAGCAAGAACAAGCATGGAGATGATGGCATGCGCAAGGGGAACAAGAACGGAGTTACAAGTGATGATTTCAGGACTTTGAAGCCACCATAATGGGTGCATGAAGCCTTGGACAAAATATACAAGATGCCACTTCATAAATTTCGTCCCGAGGCTATTTTAGGTGCTGCGTCACCTTATTATTGGGCCAGGCCCATGTAATTTCGAAATACATAAGTATAGGCTATTTTTAGAGTCCGTATGTGTGGGGAAACAAGAGGTAGGGTTGATTTCGGACCCCTCCACCAAGGGCCACGAAATTCCCCCCTCTTCCTCCATATATACAGCCCTTAGGGCATCGTTTAGACTTTGGGTTTTGTTTAGATTAAAAGTTCGCCATAGCTGCAACTTCGCGTACTTCGTTTGTGTTCAACGACCAGACAAAGGCGTCACAGAACCCCACCTTGATCAATAAAGCTTTCATCTTAAATTCGCAATATCCAGATTGCAATCTTAGTTTCTTGCTTGTTCTTCGTTTGCTCGCAGGAAACAGACCCTCGTGGTCAGGTTGATCGTGCTCCGGTGTGGTCAATAACCTCTCGGAGTTGGTTTAGCGATTGCTAAGGCGCGACGTCCTCGCACGTTCGTAGTCGGATCGTCAAAGTCGACTTCCACCAAAGCGATATCCATCATCTCATCGAAAGACGGGACACCTTTGCCTCTATCAAGTGGTATCAGATTTCCAGGTTGCTCGGTGAGATTTTACAGTTTTTCGTAGTTTAGATCGAGTCCGTTCTTCATACCTACAGTCCACGAAAAAGCCACAAAAAAATTTAGGGTTAGTTCATCATATCCGAACCAATCTGAGCCTTTGCATAATCTTTTTAGGGTTTTGCTTTGTTGAATTTGCGGTTGCATCGTCGGTCTAGTTGCTGGTCTTAGAGTCTAGTCTTTTAGAGTTTCGAGTTCTGGTCATAAGTTGTCATGCCGCCGCCGCACCATCATCATCGCCCCTGCCATCTACCACCACCGCTCCGAATCCGTATCCATATACCACCACCAATCCGTGTCCATATACCACCACCGATCCATATCCATATACTACCACCGCTACCACCACCGCTGCCATATACCACCACCATATATCTACCACCAATCCGAGTTCCTTGCTTATTAGGTTTGTTTCCGAGATCCATCTAGTTTCCGATTCATGTTTCCTTGCCGGAGTCGGGTAGCCACGCTCCGTTTAGGCCCAAAATTTTTCAAAAACGCATTTTTCGAAAAAATTTCTGGCTATCCTATTTTTAGGTGTTTCTGAGTGTTTTGAGACAGGTGCCATTATAGGAAGTTTTTTTTGACCCGTTTCCAGTTTTTGGGTCCGGGCAGTGTAAAAAAAAATTTGGTCGAAAAAAAAAATTTCGTGCCCATCCTGTCAGTTTGACCTAGGAAGAGTTTTGAGACACTCGCCATTATAGTGATTTTTCGCAAAAAAAAGAGCGCAAAAAAAAGAGCAAAAAAAATAAATTTCAGAGTGTGCTTTTCCCTTGTTTACATGCCGCGCCGTGATTTTGTTGGTGTTCTAGGCTCGCGTCTCTAGCACAGTCTAGCCTAGGACCAGCACAGTACCGTCGTTGAGCGTTTATTCAACTTTGCATCTCTGAATTGATTATTGCTAACCCTTTTTGCTACCATACTATAAGCCTTCCCAGCTCCACATACATCTACGTCGTGTGTTTGACTCTCCCTGGTAATCGCTCTATCCAAGCTTTGAGAGTTTTTGACTACAACAGTTGCCGATCACTGCCTGCTGCTGGGTAAGAACTGGTAAGAATTTGAGATTTGCTTGACGGATTTGTGATACACCACCACCACTTCTTAGTAGTCTGTAGGATCATATTCTTGTGTGTTTCTATTGCTGCTAACCATGCCAGGATCACAAGCCAACGAGATTGACTGGGAGAACTTATCGAACAAGGAGCTTCATGATAAGTTTCAGCAAATGATGACTGAACAGGTACAAGATGTGCTGAACAATTTTGAAGAGGCCATGGAGAAGATCACTGGCCTTGAGAAGACGTTCGAAACAAAGCTCGATAACAGATTTAATGAACTGCTTGCGCGTCTTCCACCACCGGCTGCACCTGTCGCACCTCTGCAACAACAACAACTACGCCCCCTTCCGAATCAGTATGGACGAGCACAGCGTGTTCCAATTGAGCCAGGACAAAATTCTAGTGCCGCTGTTACTGCTGTTGGTGCTTCTTTGGCTCCTGCTACTGCTCCTGCTGGTACCCAGGAGGATGATGAGTATACAGGCGATTATGAGGATGAGGTTGATCAAAATCAGATCTACGAGCAGCCACCAGCACCACCACCAGCAGGTCGACCTCAGGTATATATTCGTAATGGTAGGCCTGCACCACCACCTCAGGTACGAGATGATGTCCATATTCCTAAACTGAAATTGAATATTCCACCATTTGAGGGTAGATATGTTCCTGATATATATCTTACTTGGGAGTTAGAAACTGAACAACGATTTACATGTTTACAATATCCTGAGGAGAGACGAGTTGCTGCTGCTGTTTGTGCTTTCACTAGTTTTGCATGTGTATGGTGGTCTGAGCATTGTAGATTATATCCTATTCCAACTACTTGGGCTGCTTTGAAAACTGCTATGCGTACGCGTTGGGTTCCACCATATTATCAACGTGAATTGCTTCAAAAATTGCAGCGTTTAAGACAAGGGAAAAATTATGTAGAAGAATATTATCAGGAATTACAAACTGGCATTATTAGATGTGGTATTGTTGAGGAGAATGAAGCTATGCTTGCACGTTTTTTGGGTGGATTAAATAGAGAGATTCATACCATTCTAGACTATAAGGAGTATACTAATATCACTCGTTTATTCCATCTTGCTTGTAAAGCTAAACGTGAAGTGCAGGATCGACAAGCATTGGGGCGAACTAACTTTTCTGCAGGCCGACCTTCATCATGGACACCGCGTGCATCTTCTACTTCAACTGCACCAGCACCTCAATTAGGTGCCTCCTCCAGTCGTGATACAAGAAAACAGGCACAACCACCATTATCTGCCAAGAGCGCACCTGCCGGGCCTGCACAGAGTTCTTCTTCTTCCAGGGCATCAACAGGGCACACAAGTGATATTATTTGTCGTTGTTGTAAGGGAGGAGGTCATTATGCGAGAGAATGCAAATCTCCGCGTGTGATGATTGCTACCGCGGATGGTGGATATGAGTCCGCTAGTGACTATGATGAGGAGACATTGGCTCTTATTACACGTGAAGAACATGGTGGAGATGATTCTGATCATGAGACGCAATACATGGCTCCTGAAGACGCTGACAGGTATGAATGTTTAGTTGCTCAACGTGTTTTGAGTGTGCAGGTCACACAAGCTGAGCAAAATCAGAGGCACAATTTGTTCCATACCAAGGGAGTTGTGAAGGAACGTTCTGTGCGCGTCATAATAGACGGAGGGAGCTGCAACAACTTGGCTAGCATGGAGATGGTGGAGAAGCTTTCTCTCACCACAAGACCACATCCACATCCTTACTACATCCAATGGTTCAACAACAGCGGCAAGGTTAAGGTAACACGTACTATTCGTGTGCATTTTAGTATCTCTACATATGCTGATTATGTTGATTGTGATGTGGTACCTATGCAAGCATGTTCCTTATTACTTGGTAGACCATGGCAATTTGATAAAAAATTTGTACACCATGGTAGAAACAATCACTATACTCTTGTTCATAAGGATAAAAATATTACTTTGCTTCCTATGACTCCTGATTCCATTTTGAAAGATGATATTAATAGAGCTAATAAAGCAAAACAGGAGAAGAATAAGAGTGAAAATCAGATTGTGGCAATAGAATTTGAGCAACAAATGAAGCCTAATAATAAACCATGTAGTGTTGCTTCTGAAATTAAATTGAAAAGTGCATGTTTATTTGCCACCAAATCTGATATTGATGAGCTAGATTTCAGCAAATCTGTTTGCTATGCTTTTGTGTGCAAAGAGGCATTATTTTCATTCGAGGACGTGCCTTCCTCTTTGCCTCCTGCTGTCACTAACATTTTGCAGGAGTTCGCTGACGTCTTTCCACAAGACGTGCCACCGGGATTACCGCCTATTCGAGGGATTGAGCATCAGATTGACTTAATTCCCGGTGCTTCACTGCCAAACCGTGCACCATACCGTACCAATCCAGAGGAGACGAAGGAGATTATGCGTCAAGTACAAGAGCTTCTCGACAAAGGGTATATACGCGAATCCCTTAGTCCTTGTGCTGTTCCTATTATTCTAGTGCCGAAAAAGGATGGTACATCACGTATGTGTGTTGATTGTAGAGGCATTAATAATATTACTATTCATTATCGTCATCCTATTCCTAGGCTAGATGATATGCTTGATGAATTGAGTGGCTCTACAATATTCTCCAAAGTTGATTTGCGTAGTGGCTACCATCAAATTCGTATGAAATTGGGAGATGAATGGAAAACAGCATTTAAAACTAAGTTTGGATTATATGAGTGGTTAGTCATGCCTTTTGGGTTAACTAATGCACCTAGTACTTTCATGAGATTAATGAACGAAGTTTTACGTGCTTTCATTGGACGATTTGTGGTAGTTTACTTTGATGACATATTGATTTATAGCAGATCTTTGGAAGAACATTTGGAACATTTACGTGCTGTTTTTATTGCTCTACGTGATGCACGTTTGTTTGGTAACCTTGGGAAGTGCACCTTTTGCACCGACCGAGTATCTTTTCTTGGCTATGTTGTTACTCCACAGGGAATTGAAGTTGATAAAGCCAAGATTGAAGCTATTGAGAGTAGGCCGCAGCCCAAAACGGTCACACAAGTGAGGAGTTTTCTTGGCCTCGCTGGATTCTATAGGCGTTTTGTGAGAGATTTCAGCACCATTGCTGCACCTCTCAATGAGCTTACAAAGAAAGATGTGCCTTTTCTTTGGGGTACCGCACAGCAAGAAGCCTTCACGGTATTGAAAGATAAGTTGACACATGCTCCTTTACTCCAACTTCCTGATTTTAATAAGACTTTTGAGCTTGAATGTGATGCTAGTGGAATTGGATTAGGAGGTGTGTTATTACAAGATGGCAAACCTGTTGCATACTTTTCTGAAAAATTGAGTGGGCCTAGTTTGAATTATTCTACTTATGATAAAGAATTATATGCTCTTGTTCGGACTTTAGAAACATGGCAACATTATTTATGGCCCAAAGAATTTGTTATACATTCTGATCATGAATCTTTGAAACATATTAAAAGTCAAGCTAAACTGAATCGTAGACATGCTAAATGGGTTGAATTCATTGAGACTTTCCCTTATGTCATTAAACACAAGAAGGGAAAAGAAAATGTTATTGCTGATGCATTGTCTCGTCGCTATACTATGCTTTCACAACTTGACTTCAAAATATTTGGTTTGAAGACCATCAAAGATCAATATGTGCATGATGCTGATTTTAAAGATGTAATGCAGAATTGTAAAGAAGGAAGAATGTGGAACAAGTTTGTTGTTAACGATGGATTTGTGTTTCGTCCTAACAAGCTATGCATTCCAGCTAGCTCCGTTCGTCTTTTGTTGTTGCAGGAGGCGCATGGAGGAGGATTAATGGGACACTTTGGCGTGAAGAAGACGGATGACATACTTGCTACACATTTCTTTTGGCCAAAGATGAGACGGGATGTTGAGCGTTTTATTGCTCGCTGCACTACATGTCAAAAAGCTAAGTCACGACTCAATCCTCATGGTTTATATATGCCTTTGCCTGTACCTAGTGTTCCTTGGGAGGATATATCTATGGACTTTGTTTTAGGTTTACCTCGAACAAAGAAGGGGAGGGATAGCATATTTGTCGTCGTGGATAGATTCTCGAAAATGGCACACTTTATACCATGTCATAAAAGCGATGATGCTGTTAATGTTGTTGATTTGTTCTTTCGTGAAATTATTCGCTTGCATGGTGTGCCAAATACTATTGTTTCAGATCGTGATACTAAATTTCTTAGCCACTTTTGGAGATGTTTATGGGCTAAGTTGGGGACTAAACTGCTTTTTAGTACTACTTGTCACCCCCAAACTGATGGACAAACTGAAGTAGTCAATAGAACGTTGTCTACTATGCTTAGGGATGTTTTGAAGAATAATAAGAAAATGTGGGAGGAATGCTTGCCTCATATTGAATTTGCTTATAATCGTTCATTGCATTCTACTACTAAGATGTGCCCTTTTGAAGTTGTGTATGGTTTCCTACCTCGTGCACCTATTGATTTGTTGCCTCTTCCATCTTCGGAGAAGGTTAATTTTGATGCTAAACAACGTGCTGAATTGATTTTAAAAATGCATGAGTTAACTAAGGAAAACATTGAGCGTATGAATGCTAAATATAAAGTTGCTGGAGATAAGGATAGAAAACATGTTGTGTTTGCACCTGGAGATCTTGTTTGGTTACATTTGCGTAAGGATAGATTTCCTGATTTGCGCAAATCAAAGTTAATGCCACGTGCTGATGGTCCCTTTAAGGTGTTAGAGAAAATAAATGATAATGCATATAAACTTGAGCTGCCTGCAGATTTTGGGGTTAGTCCCACTTTTAACATTGCAGATTTGAAGCCTTATTTGGGTGAGGAAGATGAGTTTCTGTCGAGGACGACTTCATTTCAAGAAGGGGAGGATGATGAGGACATCAATACCATTGTTACACCCACAGGCCCTGCTGCTATACATACTGGACCAATTACTAGAGCTCGCGCACGCCAACTAAATTACCAGGTACTTTCGTTTCTTGGTAATGATTCTAATGTTCATGAGAATATGATGCTGCCTAAATTGGATACATTTGTTTTGCTTACAAATGAAGGGCCTAGCTTGGAGAAGGATGAACATTGGAGCAAGAACAAGCATGGAGATGATGGCATGCGCAAGGGGAACAAGAACGGAGTTACAAGTGATGATTTCAGGACTTTGAAGCCACCATAATGGGTGCATGAAGCCTTGGACGAAATATACAAGATGCCACTTCATAAATTTCGTCCCGAGGCTATTTTAGGTGCTGCGTCACCTTATTATTGGGCCAGGCCCATGTAATTTCGAAATACATAAGTATAGGCTATTTTTAGAGTCCGTATGTGTGGGGAAACAAGAGATAGGGTTGATTTCGGACCCCTCCACCAAGGGCCACGAAATTCCCCCCTCTTCCTCCATATATACAGCCCTTAGGGCATCGTTTAGACTTTGGGTTTTGTTTAGATTAAAAGTTCGCCATAGCTGCAACTTCGCGTACTTCGTTTGTGTTCAACGACCAGACAAAGGCGTCACAGAACCCCACCTTGATCAATAAAGCTTTCATCTTAAATTCGCAATATCCAGATTGCAATCTTAGTTTCTTGCTTGTTCTTCGTTTGCTCGCAGGAAACAGACCCTCGTGGTCAGGTTGATCGTGCTCCGACGTGGTCAATAACCTCTCGGAGTTGGTTTAGCGATTGCTAAGGCGCGACGTCCTCGCACGTTCGTAGTCGGATCGTCAAAGTCGACTTCCACCAAAGCGATATCCATCATCTCATCGAAAGACGGGACACCTTTGCCTCTATCAAAAGACGTTAGCGAACTCCTGCACAATGTTAGTGAGAGCAGGAGGCAAAGAGGAAGGCACGTCCTCGAATGAAAATAATGCCTCTTTGCACACAAAAGCATAGCAAACATATTTGCTAAAATCTAAATCATTAATATCAGATTTGGTGTCAATTAAACATGCACTTTTCAATTTAATTTCAGAAGCAACACTAGATGGTTTATTATTAGGCTGCATTTGTTGCTCAATTTTTTTGCCACAATCTAATTTTCACTTTTATTTTTCTCCTGTTTTGCTTTATTAGCTCTATTAATATCATCTTTCAAAATGGACTCAGGAGTCATAGGAAGCAAAGTAATATTTTTATCCTTATGAACAAGAGTATACTGATTGTTTCTACCATGGTCTACAGAATTTTTATCAAATTGCCATGGTCTACCAAGTAATAAGGAACATGCTTGCATAGGTACCACACCACAATCAACATAATTAGCATATGTAGAGATACTAAAATGCACACGAACTGTACATGTTACCTTAACCTTGCCACTGTTGTTGAACCATTGGATGTAGTAAGGATGTGGATGTGGATGTGGTCTTGTGGTGAGAGATAGCTTCTCCACCATCTCCATGCTAGCCAAGTTATTGCAGCCCCCTCCATCTATGATTACGCGAACAGAATGTTCCTTCACAACTCCCTTTGTATGGAACAAATTATGCCTTTGATTTTGCTCAGCTTGTGTGACCTGCACACTCAAAACACGTTGAGAAACTAAACATTCATACCTGTCAGCATCTTCAGGAGCCATGTATTGCGTCTCATGATCAGAATCAACTCCACCGTGTTCTTCACGTGTAATAAGAGCCAAAGTCTCCTCATCATAGTCACTAGAGGACTCATACCCACCATCCTCGGTAGCAATCATCACACGCTGAGATTGGCATTCTCTCGCAAAATGTCCTCTTCCCTTACAACGACGACAAATAATATCACTTGTGTGCCCTGTTGATGCCATGGATGAAGAAGAGCTCTTCGCAGGTCCGGCAGGTGTGCTCTTGGCAGATAGTGGTTTTTGTGCCTGCTTTCTTGTATCACGGCTGGAGGTGGCACCTGATGGAGGTGCTGGTGGAGTGGAAGTAGAGGATGCACGTGGTGTCCATGATGAAGATCGACCTGCAGAAAAGTTAGTTTGCGCCAATGCCTGTCGATCCTGCACTTCACGTTCAGCTTTACAAGCAAGATGGAATAAACGAGTGATATTAGTATACTCCTTATACTCTAGAATGGTCTAAATCTCTCTATTCAATCCACCCATAAAACATGCAAGCATAGCTTCATTCTCCTCAACAATACCACATCTAATCATGCCAGTTTGTAATCCCTGATAATATTCTTCTACAGAATTTTTTCCTTGTCTTAAACGCTGCAATTTTTGAAGTAATTCACGTTGATAATATGGTGGAACCCAACGCGTACGCATAGCAGTTTTCAAAGCAGCCCAAGTAGTTGGAATAGGATATAATCTACAATGTTCAGACCACCAAACACATGTAAAGCTAGTGAAAGCACAAATAGCAGCAGGAACATGTCTCTCTTCAGGATATTGTAAACATGTAAATCGTTGTTTAGTTTCTAACTCCCAAGTAAGATATATATCAGGAACATATCTACCCTCAAATGGTGAAATATTCAATTTTAGTTTAGGAAGATGGTCATGTACCTCAGGTGGTGGTGCAGCCCTACCGTTGCGATGATATGCATGAGCATGACCTGGTGGTGGTGGTGCTGGTGGTTGCATGTAGTTCTGATTTTGGTCAACCTCATCCTCGTAATGGTTCTCCACCTCTGTAGTAGCAGCAGGAGCGGCCGAAGTATCAACAGCGGCACCAGAATTTTGCCCAGGGTCAATGGGAACGCGTTGTGCTCGTCCCACTTGGTTTGGAAAGCGACGTTGTTGTTGTTGTTGTTGTTGTTGTTGTTATTGTTGTTGTTGTTGTTGTTGTAGAGGTGCGTTAGGGGCAGCCGGTGGTGGTGGTGGAAGACGCGCGAGCAATTCATTAAACTTGTTATCGAGCTTTGTTTCGAACGTCTTCTCCATGCCATCTATCTTCTCCATGGCCTCTTCAAATCTGTTTAGCACATCTTGCACCTGTCCACTCATCATTTGCTGAAATTTATCATGCAACTTCTTATTCGTCATGTTCTCCCAGTCAGTCTTGTCGGCTTGTGATCCTGCCATGGTTAGCAGCAATAGAAACACACAAGAATATGATCCTACAGACTACTAACAAGAGGTGGAGGTGGATGTCACAAATCCGTCAGGCAAATCTCAAATTCTTACTAGTTCTTACCCAGCAGCAGGCGGTGATCGGCAACTGTCGTAGTCAAAACTCTCAAAGCTTGGATAGAGCGATTACCAGGGAGAGCCAAACGCATGACGTAGATGTATGTGGAGCTGGGAAGGCTTATAATATGGTAGCAAAAAGGGTCAGCAATAATCAATTCAGAGATGCAAAGTTGAATAAATGCTCAACGATGGTACTGTGCTGGTCCTAGGCTAGACTGTACTAGAGACGCGATCCTAGAACACGAACAAAATCACGGCGCGGCACGTAAACAAGGGAGGAGCACTCTCTAATTTTTTTATTTTTTTCACTTTTTTCCTCTTTTTTTGCTCCGCAACAATTTTTTCGAAAAATTCTACAAATGGTCTAAAAACTGCCTAGCCAGAATTTTCCAGACTTAGTTTTTTTGAGTTTGTAACTATTTTCTACTGCGGGTAGCACGGAATCTCGGGAGTCCTACTCTATCACGACTTGGAGTATGGTGTGATCACTCAAAAACAAAGCAACAAATACTGGACTTGGACTAGGACTGGTGGCGGAGATGAATCTGGTGAAACTCGGACTGGTGGCAGCGATGAATCTGGTGGAACTCGGACTAGTGGTTGTATATGGCGATGGTATATGTGGACTCGGATTGGTGATTGTACATGGCAATGGTATATGTGGACTCGGATTGGTGGTTGTATATGGCAGCGGCGATGTATATGGTGGGGTGGTGGTATATGGCAATCATGATGATGATGGTACGGCGGCGGCGTGACAACCTATGAATAGAACTCGAAACTCTAAGGGACTAGACACTAAGACCAGCAACTCGACACGAGGATGCAACTGCAAATTCAACAAAGTAAAACTCTAAAAAGAGTATGCAAAGGCTCAGATTGGTACAGATATGATGAACTAACCCTAATTTTTTTGTTGGCTTTTTTCGTGGACTGTAGGTATGAAGAATAGACTCGGTCTAAACTATGAAAACTGGAAAATGTCACCGAGAAACCTAAACATCTGATACCACTTGATAGAGGCAAAGGTGTCCCGTCTTTCGATGAGATGGTGGCTATCGTTTTAGAGGAAGTCGACTTTGACGATCCGACTACGAACGTGCGAGGACGCCGCGCCTTAGCAATCGCTAAACCAACTCCGAGGGGTTATTGACCACGCCGGAGCACGATCAACCTGACCACGAGGGCCTGTTTCCTGCGAGCAAACGAAGAACAAAGCAAGAAACTGAGATTGCAATCTGGATATTTTGAATATAAGATGAAAGCTTTATTGATCAAGGTGGGGTTCTGTGACGTCTTGGTCTAGTCCTTGGACACAAATGAAGTACGCGAAGTTGCAGCTATGGCGAACTTTTAAGCTAAACAAAACCCAAAGTGTAAACGACACCCTAAGGGCTGTATATATGGAGGAAGGGGGGGTGGGGTGGTTTCGTGGCCCTTGAAGGAGGGGTCCGAAACCAACCCTAACTCTTGTTTCCCCACACATACAGACTCTAAAAACAGCCTATACTTAAGTATCTCGAAAATACATGGGCCTGGCCCAATAATAAGGTGACACAGCACCTAAAATAGCCTTTGGACGAAATCTATGAAGTGGCATCTTGTATATTTCGTCCAAGGCTTCATGCACTCCTTATGGTGGCTTCAAAGTCCTGAAATCATCACTTGTAACTCCGTTCTGGATCCCCTTGCGCATGCCATCATCTCCACGCTTGAACTTGTTCCAAGGTTCATCTTTCTTGTCCAAGCTAGGCCCTTCATTTGTAAGCAAGACAAATGTATCCAATTTAGGCAGTATCATATTCTCATGAACATTAGAATCGTCACCAAGAAACGAAAGTACCTAATAATTCAATTGGCGTGCGCGAGCTCTAGTAATTGGTCCAGTATGTATAGCAGCAGGGGCTGTGGGTGTAAAATGGTATTGATGTCCTCATCATTAACTAATGCACCTAGTACTTTCATGAGGTTAATGAATGAAGTTTTACGTGCTTTCATTGGATGATTTGTGGTAGTCTATTTTGATGATATACTGATTTATAGTAAATCTTTGGAGAAACATTTGGAACATTTATGTGCTGTTTTTATTGCTCTATGTGATGCACGTTTGTTTGGTAACCTTGGAAAGTGCATCTTTTGCACCGACCGAGTATCTTTTCTTGGCTATGTTGTTACTCCACAGGGAATTGAAGTTGATAAAGCCAAGATTGAAGCTATTGAGAGTTGGCCGCAGCCCAAAACGGTCACACAAGTGAGGAGTTTCCTTGGCCTCGCTGGTTTCTATAGGTGTTTTGTGAGAGATTTCAGCACCATTGCTGCACCTCTCAACAAGCTTACAAAGAAGGATGTGCCTTTTGTTTGGGGTACCGCACAGGAAGAAGCCTTCACGGTATTGGAAGATAAGTTGACACATGCTCCTTTACTCCAACTTCCTGATTTTAATAAGACTTTTGAGCTTGAATGTGATGATAGTGGTGGTGTAGGATGGAACCCTAAGTGGAGATCTTTCACGAATTGGAGGGGGAATCCCCAAGAACAAGATGAACACAAGAGGGAAAACACTCAATTGACTAGATCCAATCACACATATGCTAGATCCAATCACACAAAGAGAGATACCATGATTCAGGAACAACAAAGGAAAGATACAAGGTGCTAGTTCATCCCAATCCTATGAGGAATGATGTCTTGGTGATCCTATAATGGGGATCTATCCACTAGGGATCTTCTCCATAGGAGGTCTTGATCTCCAATGGAGAGGTCTCTCTCTCTCTCTCTCTCAAGAGGAGGAGTGGTACAAGGAGCAAAGCTCTCATATGTCTATCATATCCTTTGCTAACCCTAACAATATGGTATAGGTACGGAATATATAGGTAGGTGGAAGGAGGGGACGAAGTGGAGGCCCAACGGCAGCTCACAGCCGTCCATCCTGATGGGCCCGTGTGCACGGGGTAAGTTGGGCCCGTGGGCACGGTACAGGCCCGTGCGCACGGGGTGCTCCAGTGCCAGCTCCCTGTGTAGCCCATGGGCACGGGGTCTCGGGGCCCGTGCGCACGGGGTCGCCTAGGACCTCCAGTCCAGCTGCGATTGTGCTTCTTCCTCGTGGCCTTGGGGTCCTTCTCCTTGGACTCCGGGATGCTCCATAGCTACTGGGTGGCGGTCGTCCTCATACCTAATAATGCACAATGTTCCGTGGTGAGGTAGCGATGAAGTCCCATAGATATTCATGTAAATCTTAAAGAGGAGCGGGTTCACCTTAAGTCCGGTAGGTCCACTTGGGGCCTGATGTGCTATGAAGGTGTACATGGAGATGAACGTAGGATGCTCCGCATCATTTCCCCCCCTTGGGAGAGATCCGACCTCGGATCATGATCCTCATCACCATGGAAACGGTTCTCGTCGACGGACTTGAAGTTGGACGGAGTTGAAGACATGGCGCAATCCAAGTACTCCAAGGTGTCTCCGTAGTGGTAGACATGCAAAAAGAGCAAACACAAGCGACACTCGGAAATACAATGGTTAGCGCACACAAAGTGTCCATCAAATAAGCATAAGTCTGTGCGGCAAGATTGTTCGTGACAAAGCCCATGAAGCTTATCAAGATGATGTAAAATGACATGTAAAGCACTCATGGGAGGAAAAGAATTCATTGTGCACACAAATGTATTGTGAATATGATCAATGCAACCACGGTGCAAAATGATGTCATAGTGAGACGGTTTATCAATAGCATGAATATGGTAATGGATGCTCAATGTGATATGATCATGCAATTGATGGTAGTAAATAAGATCATGATGTATGAATATGCCATCAAGGTATATCACAACAAATTTTCTAATGAAATGCACAAGCTCATATATCATGGATGACATAGAAAGACAAGATGCAACAAGGCAATCGTAATATGAGTCAATCCATGCATAAGATGCAAATTTGTCATGTGTATGATATGTCCATCGAGCATGACATGTGTGAACACAATCAACAAATATGGAGGTGTTGGTATACCAATGCTCGATGTCGTGGCATGAGTGGAGGTTCGAAGGTGCATCCAATAAGTCCGAGCGCTCCTCAACTTGAAGGTTCATGCGTTCCATCTCCAATGTCGGTCCTCCATCCGATAGATGTAACATGTAGCCAAGAAGAAGGAAACAACAATGAAAGAGTGACCCATCCAATATGCATATTTGAGGATGGCTCAAAGGGAAGGAGTTCACCTTTAGGAGATTCTCGCAAATGTTGGTGTTGCACATCGTGTATGCCTTCACATGACCAAATTGTCTCATGACGGTATCGCCTTGTGAATACTTCAACATGAAAGAACATGACAAACACTCGGAAAAACAAATGTGGTTAGCGGAGATGCAAAACCTATCATTCGTGTGGTAAAATACCCAACAAGTGCATGCATCATGCTCATCATAAGAAAGTACAAGGGAGCTTTTCATAGTATGGAGGCATATGATGATGCGAGGACAACCAAATACAATAGGCTCAATCGAGCAAGCATGCATCACAAGTAAAGTGTCCAAGTCTCCACGATCAATAAGCATAGATGCAACAATTGGAGGCAAGCGACAATGAACAAAATATATCATGTGAGAGGCATGAACATATACGTCATCAACCCAAGAAAGCAATGAAGAATGGAACATGGGTGATGCGACAAAGCAAGCAATCATGGGAATCAAGGTAAGCAAGCTAGTATTGCGAAGATGCAACATACTAGAAAGAATCATGTCAAGTATGTCATGTGTGCAAATGGTGGGCATGAATAATGCACAAGACATATCACGAGCATGAAAGGAGTATATGAGAAAAATAGCATCAATAGCATGAGGCACATGATAAACATGGCAATAGCAACAAGGATCTCCACCAAGCATGCAAATACACATAGGAGTAACATAATTGTGAATCATGGGTAGATGCAAGCAAGAGTCACAATTGCATGGCAAAAGCATAGAAGCAAGAATAACATGCAAAGTGAACACGGTAAAACAAGCAAGAGAGCGGTATATAGCCCATAGCCGTGTGAGAGCCAACTAAAAGAGATGTGCATAGTCTTTGCGCGAAGAGAGTGGTGGTAAGGATAGTTCATGGGATCCCAAGTCATCTTTGCTCTCGAGAGCTCGTTTCGTCAACTCTTGGGATTGAGAGATTGACGAGTATACATGAGTACCTACACAAAACAAAGACAAAGGGAAAATTGTGTGTGCGTGGTAGATGTACACATCATCCATCATGATGCGCACGTGCTTGTGTTGGTTAGCACAAAATATCCAATGCTCAAACAAATGAGATGCGTGATATAGAAACATTCCATCCATCATGATAGTTTGTTGTTATGTATAGCATAATGGAGACTCAAATTGGGCAATGCATCATGATATATATGTAGAGCATTGTTATTCATGGAATGCATATGGTGCAAGCAATTATGAGAATCATGCAAAGTATGGAATGCATCAAAATCTCCTAATATGTATGAGGAAACTATGGGGGTCTCCTCATGAGCATTAATGGAAACATCACATGGAGAATATTGACAACATTCAAAACAATGCATATTTGGAGCAATGTGATCATGGCATGGCATACTAGATGAATTGTGAAAATCGTGTAAAGGGAGCATGGCAATATCATCACATGAAAAACAAAAGCCAATGACCATCATCTCGTCATCTATGCCATATGTGCAAATGGGATTTATTTTAACGGGGCATGCATAGTTACTATGTTGAGATTGAAATGAAGTAATATTGGAGATCTCACTCATAGCACATGACAAGGTTAATGGATTATCAAACATGATGTGACCAAAAGAATTTTCACATGATATCCTATGTAGCATAGCATCACAACTAGGCAACTCAACATGCTCATCATCATATTTATCATAAATAGGTAAGTCATGACATGAAGAAGTCGCACTAGCATGAAGCATGGGTATAGGTGTGTCAACATCATGCAAGCAATCATTTGTAAAATAGTCCACTAGTGGGACAAGAGAAGCACCATCAACTATGTTACCTTTGGAGCATCGCTCATGTGTTGTAGGTGAGGTGTCAAAGACTGAGTCGTGGTCATCTTCATCTTGATGGAACCATGTGGGGGGTGCATCATCGTCCACCATGTCCATCGTCATCTCCATTGGAGGTATGGACTCGTCGAGGATAGGCATGTCATCAAGTAGGAGACATAGCACCAAAGAAAACACACTCGGAGTAGAGGTTAAGTCGTTAGAAATCAAAGTGGCCTCACATGCCGTGTCAACTACCTCACTCACTAAGTGTTGTGGCTCACGCACTCCCTCTTGTATGCTCTCAGTGATATGGTTGATGGAGTCACTCAAATGGCTCTCAACCTCACATAGGATGTGTGGCATGCTCTCATGTGTGGGGCTAGTGGCGGTCACACTCATGCTCTCATAGGAAATGCACTCAATGTCACATATGGTGGAGTCACTCATATCACTCATGGTGGGGTGGCTCTCCTCACATGGGAATTGAGGCATCTCTTTATATGTGGGTGTCGGAGAGATGTAGGTGCAAATGTCTCCATGCTCAATCATGTCGTGGTCGTAGCTGTCGGTGTACAAAAAGAGGGGTACACTTTTTGTACCCCTATAACTGTGCACGGGCAGTCTGAGCCACGGGCACCACCAAACCAAGCAAGGAAAGGGAGGTGAGACAGGGTAAGACCGAAGCTCAAGAGAACTAGAACAACGCCAAGGCCAAGACCACGAAGAGCAAAGGGGACGAAGCGGACTCCCCCGGCAAGATCCTTGCCGGGAGATAGTTCAAGCAGCCCCGGCAAGACCCTTGCCGCGGCGGCTCGTCCCGCGCCTATGGAGCAAATCACCCTTGAGTCCACTGCCCCCAAAGGGCAAGGATTCGGGAGACATCCCCGTGGCGGCATGCAGATCTTTGTGAAGACATTCAAGATCAGATACGCACTAAGGAGACGACAACCCTTGGCGGGATCCCAGCCGAGGAAGACCAAAAGGCCCCCGGCAAGCGCCTTGCTGGGGATGACAGCAGGCGCCTCGGCAAGACCTTTGCCGGGGCCCCGGCAAGGCCCTTGCCGAAGACACCCGCAGGGCCACCATCAGGCCCATACCAACTAAACCTCCACCACCTCATGCATGCAGCTACCGACCCAACCAGCTAGGCAGGCACCCGCGTGGCGGCATGCAGATCTTTGTGAAGACCCACCACTGCGCCACCTCAGCTGCCTGCCTACCTACATGGCATCACAGGCGTCGCTGGCCAGGGCGCGTGTCGACACAAGAAGGAGCGGTGACGGACGAGACATATCTCTCCCCCGTCCCCGATAAAGCAAGGACACCTAAGCAAGACGCATTAAATGTGCCTTGTCATGTAATGCGAGGGATAACCTCGCATCACTGTACCCTTTCCACCTCCTGTGTGCCACTGTGGCAACCCCTTTTTCTATAAAAGGAGGCCCGAGGCGACTAGAGGAGGGATTCGGCTTTTTGGAGCTCCTCACGCCCCATAGCTAGCTCAAGAACACAGATATACAATCCACCAAAGCAGGAGTAGGGTTTTACGCATCCTCGCGGCCCGAACCTGGATAAACAAACCGCGTGCTATCTGTTTGGTCCGCTCTTCTCACGACCCCACACCCCGCTAACCACAGTAGGGATTCTTGTGATCCCATAGGTGTCGTTCCCACCAACATCTTTGGCGCGCCAGGTAGGGGAACGCAGTTGTGAGAATCGGCTTTAGCAGTTAGTTCAGCGCTTCTTCATCATCATGGCGCCCAAGAAGAAGATGACGGTGGCGGTTGGCCAGTCGGAAGCCGGACAGCCCGTCCCAACGCGGGCGAGCAGCGGACCGGTCGCAGAAAGGACCCGGGGCGCTGCTCGTGAACACCAACACCATCCCAGCAGCTGGAGTTTGGGAGGCGGCGATGTTTGCGCGCCTGGTAACGGGCCACACGTCGCCAAATCCAAAGGCGGAGCCAAGCCCTTCACTGGTGGAGCGGGGCCTTCCAAGGTCATCGCCGCCCCACCCGAAGGCGACGCAAGGGCCTCCAAGACTCCCACGCCGGCGCCAATAGCGCGCTCCTCCCAAGCAGCGCGCGACGAACGACGTAATCACGCCGAAGATCCTGGGCGTCGCCGCAGGAAGAGCCCCGAGCGCCACTCCTGGGACATAGAAGACCTGCCCACTCGCCAAGGCGCTGGTGAAAACGGCATGCGACCACGGGGTCGTGATAGAGCTCCTTCTGACATGGTCAGAAGTCGAAGCGCGTCGCGATCCGTGTAGGTTTCGCTGCCACCGACGCCAGTAGAGGCCCTGGCGCGCGCAGTTGCTCCTCGACTTTCCTCCCACTACGAGGAAACTCGAGGAATGGAGAGCCACTATCCGAAGCCTTGTTGCGGTGGCCAACAAAGACGAGCCAAGTCCGGTGGGGCCCCCGAGTCGACGCTCCGATGGAGTCCCGCGGACCAGTGGCGGAAAAGCCGGCGGTGCCGCGACCATGGTGCATTCACCTCTTCCCCATCTGGTACCACGGACGCCGGCTCGTCGCAACGTCGCGGGCAACGACATCTCCATAGCATCGTCTGACCCGTGGACCCACTGTGACCAGCGCCAAGTTCTTCGGGAACGAGCCCATGAAGACGCTTGAACCACTATCGAGCGCCGGCGCGGAGCGCGCCACCAATCAGACAGGCGAGCAGGGCCTGCTGTGAACCACCCGGCCCCGGAGAGCCGTGGAGGCCTACCTTACGAGGTAGGTTGTCCAGCTTTTACCCGTGAGCTGCGGCAGTTCCAGTGGCCCACTCACCGCACCTTCAAACCTGACGTTGGTGAAAAGTACAACGGCAAGACTCACCCGTCTGGGTTCCTCAGCATCTACAACATCGCGATGCAAGCCGCCAAAGCCCGCGATGGTAAGGTGCTTGCGAATTACTTTCCATTAGCTCTTAAACCCAATGCCATGTCGTGGTTGATGCACTTGCCGGTAGACTCTATTTCCTCCTGGTCGGATTTGTGCCATGAGTTTGTGGGCGCCTTTACTGGAGGTCACCAAGCCCATGGCCAAGCAAGCGACCTGCATGTCATTCCCTAGAAGGGAGGTGAGAGTCTGCGCAAGTATATACAGAGGTTCAGCCAGGTACAGTACAATATCCCTGATGTTCACCCTGCCGCCATCATCAGCGCGTTCCATCAGAACGTGCATAACCGCAAGATGCGCGAAGAACTGGCAATGAACAAGGTGAAAGTTGTGGCAGAACTCTATGTTCTTGCTGACAGATGTGCCCGAGCTGAAGAGGGAAGGAACTACCCCAGCGAAGATGCCGGCATGGAAACTGACTCCTTAGATGAGGATACTGCCGCCCCGGCGAAGAAAGGCCGGCGCCGCAACAGGAAGCACAAAGGTAAAGTTGTGCTTGCCGTCGAGGGATCTGATGACGCCGGCTCCGCCAAGAAAACCAAGGCAGATGACCCCGGCAAAGAAATTGCCGGATGTGTCACCTACCAGGCCTTGGCGGTTGTTGAGAAGCCAGGAAACTCCGACAAGCAATACTGCAAGATCCATCGCACCAAAAGCCATGATCTCCAGAACTGCCGACAGGTCGAGCTCCTTGCTGAGAAGCAGAGGGCTGAATATGAGAGGTGGGACAAGGAGAAAGGCCAGGACGATGCTGAGGGGTCCGTCAAGAAGCGTGACGGCCAGGCGGGCCGTCGCGACAAAGATAAACAGCGGGAGAGGCCCGCCCGGGGCCGTGACAAAAAGCCAGAAGACGATGATCACGAAGAGGACGATGAGTCTGGTGACCAAGAATTTCAGAAAGCTACAGAGGCCATGTGCGTCGATGGCGGCGCCTCGCTGCATACCTCTCACCGCCAGCTTAAATAGTGGGCGCGTGAGATTACAGCGGCGGAACCGTCGTTTGATGCCCAAAGGCCGCTGAAGTGGTCCAGCACACCTACCATTTTTGACACTAAGGATCACCCTGATCGCACTACTACACTCGGGTGCTTGCTATTGTTGGTTTCACCGACAATACGCAACCTCTAGGTGACAAAGATGCTAGTCGATGGCGGGGCCGGTCTGAACTTAATCTCGCCTGCTGTGATCGAGAAATTGCAGATTCCTGATGAAGACCTCCAAGAGACGGGCACGTTTCAGGGGGTCAACCCGGGAAGAAGTCAACCAAAGGGAAAGGTCACGTTGCCCGTGACTTTTTGGAGTGATTTGAACTACAGGACAGAAAGGATTGTGTTCGACGTTGCCAAGATCCCCTTGCCTTACAACGGGATCCTTGGCCGCCCAGCGCTGGCCAAGTTCATGGCGGCGTCACATTACGCCTACAACACCCTGAAGATGCTGGGGCCTGTGACGATCATCACCGTCCCATCAGACAAGAAGGATGCGCTAACTTGCGCTGACCAACTCTACCAACAAGCAGTTGCAGCAGCCGCCACTGCTAAGGCACTTGCTCCTGCCACTTGAGCCCCGGGAAGGCAAAATAAGAAGACCGGTGAGACCTCAGGCACCCACTCCGGCAAGCGCACCTCTTCGGAGTGTAGCGCTCCCATCGAGGACATGCCAGATAGCTCCGCTGACAAAAATAAGAAGTCCAGGGCCACACCGCCAGGAACCAAGAAGGTTTCTGTCAAGGAGGACGGCACGGGAGGAGCTTTTACCATAAGCTCCACCCTTGACGACAAATAGGAAGACGCGCTCGTCACCTTCCTGCGGGCGAATGTCGATGTGTTTGCATGGCAAGCATCCGACATCCCCGGCGTTCCCAGGGAGGTAATTGAGCACCACCTTGCTGTCTGTCCTCATGCGCGGCCTGTCAAGCAGAGGGTCAAAAAGCAAGCTTTTGAACGACAAGAGTTCATCACAGAGGAGATCCGGAAACTGGAAGCAGTGGGTTTGGTAAGAGGAGTGCTCCATCCAACATGGTTGGCCAATCCAGTGGTAGTGCGCAAGGCAAATGGGATGTGGAGGCTGTGTATTGATTACACAGATATTAATAAGGCTTGTCCCAAAGACCCCTTCCTGTTGCCGTGCATCGACCAGATTGTTGACTCCACAGCTGGGTGTGATCTATTGTCATTCCTCGATGCCTACTCCGGCTACCACCAGATCTTCATGACAAGGGAAGATGAAGAGAAAACGGCATTCGTCACCCCATGTGGTACATATTGCTTTATACGGATGCCTTTCGGGTTGAGGAGTGCTGGTTCAACGTTTGCAAGGGCGGTCCAGATTGGTTTTGAACCCCAGCTCCATAGAAATATGGAAGCTTATATGGATGATATAGTGGTCAAAACCAAGAACAGGGCAACCCTCATATCAGATTTACAAGAAACATTTGCAAACCTATGCTAGATCAATCTCAAGTTGAACCCTAAGAAGTGCGTCTTCGGCGTCCCGTCTGGGTAGCTTCTCGGGTTCTTTTGTGTCACAGCGTAGGATAGAGGCCAATCCGGACAAGATCAAAGCTATAGAGCAGATTGAAGCGCCCAAGCGAGTCAAGGATGTGCGTCGGCTTGCTGGTTGCGTTGCCGCCATGAGCATGTTCATTTCCAAGTCCTCCGAGCGTGCCCTTCCCTTTTTCAACTTGAAAAAGGCGGGTCCGATGGAGTGGACGCCAGAAGCCGAAGCAGCATTGCAAGATTTGAAGAGGTCCTCTCCTCCGCGCCAATACTAGTTGCGCCTAGGCCACAGGAACCGTTGCTGCTGTACCTGGCGGCAACGAACAGGTGGTCAGCGCCGCACTAGTGGCGCAGAGAGAAATTGATGATGAGGTAATAGCAGTGACGGAGCCCGATGCCACCGATGCCGAGACGACGCAGCCAATTGAAGTGCCGCCGAAGAAGAAAATGATGCAGCACCCGGTCTACTGTGTTAGTTCCCGATGTTTCGATGAGATGGTGGCTATCATTTTCTGTGGGAGTCGACCTTGACGATCCGACTACGAACGTGCGAGACGTCGCGCCTTAGCAATCGCTAAACCAACTTCCGAGGGTTATTGACCACGCCGGAGCACGATCAACCTGACCACGAGGGTCTGTTTCCTGTGAGCAAACGAAGAACAAGCAAGAAACTGAGATTGCAATCGGGATATTGCGAATATAAGATGAAAGCTTTATTGATCAAGGTGGGGTTCTGTGACGTCTTGGTCTTGTCGTTGGACACAAACGAAGTACGCGAAGTTGCAGCTATGGCGAACTTTTAATCTAAACAAAACCCAAAGTCTAAACGACGCCCTAAGGGCTGTATATATGGAGGAAGAGGGGGGAATTTCGTGGCCCTTGAGGGTGGGGTTCGAAACCAACCCTAACTCTTGTTTCCCCACACATACGGACTCTAAAAATAGCCTATACTTAAGTATTTCGAAATTACATGGGCCTGGCCCATTAATAAGGTGACGCAGCACCTAGAATAGCCTATGGACAAATATTATGAAGTGGCATCTTGTATATTTCGTCCAAGGCTTCATGCACTCCTTATGGCGGCTTCAAAGTCCTGAAATCATCACTTGTAACTCCGTTCTTGATCCCCTTGCGCATGCCATCAACTCCATGCGTGTTCTTGCTCCAATGTTCATCCTTCTCCAAGCTAGGCCCTTCATTTGTAAGCAAAACAAATGTATCCAATTTAGGCAGCATCATAATCTCATGAACATTAGAATCATTACCAAGAAACGAAAGTACCTGGTAATTTAATTGGCGTGCGCGAGCTCTAGTAATTGGTCCAGTATATGTAATAGTAGGGGCTGTGGGTGTAACAATGGTATTGATGTCCTCATCAAGGAAGCTGCGTCACTACTTCCAGGCACACGAAATCACTGTCGTCACTCGCCTCCCTCTGCAACGGATATTGCACAATCCAAACGCAACGGGAAAGATCATAGAGTGGGCACTGGAACCGTCCAGCTTTGGCCTCAAGTTTGAGAGTACCTCGACGATTCAAAGTCGAGTCCTGGCGGAGTTCGTTGCAGAATGGACCGCGATGCCTGACGAAGAAACCCAAGAGACTGCTCTCCCCGGCAAGGAGGCAAGTTGCAACTGGATCATGTACTTTGATGGAGCTTTCTCCTTACAGGGCGCCGGGGCTGGCGTACTGCTTGTCGCGCCCACCGGAGAGCACCTCAAGTACGTGATCCAGATGCACTTCCCCAGGGAGGTGTCAACAAACAATACGACTGAGTACGAAGGGCTGCTTGCCGGTCTTAGGATCGCGGCGGACCTCGCAATCAAGAAACTCGTCGTCAGAGGCAACTCGCAACTTGTCGTCAAGCAAGTCAACAAGGATTACCAGAGCCCGTTGATGAAGGCCTACGTCGATGAAGTGAGAAAGCTGGAAGAGCGTTTTGATGGTATACAGGCAGAATACGTTCCCCGAGCGGAGAATGATATCGCTAATTACCTGTCAAAACGCGCTGCCCTAAAGCTACCTGTGGAACCAGGTACCTTTGTGCTTCGGCTAACTCAGCCATCCGTTGATCCATCAACAGAGCAGAACAAGAGGAGAAAACCAGGGCTCTGCAAATACTTTCCCACCGAGCTCCCTGAAGCCGCCGGCAAGGATGTTGGCGGAGACACTGAGCCCGCCACGGGACGGCTAGCTCCGACAGAGCATCAAGCTCTTGCCATGGAGACAGTCGCTCCGATAGCGGAGGAAATGCCTTTAGTCCTCGCCGTCGAGCCCCAGGCTCCAGCATGGGCACACATACCGTCCGATTCCTCCAAACAGGGGAACTTCCTGAGGAGCAGGAAGAAGCGGAAAAAGTAGCCCGTCGCTCTACTATGTACCAGTTCGTCGATGACGTCCTGTACAGAAAGAGGCCGAATGGCATGAAATTGAAGTGTATCCCTCGAGAGGAAGGACTGGGGCTACTGGCGGAGATACATGGAGGCATATGTGGATCCCACATCGGGTCAAGGGCCCTTGCCGGCAAAGCATTTCGGCAAGGCTTCTTCTGGCCCATCGCCCTCCAGGATGCGACGACACTAGTCACCAGGTGTGAAGCGTGTAAGTTCCATTCAAAGAAGCTTCATCAGCCAGCTCAAGCCCTTCAAACCATTCCTCTCTCCTGGCCTTTCTTAGTCTAGGGGCTCGACATACTGGGCCCTTTCCCCAGTGCTGTCGGGGGCTTTGAGTACTTGTACGTTGCAATCGACAAGTTCACAAAGTGGCCAGAAGTGGAAGCAATGAGGAAGGTCACAACACAATCAGCCGTCAAGTTCTTCAAAGGACTGGTGTGTCGTTTTGGTGTACCCAATAGGGTTATCACCGACAACGGCACGCAGTTCACAAGCCACACCTTCATGCAATATATTCAAGACCTCGGCAGCAAGGTCTGTTTCGCTTCCGTTTCTCACCCACGAAGCAATGGTCAAGCTGAGAGGGCAAATGCTGAAGTACTGCGAGGCCTGAGGACAAAGACCTTTGACAGACTACACAAGAGTGGAAGGCGCTGGATTGATGAATTGCCGGTGGTTCTTTGGTCAATCAGAATGACACCAAATCGAGCCACCGGCCATACACCCTTTGCCCTGGTATACGGGGCAGAAGCAGTTCTCCCCACGGAACTCATATACGGGTCACCTCGAGTACTCGCTTATGACAAGCTTGACCAAGAGCAATTGTGGCAAGATGACGCAACGCTCCTTGAGGAAGATCGTCTTCGGGCAGCTGTGAGAGCAGCGCGCTACCAGCAAGCCTTGCGCCGCTACCATAGCCGCAAGGTTCATGCCCCAAGCTTTGAGGAAGGCGACCTTGTTCTTCGGCGCGTTCAATCGGCCAAGAATTCCAACAAGTTGACGCCAAAGTGGGAAGGCCCTTATCGGGTAATACGAGTCACCAGGCCCGGCGCAGTCCGCCTGGAGACTGAAGATGCCGTTCCGGTGAGTAACTCCTGGAACATTGAGCATCTTCTCAAGTTTTACCCGTGAGGCGCGGCTTGCCGGGCCCCCCGGCAAGCCACCTTTTGTACGAGCCTTGCCGATGACGCATGTAACCCTTTGTACAAAGCCAGGCGCAGACCCTAAGCATAAATAAATGAAGCGCTGGCGCCCTAAGTTATAGCATGCATGCTAGGTCGAGTCTCGTCCTTGGTTAGAGTTGATAGTGCTTAGCGGCGACTAACCCCTAACTTAGAGGTCGAGTGTGCGTCTCTTTGTCTTTCTTTTGTCTTCTTTGGTTCACTGGACACATAGATATCTGTGCCGAACCACTTGGGGAGGAAAAAAAGAGGAACAAACCAGCATCTAGCCCCCGGCAAGCCAGTATTGCCGGGGGCTGCAAGAGCAAAGATTCACCCACGGCGAACCAGGGTTGCCGGGGACTGCAGCTTCAGATAAGTTCTTCATCCCTTATCATGCATTCCATTATGGACTGAGGTATGTGAAACCTCGTTTTCCCCTAAGCTACCGTGCTCCCCTAACTCTAGGCCCTAGGGCTCGTTCCTAGGGCCATGTTTGGTCATAGTCGCGGCAGCGAAAGGATGAAACAAGGAGCCTGAACCCGCCTTATCCCTGCCTCCGCCAAAGGCGTGAGGAAGGTCAAGCTAAGTGGGGAGACGGTAAGGCCTGTTGCCGGGCAAGGAAATGTTTATCTTGAAGATATGAAGGATTTACTCCTTGTCATGGGTTCCACCCGCAAACAAATGACCCGGCAAGCATCCCTTTTTCATTAAAAAACATTCCACTCAGGTACAGTCCATAGGGAATGAAAAACATGAATGATGGGATTACAAGTTTTAAATTCAACAAAGGCCCGAAGGCTTACAAACTAAAAAGAGATAAGGTGCCCGTAATCCCTTTCTTGTCCCTCTCCTCAGGAGGCAGGTCAAGGAGGCGAAAAGGACAAAAGGAGCGCCTAGGCAAGCTACGGGTGGCAGAAGACACCAAGAGAACATCTTAGTGGCCGTCCAAAGGCTGGATGGTGATGGAGGCGCCGGAAGCAGAGCTCGAAGACGCGGCAGCAGGACGTCAGCACGCGTCGAAGGCATCGGTGCCCGTGTACTCCGACTTGACGGCCTTGCCGCCCGCCCTCTTCCTCTTCCACAGCCTCCCAACGCCAGCCGCCCAAGGAGACGACCCTGAGAAGTTCAGGGAGCCGGCGACACGGATGATGGGGTCACCGGTGCCGCAAGGAGCGACACCCGACACCTAGTCGGACTCGTCATCCTGCCGCCTACTACCCTCGTCGTCGCTACCGCTGTCCTCCTCATCACTCCCGCCCGAGGAGGAGTCTTCACTATCAGAAGAGCTCTCCATGCAGCACCTTGCACGGGTCCCAAAGAGCCCGAAGACCTTGATGGAGAGAAGACCACCCTCCATCTGCTTAAAATGGAGAGTGAGCCCCTCCGTCAAGCGGTGGATATGAGCAAACGTCTTCCATCCCCGACGAAGATACATCACATGAGGGGCGGGGAAGTCGACGCGGACCCGCGTGCCACTGATCCCGCAGCCCCTCATGTGCAGCCGCAACGACTCCGGCGGATCCAGATCCATCTCCCGCGCAAATGGAGTCGGGAGACGAAGGCGACGACGCGGCGGCCGGCGCAGCCTGAGGAAGAACTCACAAGGGTCATCCCCAACATGGACCTCCATTGGAGGAGGAGCTGCTGGCGGAGGCGAGGCCGCCACGCCACCCCGTCCTCCTCTTCCCCGAGCGCCCCGGCCTCGACCACGGCCTTGCCCCCTCCCCCTTCCCCTCGCGGCTGGCTCTGCCACCGCAGGCGCGGGAGAAGGAGGGACGCATTGTCGAGTGGCGACCCTCCCCACCACTGTTGAAGGACCGGGATTCCCTCTCTCCATGACAGATTGAAGGGAGGAGCAGAAGCTGAAGGAAGAAGAAGATGAAAGAATGCGGCGCGCCATCCCCCCTCTCGCTCTTTATAAAGGATCGGGGTTGGGGCTCGGCCGCCCCACTCGGCCAGTCGATACGGAAGGCGCAGGGAGCCAGGACCGACCCGCCGCCCCAACCAGCAACGGCCCGGTTTCCCGCCTCCACCGTTTGCCACCCTAGGCGCATGGGAGACATGTGGCGGACGTGCAGAACCGAGGGGACGGGTGAGACGACCACTCCCCACCCCGTGATGGTGGGGAGTGGACGCCTTGAAGACCGCGCCTCAGCCCCATTCAGTAAATGGGTCGCGCCTCCACGCCTCCCTCCATCTATGGGGAAGGCGTGAACCCCCCCTTTACTATGATGTGACGCATGCCTGCGGGAACCAACCTCTCGCATGCCACCCATGTCACATGCGCCTCCCCACGCTGCGCCACGCGCGAAGAATCTTACCGCGGTAAAAACCGCCCCGCCTGCCCGCGCACCGTTTTTGGGCCTAGCCCAACAACGCGTTGCGCTTATGTGTGGCCCAGGCTCGGGGGCTCCTGTCGGTGTACGAAAAGAGGGGTACACTCTTTGTACCCCTATAACTGTGCACGGGAAGTCTGAGCCACGGGCACCACCACACCAAGGAAGGCAAGGGAGGTGAGCCAGGGTAAGACCAAAGCTCAAGAGAACTAGAACAACGCCAAGGCCAAGACCACGAAGAGCAAAGGGGACGAAGCGGACTCCCCCGGAAAGATCCTTGCCGGGAGACAGTTCTAGCAGCCCCGGCAAGACCCTTGCCGCGGCGGCTCGTCCCGCGCCTACGGAGCAAATCACCTTTGAGTCCACTGCCCCCAAAGGGCAAGGATTCGGGAGACATCCCCATTGCGGCATGCAGATCTTTGTGAAGACATTCAAGATTAGATACGCACTAAGGAGACGACAACCCTTGGCGGGATCCCAGCCGAGGAAGACCATAAGGTCCCCGGCAAGCGCCTTGCCGGGGATGACAGCAGGCGCCTCGGCAAGACCCTTGCCGGGGCCTCGGCAAGGCCCTTGCCGAGGACACCCGCAAGGCCACCATCAGGCCCACGCCAACTAAACCTCCACCACCGCATGCATGCAGCTGCCGACCCAACCAGCTGGGCAAGCACCCGCGTGGCGGCATGCAGATCTTCGTGAAGACCCACCACTGCGCCACCTCAGCTGCCTGCCTACCTACATGGCATCACAGGCGTCGCTGGCCAGGGCGCGTGTCGACACAAGAAGGAGCAGTGACGGACGAGACAGATCTCTCCCCTTTCCCCGATAAAGCAAGGACACCTAAGCAAGACGCATTAAATGCGCCTTGTCTTGTAATGCGAGGGATAACCTCGCATCACTGTACCCTTTCCACCTCCTGTGTGCCACTGTGGCAACCCCTTTTTCTATAAAAGGAGGCCCGAGGCGACCAGAGGAGGGATTCGGCTTTTTGGAGCTCCTCACGCCCCATAGCTAGCTCAAGAACACAGATATACAATCCACCAAAGCAGGAGTAGGGTTTTACGCATCCTCGTGGCCTGAACCTGGATAAACAAACCGTGTGCTATCTGTTTGATCCGCTCTTCTCACGACCCCGCGCCCCGCTAACCACAGTAGGGATTCTTATGATCCCATAGGTGTCATTCCCACCGACAGTAGTCGTGGATGAAGGCCAAAGATGGCACATCATCACTCTCCTCCAAGACCAAAGATAAGGTCTCATGTGCGGTCTCGTAGCTTGACTCGGAGTATGAATCCAATATGGGCGCCATCTTCATGTTGTTGAAGAGGTTCATGCTCGTCGCCGTGGTCGAAGGGGATGGCCCTAGCTTGACCTTCTTGTCGCCGTCTTGTTGTAGGAGGTCCATATGGTGTGGCACCTCATAGCTCGTCTCCATGACCGAAGGGAAATTCCCATGCTCGGCCATCTTCCTTGTGGGGCTTCCGAAGATGGAAGTGTCGCCCTCACTTGTAGGTGGTCGCCTTGGACTTGATGAAGTCAATGTAGGCGTACTCGTGGGAAGTAGGCGAAGATGCCGTACATCCAAAGGCGAAGATGCCTTGATAGCACTTGGCGAAGATGCCGAAGTGGTTGTTGTAGCCGTAGCTCCGTCTTGGTGGTGCTCGTCTCGCGGTCTTCTCTTGTGCTCATGAAGCTTGGACTTGGCGTGAAGTAGGGCTTGTTGGGACTTGTGCATTTGCGCTTGTTGAGCATCTTCATGTTGATGATGTCGTTGTCGTGCTTGAGCTCGTGGTAGATGTCGTTCGTCGTCGTTGTGCACATGATGCTTGGAGGTGACATGTGGACGACTTGCGCTTGTGTCGCTTGGGCGCTCCGAAGATGATTGAATTGCTCACCGCTGCCTTGAGGATGATGAACGGGAAGAACGTTTGGCCAACAAAGTCCGAATCTCCTCCATCCTTTCATCTTGCTCCTCCTTGTGCGTGGAAAGCTTGTTGTCGATGTAGTCCCGTTTCCTCGCTTCGGAGGGGCGAATGTCGATGGAGAGGTTCTCAATGCGCTCTCGCAATATTGATTGTGCGCCTTGCATTTGTCGTTGTATATCGAAGATTGACGCTTTGGTGATGTAGTTGTTCACGCCGTCGTTGCTGTCGAAGACCGGAGATGAAATGCCTTGCCTATCCATCACAAGACTCTCACAAATATGAGTGGAAGAAAGGAAAGTACTACACCAATGTACCTTATCCAATGTTGAGGATGGATGAAAGAGCACTCAATAATGTATCAAGGAAATAGCACAATTGGTACCGGATCTTGTCAATTCTCACACCTACACAAATAAGGCTTATGGTGGAGCTCGGTGAGGATAGTGGCACAAAAATTTGATGCAACTTGTTAGCAAGAGTCAATAATGTTGGAAAAGATTCACAAATTCGCAAGTGAAACAAGTAGACCAATAGCAATATGTGGCACACAGAAACACACACACGGATAGATAAATGGGGTCGTGCAACCAAGGAATGAGCACAAAATGTGGAATCCACGGAAAATGCTCGTGTTGCACAACTCAAGAGAGACGCTAGCACGATTTATCAATAGGAGGATACGACACTTGTGCACAACCTATAAGATGCAAAATGTTTGAGCTTTTGTCAGTGTACAAAAAGAGGGGTACACTTTTTGTACCCCTATAACTATGCACGGGCAGTCTGAGCGCGGATACCACCACACCAAGCAAGGCAGGGGAGGTGAGCCAGGGTAAGACCGAAGCTCAAGAGAACTAGAACAACACCAAGGCCAAGACCACGAAGAGGAAAGGGGACGAAGCGGACTCCCCCGGCAAGATCCTTGCCGGGAGACAGTTCTAGCAGCCCCGACAAGACCCTTGCCGCGGTGACTCGTCCCGCGCCTACAGAGCAAATCACCCTTGAGTCCAATGCCCCCAAAGGGCAAGGATTCGGGAGACATCCCCGTGGCGGCATGAAGATCTTTGTGAAGACATTCAAGATCAGATACGCACTAAGGAGACGACAACCCTTGGCAGGATCCCAGTCGAGGAAGACCACAAGGCCTCCGGCAAGTGCCTTGCTGGGGATGACAGCAGGCGCCTCGGCAAGACCCTTGTCGGGGCCCCGGCAAGGACCTTGCCAAGGACACCCACAGGGCCACCATCAGGCCCACGCCAACTAAACCTCCACCACCGCATGCATGCAGCTGGTGACCCAACCAGTTGGGCAGGCACCCGCGTGGAGGCATGCAGATCTTCGTGAAGACCCATCACTGCGCCACCTCAGCTGCCTGCCTACCGACGTGGCATCACAGGCGTCGCTGGCCAGGGCGCGTGTCGACACAAGAAGGAGCGGCGAAGGATGAGACAAGTTTCTCCCCCGTCCCTGATAAAGCAAGGACACCTAAGCAAGACGCATTAAATGCGCCTTGTCATGTGATGCGAGGGATAACCTCGCAGCACTGTACCCTTTCCACCTCCTGCGTGCCACTGTGGCAACCCCTTTTTCTATAAAAGGAGGCCCGAGGTGACGAGAGGAAGGATTAGGCTTTTTGGAGCTCCTCACGCCCCATAGCTAGATCAAGAACACAAATATACAATCCACCAAAGCAGGAGTAGGGTTTTACGCATCCTCGCAGCCCGAACCTGGATAAATGAACCGTGTGCTGTCTGTTTGATCCGCTCTTCTCACGACCCCGCGCCCCGCTAACCATAGTAGGGATTCTTGTGATCCCATAGGTGTCGCTCCCACCGACATCTTGGGCACGCCAGGTAGGGGAAGCAGTTGTGAGAATCGACTTTAGCTGTTAGTTCGGCGCTTCTTCATCATCATGGCGCACAAGAAGAAGACGACGGTGGCGGTTGGCCAGTCGGAAGCCGGACAGCCCGTCCCGACGCGGGCGAGTAGCGGACCTGTCGCAGAAAGGACCCAGGGTACTGCTCGCGAACACCAACACCATCCCAGCAGCCGGAGTTTGGGAGGCAGCGATGTTTGTGCACCTGGTAACGCGCCACACGTCGCCAAATCCAAAGGCGGAGCCAAGCCCTTCGCGGGTGGAGTGGGGCCTTCCAAGGTCATCGCCGCCCCGCCCGAAGGCGACGCAAGGGCCTCCAACACTCCCACGCCGGCGCCAACAGCGCGCTCCTCCCAGGCAGCGCACGACGAACGACGTAATCACGCCGAAGATCCCGGGCGTCGCTGCGGGAAGAGCCCTGAGCGCCACTCCTGGGACGTAGAAGACCTGCCCACTCGCCGAGGCGCTGGTGAAAACGGCATGCGACCGTGGGGTCGTGATAGAGCTCCTTCTGACATGGTCAGAAGTCGAAGCGCGTCGCGATCCGTGTTGGTTTCCCCGCCACCGACGCCAGTAGAGGCCCTGGCGCGCGCAGTTGCTCCTCGACTTTCCTCCCACTACGGGGAAACTCGATGAATGGAGAGCCACTATCCGAAGCTTTGTTGCGGTGGCCAACAAAGACGAACAAAGTACGGTGGGGCCCCCGGGTCGACGCTCCGATGGAGTTCCGCGGACCAGTGGCGGAAAAGCCGCTGGCGCCGGGACCACGGTGGATTCACCTCTTCCCCATCCTGTACCGCGGACGCCAGCTTGTCGCGACGTCGTGGGCGACGACATCTCCATAGCATCGTCTGACCCGCGGACCCACTGTGACCAGCGCGAAGTTCTTCGGGAACGAGCCCATGAAGACGCTCGAACCACTATCGAGCGCCGGCGTGGAGCGTGCCACCAGTCAGACAGGCGAGCAGGGCCTGTTGTGAACCACCCGGCCCCAGAGAGCCCTGGAGGCCTACCTTACGAGGTAGGCTGTCCGGCTTTTACCCGTGAGCTGCGGCAGTTCCAGTGGCCCACTCACCGCACCTTCAAACCTGACATTAGCGAAAAGGACAACGGCAAGACTCACCCGTCTGAGTTCCTCAGCATCTACACCATCACGATGCAAGTCGCCGGAGCCCGCGACGATAAGGTGCTTGCGAATTACTTTCCATTGGCTCTTAAACCCAACGCCATCTCGTGGTTTAAGCACTTGCCGGTAGACTCTATTTCATCTTGGTCGGATTTGTGCCATGAGTTTGTGGGCGCCTTTACTAGAGGTCACCAAGCCCATGGCCAAGCAAGCGACCTGCATGTGTAGCGACCAGACCTCAAACAGTCTGACCTCTGTGCTCCGGTGTCATCCCTGGATCAGTAATGCTGACACCACACAGTACTCGGAGGATTTATAGCAGAGTTGCAATCACACACTTATTACATCGAGTGTCTCAAAAGAGAACTTATTACAATAAATATGGCTTAAGGCCATCTAATAACTATAACAGCGGAAGGCTTGGAAGATAAGTGAGTCCATCAACTCCAACGGCATCACTAAGTATAGAACCACGACCTAAAAACTCCTTAATCGTCGTCTGAAAAGTCTGCAACATTAATGTTGCAGCCCGAAACGGGTCAGCACATGGAATATGCTGGCAATGTAACACATAGAGAGTAATGGAATGAAACAGCTATACTATATGCATATTTGGTTGGTGGAAAGCTCTATGGTTACAGTTTTGCGTAAAGCCAATTTTTCCCTACTTCAAAGGAATAAAATTTAATTACTATCATGGTGGTTGTTAAACATTGAGAATGGTTGACAGCATTCTCAATCCCAATTAAGCATCATCATTAAACATAACACAACAAAATTAATTTAGAGTAACATGTTGAGATTCACATGAAAATCCAAGTACTAGATACTCAAGATGTCCATAACCGGGGACACGGCTAATCATGATTAGTTTGTTACACTCTGCAGAGGTTTGCGCACTTTTCCCCACAAGACTCGATCGCCTCCGTTTGGTTCCTCTCACTACATGGTGTTTGAGAAGACGGATGACTGAGACATAGTCTTTCAGAAGCGCTAGCACCTTACGATGGGTAGACCGTACCACCTACATCCCCTACATCTGCTAGTCTACCACTATAAGAGTTCACACGACTTAGTCAACTATGCTAGAGCCCATAATAGCTTGTGGCTGCACACGGAAGTTTCTAGTATGAATAGTCTCATGATCCCTTTGAGCCTGGGTGGCGGTCCAAAAGAAAACAGGCAAGTCCTGGAAAACCCAGGTGCCTCAATCCACCCAGATGTGTGTTTAAGTTGCCACCTTAGATAAACCATTAATTAACAATCTCACATCTGTCATGGATTTCACTCACCCAATCCACGTCTACTAGCATAGCATGGCATAATAAGCAAACGTAGAAGTAACTCCCAAAGGTTTGATAATAAACAGGTAATAGGTACTACCTCATCTACTTCCCATCCCACAATTTAATTAGATCCTAATCATGCAATGTGTGAGGATTGATCTAATGCAATAAAACTGGGTAGTAGAAAAGGTATGATCAAAGTGTTACTTGCCTTGCTGATGATCCGCGAAACCTAACGATTCGCAGTAACAGGCGGCGCACTCCGGGTATTCTATCGCAGACAAACAAACAAGCATACAATAAGTACTCATCTAATGCACAGGTAAAACTCAAATAAGAGATCTAACCAGAAGGTTCAACTTAAGAACTCCGTTTGGCAAAAAGAATCAAATCGAACAAAGCAACGAAAGTCAAACGGCGAAAGAAAACAACTTCGTTCTAGTAATCTAGATCTAGGGTAAATTTTACAGTAACAAAAACTTGTTTAAGTTGGTTACACGGATAGATGGTTTTGAGAGAATCCCTAGGCGCTTGAATCGCCTGATTCCGATAAACGAGCGAAAAGTTAAAACTAAAATGAAAATCGGATCAAGAATCGCGATCAGAAAAATCACGGATTTAATCCGAGAAAAAGAAAAACGACGAACACCGATTTTTTTTCGGCAAGGAAAACGAGGCGCGTCGAACCTCGGGCGGCGGGATCGTCGGCGGCGGCAGCGGCGGCGGCTCTGGCAGCACGCGCGGATCGAGGCGGGGCTGATGGGCTGGGGCGGCTCGGGGCGGCGCTATTTAAAGGCTGCCCCCGGGCGGTGTCCCGCTCGGGTACGGCCCGAAGTCGGTTCGTTTTTTTATTCCGCTCGGAAGAAAAATAAAAAGAAATACTAAACGGACTCCAAAAATTCCGAAATAAATTTTCATGGGCTTCTAAAATCAAGCCGCACAAGGTGAACATTTATTTGGGCCCTAAATGCAATTTTGAAAAACGCACATTTTTCCTAAATTCAAATAAAACACCGAAAAACTCCGAAATAAAATCTTATTTGATTTTATTATTAAATCCTCAATATTTCTTTATTTTGGGAAAGTCATTTTATTCCCTCTCTCATATTTTTGTAATAGAAATAATTGACGATAAAATAAATAAAATCAAATGATCCTATTCTCAAAATTTGAGAGAACTCAAATATGAAAATAACGAAATCCCCAACTCTCTCCGTGGGTCATTGAGTTGTGTAGAATTTCTAGGATCAACCAAAATGCAAAATAAAATATGATATGCATGATGATCTAATGTATAACATTCCAAATTGAAAATTTGGGATGTTACAAACCTACCCCCCTTAAGATGAATCTCGCCCTCGAGATTCGGGTTGGCTAGAGAATAGGTGAGGGTGGTCTTTGAGCAAATCTTCCTCTCGCTCCCAGGTGGCTTCATCCTCCGTGTGGTGGCTCCACTGAACTTTGCAAAACTTGATAACCTTGCTGCGAGTAACTCGGCTGGCAAACTCGAGAATCTTGACTGGTTTCTCCTCGTAGGTCAAATCATTATCCAACTGAATAGTTTCCAATGGCACTGTGTCTCTCAACGGTATGTCAGCCATCTCCACGTGACACTTCTTTAACTGAGAAATGTGGAACACATCATGTACTCCTGACAATCCTTCGGGCAATTCCAACTTGTAGGCCACTTATCCCATACGCTCCAAAACTCGATATGGTCCTACAAATCATGGTGCTAACTTCCCTTTAACTCCAAAACTCTTTGTTCCTCGAAGTGGAGATACTCGAAGATAAGCTCTATCTCCGACTTCGTAAACTGTCCCCTTCCATTTAGAATCTGCATAACTCTTCTGTCTGGACTAGGCTACCTTGAGCCTATCGCGAATCAGCTTCACCTTCTGTTCAGACTCTTTAATCAAGTCAGGACCAAACAACTGGCGGTCTCCAACTTCGTCCCATGACAACGGTGTCCTGCACCTCCTTCCGTACAAGGCTTCGAAAGGGGCCATCTTTAAACTAGTATGGTAACTGTTGTTGTAAGAGAACTCTGCATATGGCAAATTATCATCCCAACTAGATCCGTAATCTAGCGCACAAGCTCTCAGCATATCCTCCAAAATCTGATTGACTCTCTTAGTCTGTCCATCTATCTGTGGATGAAAAGCTGTACTGAATTATAGCCTGCTACCCAAAGTTTCATGCAACTGCTTCCAGAACTTTGAGGTAAACTGGGTTCCTCTATCTGATACGATACTCCTTGGAACTCCATGCAAACATACGATCCTGATCATGTATATCTTGGCCAACTTAGCACTGGTATAAGTGGTCTTTACTGGGATGAAATGAGCTACTTTCGTCAATTGATCAACTACACCCAAATCGAGTCATAGCCTGAACGAGTCCTGGGCAATCCCGTGATAAAATCCATGCCTAGCTTATCCCACTTCCATTCGGGTATCGACAATGGTTGTAACAATCCAGTTGGCTTCTGATGCTCTGCCTTTACTCTCTGACATACATCACAAACTGCTACATACTCCACAATATCCTTCTTCATTCCGGTCCACCAGAAAATATCCTTCAAATCCAGATACATCTTGGTATTTCTTGGGTGAATTGAATACGGTGAGTCGTGTGCCTCTTGCAAAATCAACTTCCTGATCTCCGGGTCATTGGGCACGTAGACACGGTCTTCAAACCATAAGGTGTCGTGCTCATCCTCACGAAATCCTTTAGCTTTTCCTTTGCTCAGTTTCTCCTTTATATCGGCAATCTCTTTGTCAGTTTTCTGAGCTTCTCTGATTCTATCCATCAAAGTTGACTGAATCTCCAATCCTGCTACATAGCCCCTCGGAACTATTTCCAAACATAGTTCATGAAGATTTCCTGCTAACTCCTTGGGTATTTCTCCCGTCATTATCGTATTGACATGGCTCGTACGGCTTAATGCGTCAGCTACTACATTAGCCTTTCCGGGGTGATAATGCAATTTCATATCATAATCCTTGATAAGCTCCAACCATCTCCTTTGTTTGAGATTTAACTCCTTCTGTGTGAAAATGTACTTCAAACTCTTATGATCCGTGTACACCTCACAATGATTTCCAATGAGAAAATGTCTCCATGTTTTCAAAGCATGCACTATGGCTGCTAAGTCCAAATCATGCGTGGCATAATTCAACTCATGAGGCTTCAGTTGTCTTGAGGCATATGAAACAACTCTCCCTTCCTGCATAAGCACTGCTCCAAGTCCTCGACGTGAAGCGTCGCAATACACCTCATAAGCCTTGGTCTGGTCTGGCAAAATCAACACTGGTGAGGTAACCAAATGTTTCTTCAATTCCTAGAAACTAGTCTCACATTCCTCTGTCCATATGAACTTGGTATCTTTCTTTAATAACTCCATCATAGGCTTCGAAATTTTTGAGAAATTCTCAATAAATCTCCGGTAGTATCCTGCGAGTCCAAGAAAACTCCGGATCTCTCCAACTGTTGTTGGGGCTTCCCACTTGGTCATGGTTTCAACTTTAGCGGGATCTACTGCTATACCTTCTCCAGATATAACATGTCCGAGGAATCCTACTTCCTTCACCCAAAACTCACATTTGCTGAACTTGGCATATAATTGATGTTCTCTGAGCTTCCCAAGTACCAAACACAAATGCTCCTTATGCTCCTCTTCATTCTTCGAATAAACCAGGATATCATCAATGAACACTACGACGAACTTATCCAAAAACTCCATAAACACTTTGTTCATCATGTTCATAAAATAGGCAGGTGCATTAGTCAGACCAAATGACATAACAGTATACTCGTACAACCCATACCTGGTGGTAAAAGCTGTCTTCGGAATATCCTGTTCTCGAGTCTTCAACTGGTGGTATCTTGATCGCAGATCGATCTTGGAAAATACCTTAGCTCCTTGCAATCGATCAAACAGATCGTTGATCATTGGTTGCGGGTACTTGTTCTTGATCGTTACTTCATTCAATCCTCGACAATCAACAACCATCCTTAACGATCCATCCTTCTTCTCCACTAGAAGTACTGGCGATCCCCAAGGTGAAGAACTTGGGCGAATATATCCCTTATCCAGTAACTCCTTAATCTGCTTCTTAATTTCCACCAAATCCTTTGCTGGCATCCTATATGGTTTCTTTGATATTGGACCTGTGCATGGCAATAGCTCAATCAAAAACTCAATATCTCTATCCGGTGGCATGCCTGGCAACTCCTCTGGAAATACATCAGAAAAATCCCTTACCACTGGTACTTCCTCCTGCACAACTCCTGTTGGGAAATTTACTTGAGTCCTCTTTGGCACATGCCGGGATACATACTTGATCCTTCTCCCTTCTAGGGTGGTAAGCAAAATTGACTTACTAGCACATTCAATATTCCCTTCATACTTTGATAACCAATCCATGCCTAATATCACATCCAATCCTTGGGATTCCAATACTATTAGGTCTGAGGGAAAAACATAGTTACCCATCCTTAATGGTAACCGATCACACCATAGACTAGCCACATACTCTGCTCGAGCGAGGTTACTAACATGGGTGACCTAAGGGCTTGGGTTGGTAGGTTATACTTATCCACAAATCCCCTTGAGATGTATGAATGCGATGCACCAGTATCAAAGAGAACGAGTGCAGTAAATGACTTAACCAAAAACTTACCTATTACTGCATCGGGCTGAGCTTCAACCTCCTCCACGCTAACGTGGTTCACCTGTCCCCTGTTGAAAGGGTTCGACTTCTTCCCAAAACTTCCATTGCTATTTCCATTTTGTAATTCAGGACATTCATTGGCATAATGTCCAGTCTTCGAACACTTAAAGCAAGTGACTTGGCTTAGGTCCTTCTTGGCTGGGGTTGAGGGGTTGGTGCGGTTCTGGCCGTTGCTTCCTCCATTGCCATTACCATTCTTGGTGCCATTGTGATTGTGCGAGCTACCTCCTCCATGGGTATGCTGAAAATGTCCTCCCGGTCTAGGGGTAAAACGTGGCTTCTACTGAGCTCCTGAATTATACTTCCCTTGTCCATACTTCCTCTTGCGATTATCAATTTGCTGCTGCTTCCCTTCAATCATAAGAGCACGATCTACCAACTCCTGGTAGTTGTTGAAGGTGGCTACCATCAACTGCATGCTCAACTCATCATTCAGTCCTTCTAAAAACTTCTCCTGCTTCACTGCATCCGTAGCGACGTCATCTGGTGCATAACGTGCTAACTTACTAAATTCATCCACATACTGGCTAACTGTCCGTCCTCCTTGGCGCAAGTTGCGAAACTCAAGCTTCTTCATGGCCATAGCTCCTGCTAAAACATGGGTAGTACGAAAAGCCTGCTGAAACTGGTCCCATGTGACAGTGTCGACAGGGAAAGTGGCTGTGAAATTCTCCCACCATGATGCTGCGGGTCCTTCTAACTGATGTGCGGCAAACTTCACCTTCTCCGCATCTGTGCATCATGCTGTGGTCAACTCCCTAGCTATCTTGCGGAGCCAATCATCTGCTACTATCGGCTCGGTGCTACTGGAAAACACCGGCGGATTCAGCCTAAGAAAACGGGCTAAGTTGTCAACAGGTGGTGGTGGTGGTGGTGGGTTGTTGTTGTTGTTCCCCTGATTCTGATTCTGGACTAGCAACTGCATCAATGTGTTCTGCTGCTGGATCAACTGGGTGAGCTCCGGTGGAAAGGCAAATCCGGGGTCACGTCTCGGAGGCATCTGAGGGTTTAGAAAAGATGAGATATAAGAATAGAGGGGGTCTAAAGAGAAAACACTACCCATATGCACATGAGGCAAAAGCAAACAATTCACTTCATTCAATCAAACAAGGGCATACAATCGATCTATCTATCGCAAAAGTGCTCGGACTATTATATTTACATGGTGGACTACTACTGTTGATGAGGTGGTCTACTAGAAATATTCTACGGTCGTTGACTCCATGATATCTGCTCCAGCTTCATCAACATAGTCATCATCACTACTATCTGTTTCCGAGTCGGTGCCGTCGATGATGATGTAGTCTTCCGGGCTAATTTCCTTGGGGTCTTCGTCTTCATCTACTGGCGTAGGGTCTCCCATAAATATTCCAATCTTCTTGATCAGGTCGTCATTCTTCTCCACTAATACTTCAATTTCTTCTTCATAATCTTCACATGTAGCCTTGAGTTCTTCCTCCAGTTCGTTGATTCTAGTCTTTGCCTTCTTCAGGTCTATCATGTCGGCGCACATCTGGTTCTCCTGTCATCGAATGTGCTGGTTTAACTCCTGGATAAAAGTTGCGATTGATCTATCATTCTTGGTGCTGATCATCTCCCAGTGCTCATCTCAGCGCCCACAAATTTGGTAGCTAGTATCCTTGAGATCCTTGCGGTAGACTTCTCCAATGCGTCCCATGGCGATGTGAGCTGCCATGCTCTTTCCTAAACTCCAAGTTGGTGCATCAAAAGAAAATTCTATGGGCTCAGTGACTGGTATGAACGTTCTTCCTGGAACTCGAACTTGAATCATCCAGCGCTCTTCTTCAGGTAAAGTGGCGTTGTAGGTTCCCGTGAAGCTTGGTACTCCTATATTCAGGTATCTAGTGACTTCCTTCAAGTGTCGTCCAAAGGGTGTATCTTCATCCGATTGCATGAACTTGTTCCTTGCATCCGCCATCCTAAAGAGTAGAAAAGATGAGAGGTCAGAAGAGAAGAGAGTGAATAGTGATCTAGGTCTTTTGCTTAGTGGTCATGTCCTACAGTCAACGTGTGCTCTGATACCATCTCTGTAGCGACCAGACCTCAAACAGTCTGATCTCTGTGCTCCGGTGTCATCCCTGGATCAGTAATGCTGACACCACACAGTACTCGAAGGATTTATAGTAGAGTTGCAATCACACACTTATTACATCGAGTGTCTCAAAAGAGAACTTATTACAATAAATATGGCTTAAGGCCATCTAATAACTATAACAGCGGAAGGCTTGGAAGATAAGTGAGTCCATCAACTCCAACGGCATCACTAAGTATAGAACCACGACCTAAAAACTCCTTAATCGTCGTCTGAAAAGTCTGCAACATTAACGTTGCAGCCCGAAACGGGTCAGCACATGGAATATGCTGGCAATGTAACACATAGAGAGTAATGGAATGAAACAGCTATACTATATGCATATTTGGTTGGTGGAAAGCTCTATGGTTACAGTTTTGCGTAAAGCCAATTTTTCCCTACTTCAAAGGAATAAAATTTAATTACTATCATGGTGGTTGTTAAACATTGAGAATGGTTGACAGCATTCTCAATCCCAATTAAGCATCATCATTAAACATAACCCAACAAAATTAATTTAGAGTAACATGTTGAGATTCACATGAAAATCCAAGTACTAGATACTCAAGATGTCCATAACCGGGGACACCGCTAATCATGATTAGTTTGTTACATTCTGCAGAGGTTTGCGCACTTTTCCCCACAAGACTCGATCGCCTCCGTTTGGTTCCTCGCACTACATGGTGTTTGAGAAGACGGATGACTGAGACATAGTCTTTCAGAAGCGCTAGCACCTTACGATGGGTAGACCGTACCACCTACATCCCCTACATCTGCTAGTCTACCACTATAAGAGTTCACACGACTTAGTCAACTATGCTAGAGCCCATAATAGCTTGTGGCTGCACACGGAAGTTTCTAGTATGAATAGTCTCATGATCCCTTTGAGCCTGGGTGGCGGTCCAAAAGAAAACAGGCAAGTCCTGGAAAACCCAGGTGCCTCAATCCACCCAGATGTGTGTTTAAGTTGCCACCTTAGATAAACCATTAATTAACAATCTCACATCTGTCATGGATTTCACTCACCCAATCCACGTCTACTAGCATAGCATGGCATAATAAGCAAATGTAGAAGTAACTCCCAAAGGTTTGATAATAAACAGGTAATAGGTACTACCTCATCTACTTCCCATCCCACAATTTAATAAGATCCTAATCATGCAATGTGTGAGGATTGATCTAATGCAATAAAACTAGGTAGTAGAAAAGGTATGATCAAAGTGTTACTTGCCTTGCTGATGATCCGCGAAACCTAACGATTCGCAGTAACAGGCGGCGCACTCTGGGTATTCTATCGCAGACAAACAAACAAGCATACAATAAGTACTCATCTAATGCACAGGTAAAACTCAAATAAGAGATCTAACCAGAAGGTTCAACTTAAGAACTCCGTTTGGCAAAAAGAATCAAATCGAACAAAGCAACGAAAGTCAAACGGCGAAAGAAAACAACTTCGTTCTAGTAATCTGGATCTAGGGTAAATTTTACAGTAACAAAAACTTGTTTAAGTTGGTTAAACGGATAGATGGTTTCGAGAGAATCCCTAGGCGCTTGAATCGCCTGATTCCGATAAACGAGCGAAAAGTTAAAACTAAAACGAAAATCGGATCAGGAATCGCGATCAAAAAAATCACGGATTTAATCCGAGAAAAAGAAATACGACGAACGCCGAATTTTTTTCGGCAAGGAAAACGAGGCGCGACGAACCTTGGGCGGCGGGATCATCGGCGGCGGCGGCTCTGGTGGCTCGCGCGGATCGAGACGGGGCTGATGGGCTGGGGCGGCTTGGGGCGGTGCTATTTAAAGGTTGTCCCCGGGCGGTGTCCCGCTCGGGTACGGCCCGAAGTCGGTTCGTTTTTTTTATTCCGCTCAGAAGAAAAATAAAAAGAAATACTAAACGGACTCCAAAATTTCCGAAATAAATTTTTGCGGGCTTCTAAAATCAAGCCGCACAAGGTGAACATTTATTTGGGCCCTAAACGCAATTTTGAAAAACACACATTTTTCCTAAATTCAAATAAAACACCGAAAAACTCCGAAATAAAATCTTATTTGATTTTATTATTAAATCCTCAATATTTCTTTATTTAGGGAAATTCATTTTATTCCCTCTCTCATATTTTTGTAATAGAAATAATTGACGATAAAATAAATAAAATCAAATGATCCTATTCTCAAAATTTGAGAGAACTCAAATATGAAAATAACGAAATCCCCAACTATCTCCGTGGGTCATTGAGTTGCGTAGAATTTCTAGGATCAACCAAAATGCAAAATAAAATATGATATGCATGATGATCTAATGTATAACATTCCAAATTGAAAATTTGGGATGTTACAGCATGTCATTCCCCAGAAGGGAGGCGAGAGTCTGCGCAAGTATATACAGAGGTTCAACCGGGTACAGTACAATATCCCTGATGTTCCCCCTGCCGCCATCATCAGCGCATTCCATCAGAACGTGCGTAACCGCAAGATGCGCGAAGAACTGGCAATGAACAAGGTGAAAGATGTAGCAAAACTCTATGTTCTTGCTGACAGATGTGCCCGAGCTGAAGAGGGAAGGAGTACCCCGGCGAAGATGCCGGCGTGGTAACCGACTCCTCAGATGAGGATACTGCCGCCCCGGCGAAGAAAGGCCAGCGCCGCAACACGAAGCGCAAAGGTAAAGTTGTGCTTGCCGTCAAGGGATCTGACGACGCCGGCTCCGCCAAGAAAACCAAGGCAGATGACCCCGGCAAGGAAATTGCCGGATGTGTCTCCTATCGGGCCTTGGTGGCTGCCGTGAAGCCAGGAAACTACGACAAGCAATACTGCAAGATCCATCGCACCAAAGGCCATGATCTCCAGAACTGCCGACAGGTTGAGCTCCTTGCTGAGAAGCAGAGGGCTAAATATGAGAGGCGGGACAAGGAGAAAGGCCAGGACGGTGCTGAGGGGTCCGGCAAGAAGCATGACGGCCAGGCGGGCTGTCGCGGCAAATATAAACAGCAGGAGAGGCCCGCCCGGGGCCGTGACAAAAAGCCAGAAGATGATGATCACGAAGAGGACGATGAGTCTGGTGACCAAGAATTTCAGAAAGCTACAGAGGCCATGTGCGTCGATGGCGGCGCCTCGCTGCATACCTCTCACCGACAGCTTAAACAGTGGGCGCGTGAGATTACAGCGGCGGAACTGTCGTTTGATGCCCAAAGGCTGCTGAAGTGGTCCAGCACACCTATCATTTTTGACACTGAGGATCACCCTGATCGCACTACTGCACTCTGGTGCTTGCCATTGTTGGTTTCACCAACAATACGCAACCTTAAGGTGACAAAGATGCTAGTCGATGGCGGGGCCGGTATGAACTTAATCTCGCCTGCCGTGATCGAGAAATTGCAGATTCCTGATGAAGACCTCGAAGAGACGGGCACGTTTCAGGGGGTCAACCCGGGAAGAAGTCAACCAAAGGGAAAGGTCACGTTGCCCATGACTTTTGGGAGTGATCTGAACTACAGGACAAAAAGGATTGTGTTCGACGTTGCCAAGATCCCCTTGCCTTACAACGGGATCCTTGGCCGCCCAGCGCTGGCCAAGTTCATGGCGACATCACATTACGCCTACAACACCCTGAAGATGCCGGGGCCTGTGACGATCATCACCGTCCCATCAGACAAGAAGCATGCGCTCATTTGCGCTGACCAACTCTACCAACAAGCAGTTGCAGCAGCCGGCACTTCTAAGGCGCTTCCTCCTGCCGTTGGAGCCCTGGGAAGGCAAAAGAAGAAGACCGGTGAGACCTCAGGCACCCACTCCGGCAAGCGCACGTCTTCGGAGTGTAGCACTCCCATCGAGGACGTGCCAGAGAGCTCCGCCGACAGAAACAAGAAGTCCAGGGCCACACCGTCGGGAACCAAGAAGGTTTCTGTCAAGGAGGACGGCACGGGAGGAGCTTTTACCATAAGCTCCACCCTTGACGACAAATAGGAAGACGTGCTTGTCACCTTCCCGCGGGCGAATGTCGATGTGTTTGCATGGCAAGCATCCAACATCCCGGAGTTCCCAGGGAGGTGATTGAGCACCACCTTGCTGTCTGTCCTCATGCGCGGCCCATCAAGCAGAAGGTCAGAAAGCAAGCTTTGGAACGACAAGAGTTCATCACAAAGGAGATCCGGAAACTGGAAGCAGCGGGTTTGGTAAGAGGAGTGCTCCATCCAACGTGGTTGGCGAATCCGGTGGTAGTGCGCAAGGCAAATGGGAAGTGGAGGCTGTGTATTAATTACCCAGATATTAATAAGGCTTGTCCCAAAGACCCATTCACGTTGCCGCGCATCGACCAGATTGTTGACTCCACAGATGGGTGTGATCTGTTGTTATTCCTCGATGCCTACTCCGGCTACCACCAGATCTTCATGACAAGGGAAGATGAAGAGAAAATGGCATTCATCACCTCATGTGGTACGTATTGCTTTATACGGATGCCTTTCAGGTTGAAGAGTGCTGGTTCAACGTTTGCAAGGGCGGTCCAGATTGGTTTTGAACCCCAGCTCCATAGAAATATGGAAGCTTATATGGATGATATAGTGGTCAAAACCAAGAACAGGGCAACCCTCATATCAGATTTACAAGAAACATTTGCAAACCTACGCAAGATCAATCTCAAGCTGAACCCTGAGAAATGCGTCTTCGGCGTCCCGTCTGGCAAGCTTTTCGGGTTCTTTGTGTCATAGCGTGGGATAGAGGCCAATCCGGACAAGATCAAAGCTATAGAGCAGATTGAAGTGCCCAAGCGAGTCAAGGATGTGCGTCGGCTTGCTGGTTGCGTTGCCGCCATGAGCAGGTTCATTTCCTAGTCCGCCGAGCGCGCCCTTCCTTTTTTCAAGATTTTGAAAAAGGCGGGCCCGATGGAGTGGACGCCAGAAGCCGAAGCAGCATTGCAAGATTTGAAGAGGTACCTCTCCTCCGCGCCAATACTAGTTGCGCCTAGGCCACAGGAACCGTTGCTGGTGTACCTGGCGGCAACGAACTAGGTGGTCAGCGCCGCACTAGCGCCGCAGAGAGAAATTGATGATGAGGTAATAGCAGCGATGGAGCCTGATGCCGAGACAACGTAGCCAATTGAAGTGCGGCCGAAGAAGAAAATGATGCAGCACCCGGTCTACTTTGTTAGTTCCCTCCTACAGGGGGCTAGATTGAGGTACTCCGGTGTGCAGAAACTGCTCTTCGGCCTTCTTATGGCCTCGAGGAAGCTGCGTCACTACTTCCAGGCGCACGAAATCACTATCGTCACTCGCCTCCCTCTACAACGGATATTGCACAATCCAGACGCAATGGGAAGGATCGTATAGTGGGCACTGGAATTGTCCAGCTTTGGCCTCAAGTTTGAGAGTACCTCGACGATTCAAAGCCGAGTCCTGGCGGAGTTCATTGCAGAATGGACCGCGACGCCTGACGAAGAAACCGAAGAGACTTCTCTCCCCGGCAAGGAGGCAAGTTGCGACTGGATCATGTACTTTGATGGAGCTTTCTCCTTACAGGGCGTCGGGGCTGGCGTACTGCTTGTTGCACCCACCGGAGAGCACCTCAAGTACGTGATCCAGATGTACTTCCTCAGGGAGGTGTCAACAAACAATACGACTGAGTAAGAAGGGCTGCTTGCCGGTCTTAGGATCGCGGCGGACCTCGGAATCAAGAAACTCGTCGTCAGAGGTGACTCGCAACTTGTCGTCAAGCAAGTCAACAAGGATTACTAGAGCCCGTTGATGAAGGCCTACGTCGATGAATTGAGAAAGCTGGTAGAGCGTTTTGACGGTATACAGGCAGAATACGTTCCCTGAGCGGAGAATGATATCGCCGATTACCTGTCAAAACGAGCTGCCCTCAAGCTACTTGTGGAACCAGGTACCTTTGTGCTTCGGCTAACTCAGCCATTCGTTGATCCATCAACAGAGCAGAACAAGAGGAGAAAATCAGGGCCCGGCAAGTACTTTCCCGCCGAGCTCCCCGAAGCCGCCGGCAAGGATGTTGCCAGAGACACTGAGCCCACCACGAGACGGCTAGCTTCGACAGAGCATCAAGCTCTTGCCATGGAGACAGCCGCTCCGATAGCGGAGGAAATGCCTTTAGTCCTCGCCGTCGAGCCCCAGGCTCCAACGTGGGCACAACATACCGTCCGATTCCTCCAAATAGGGGAACTTCCTGAGGAGCAGGAAGAAGCGGAAAAAGTAGCCCGTCGCTCTACTATGTACCAGTTCGTCGATGACATCCTGTACAGAAAGAGGCCGAACGGCGTGAAATTGAAGTGTATCCCTCGAGAGGAAGGACTGGGGCTGTTGGCGGAGATACATGGAGGCATATGTGGATCCCACATCGGGTCAAGGGCCCTTGCCGACAAAGCGTTTCGGCAAGGCTTCTTCTGGCCCACCGCCCTCCAAGATGCGACGACACTAGTCACCAAGTGTGAAGCGTGTCAGTTCCATTCAAAGAAGCTTCATCAGCCAGCTCAAGCCCTTCAAACCATTCCTCTCTCCTGGCCTTTCTCGGTCTAGGGGCTCGACATACTGGGCCCTTTCCCCCGCGCTGTCGGGGGCTTTGAGTACTTGTACGTTGCAATCGACAAGTTCGCAAAGTGGCCAGAAGTGGAAGCAGTGAGGAAGGTCACAACACAGTCAGTCGTCAAGTTCTTCAAACGACTGGTGTGCCATTTTGGTGTACCCAATAGGGTTATCACCGACAACGGCACGCAGTTCACAAGCCACACCTTCATGCAATATATTCAAGACCTCGGCAGCAAGGTCTGTTTCGCTTCCGTTGCTCACCCATGAAGCAATGGTCAAGCTGAGAGGGCAAATGCTGAAGTACTGTGAGGCCTAAGGACAAAGACCTTTGACAGACTACACAAGAGTGGAAGGCGCTGGATTGATGAATTGCCGGTGCTTCTTTGGTCAATCAGAACGACACCAAATCGAGCCACCGGCCAGACACCCTTTGCCCTAGTATACGAGGCAGAAGCAGTTCTCCCCACGGAACTCATATACGGGTCACCTCGAGTACTCACTTATGACAAGCTTGAGCAAGAGCAATTGCGTCAAGATGACGCAACGCTCCTTGAGGAAGATCGTCTTCGGGCGGCTGTGAGAGCAGCGCGCTACCAGGAAGCCTTTAATCGGTGACCTTGTTCTTCGGCGCGTTTAATCGGCCAAGAATTCCAACAAGTTGACGCCAAAGTGGGAAGGCCCTTATCGGGTAATACGAGTCACCAGGCCGGGCGCAGTCCGCCTGGAGACTGAAGATGCCGTTCCGGTGAGTAACTCCTGGAACATTGAGCATCTTCGCAAGTTTTACCCGTGAGGCGCGGCTTGCCGGGCCCCCCCGGCAAGCCACCTTTTGTATGAGCCTTGCCGATGACGCATGTAACCCTTTGTACAAAGCCAGGCGCAGACCCTGAGCATAAATAAATGAAGCGCTGGCGCCCTAAGTTATAGCATGCATGCTAGGTCGAGTCTCGTCCTTGGTTAGGGTTGATAGTGCTTAGCGGCGACTAACCCCTAGCTTAGAGGCCGAGTGCGCGTCTCTTTGTCTTTCTTTTGTCTTCTTTAGTTCACAGGACACACAGATATCCGTGCCGAACCACTTGGGGAGGAAAAAAAGAGGAACAGACCAGCATCTAGCCCCCGGCAAGCCAGTATTGCCGGGGGCTACAAGAGCAAAGATTCACCCACGGCGAACTAGGGTTGCCGGGGACTGCAGCTTCATATAAGTTCTCCATCCCTTATCATGCATTCCATTATGGACTGAGGTATGTGAATCCTCGTTTTCCCCTAAGCTACCGTGCTCCCCTAACTCTAGGCCCTAGGGCTCGTTCCTGGGGCCAAGTTTGGTCGTAGTCGCGGCAGCGAAAGGATGAAACAAGGAGCCTGAACCCGCCTCATCCCTGCCTCCGCCAAAGGCGTGAGGAAGGTCGAGCGAAGTGGGGAGACGGCAAGGCTTGTTGCCGAGCAAGGAAATGTTTATCTTGAAGATATCAAGGATTTACTCCTTGACGTGGGTTTCACCCGAAAACGAATGACCCGGCAAGCATCCCTTTTTCATTAAAAAAACATTCCACTCAGGTACAGTCCATAGGGAATGAAAAACATGAATGATAGGATTACAAGTTTTAAATTCAACAAAGGCCCGAAGGCTTACAAACTAAAAAGAGATAAGGTGCCTGTAATCCCTTTCTTGTCCCTCTCCTCAGGAGGCAGGTCAAGGAGGCGTAAAGGACAAAAGGAGCGCCTAGACGAGCTACGGGTGGTAGAAGACACCAAGAGAACATCTTGGTGGCGTCCAAAGGCTGGATGGTGATGGCGGCGCCGGAAGCAGAGCTCGAAGACGAGGCGGCAGGACGTCAGCACGCGTCAAAGGCATCGGTGCCCGCGTACTCCGACTTGACGGCCTTGCCGCCCGCCCTCTTCCTCTTCCGCAGCCTCCCAACGCCAGCCGCCCAAGGAGACGACCCCAAGAAGTTCAGGGAGCCGGCGACACGGATGATGGGGTCGCCAGTGCCGCACGGAGCGGCACCCGACACCTAGTCGGACCCATCATCCTGCCGCCTATTACCCTCGTCATCGTTGCCGCTGTCCTCCTCGTCACTCCCACCCGAGGAGGAGTCTTCACTACCAGAAGAGCTCTCCACGTAGCACCTTGCACGGGTCCCAAAGAGCCCGAAGACCTTGACAGAGAGAAGGCCACCCTCCATCAGCTTAAAATGGAGAGTGAGCCCCTCCGTCAAGCGGTGGATATTAGCAAACGTCTTCCATCCCCGACGAAGATACATCACGTGAGGGGCGGGGAAGTCAACGTGGACCCGCGTGCCACTGATCCCGCAGCCCCTCATGTGCAGCCGCAACGACTCCGGCGGATCCAGCTCCATCTCCCACGCAAATGGAGTCGGGAGACGAAGGCGATGGCGCGGCGGCCGACGCAGCCTGACGAAGAACTCACAAGGGTCATCCCCAACATGGCCCTCCATTGGAGGAGGAGCTGCTGGCGGAGGCGAGGCGGGCGCGCCGCCCCGTGCTCCCCTTCCCCGAGCGCCCCGGCCTCGCCCACGGCCTCGCCCCTCCCCCTTCCCCTCGTGGCTGGCTCTGCCACTGCAGGTGCAGGAGAAGGAGGGACGCGTTGTCGAGCGGCGACCCTCGCCGCCACTGTTGAAGGACTGGGATTCCCTCTCTCCATGACGGATGGAAGGGAGGAGCAGAAGCTGAAGGAAGAAGAAGATGAAAGAATGCGGGATGCCATCCCCCCTCCCGCTCTTTATAAAGGATCGGGGTTGGGGCTCGGCCGCTCCGCTCGGCCAATCAAGATACGGAAGGCGCAGGGAGCCAGGACCGACCCGCCGCCCCAACCAGCGATAGCCCGGTTTCCCGCCTCCACCGTTTGCCGCCCTAGGCGCATGGGAGACACGTGGCGGACGTGCAGAACCGAGGGGACGGGTGAGACGACCAGTCCCCACCCCGTGATCATGGGGAGTGGATGCCTTGAAGACCACGCCTTGGCCCAATTCAGTAAATGGGCCGCGCCTCCACGCCTCCCTCCGTTTATGGGGAAGTCGCGAACCGCCCCTTTACTACGATGTGACGCATGCCTGCGGGAACCAACCCCACGCATGCCGCCCACGTCACACGCGCCTCCCCACGCCGCGCCACGCGCAGGAAACGTGGGAAGCGCAGCGCGCGAAGAATCTTACCGCGGTAAAAACCGCCCCGCCTGCCCGCGCACCGTTTTTGGGCCTAGCCCAACAACGTGTTGCGCTTATGTGTGGCCCAGGCCGGGGGCTCTTGTCGGTGTACAAAAAGAGGGGTACACTTTTTGTACCCCTATAACTGTGCACGGGTAGTCTGAGCCGTGGATACCACCACACCAAGCAAGGCAGGGGAGGTGAGCCAGGCTAAGAACGAAGCTCAAGAGAACTAGAACGACGCCAAGGCCAAGACCACGAAGAGCAAAGGGGACGAAGAGGACTCCCTCGTCAAGATCCTTGCCGGGAGGCAGTTCTAGCAGCCCCGACAAGACCCTTGCCGCGGCGACTCGTCCCGCGCCTACGGAGCAAATCACCCTTGAGTCCACTGCCCCCAAAGGGCAAGGATTCGGGAGACATCCCCGTGGCGGCATGCAGATCTTTGTGAAGACATTCAAGATCAGATACGCACTAAGGAGACGACAACCCTTGGCGGGATCCCAGCCGAGGAAGACCACAAGGCCCCCGGCAAGCGCCTTGCCGGGGATGACAACAGGCGCCTCGGCAAGATCCTTGCCGGGGCCCCGGCAAGGCCCTTGCTAAGGACACCCGTAGGGCCACCATCAGGCCCACGCCGACTAAACCTCCACCACCGCATGCATGCAGCTGCCGACCCAACTAGCTGGGCAGGCACCCGCGTGGCGGCATGCAGATCTTCATGAAGACCCATCACTACGCCACCACAGCTGCCTGCCTACCTACGTGGCATCGCAGGCGTCGCTGGCCAGGGCGCGTGTCGACACAAGAAGGAGCGGCGACGGACGAGACAGGTTTCTCCCCCGTCCCCGATAAAGCAAGGACACCTAAGCAAGACGCATTAAATGTGCCTTGTCATGTGATGCGAGGGATAACCTCGCAGCACCGTACCCTTTCCACCTCCTGTGTGCCACTGTGGCAACCCCTTTTTCTATAAAAGGAGGCCTAAGGCGACCATAGGAAGGATTCGGCTTTTTGGAGCTCCTCACGCCCCATAGCTAGCTCAAGAACACAAATATACAATCCACCAAAGCAGGAGTAGGGTTTTACGCATCCTCGCGGCCCGAACCTAGATAAACGAACCGTGTGCTATCTGTTTGATCCGCTCTTCTCACGACCCCGTGCCCCGCTAACCACAGTAGGGATTCTTGTGATCCCATAGGTGTCGTTCCCACCGACAGCTTTCTATCCCAAGTATGCTATGTGTATGATGTTCCCATTGTTCTTCTCAAGATGATCCAAGATGATCGGATATGAAAATCTTATATGCAATGTGGTAAGATGCTATAGCTATTGCTTACAAGCTCTTTGCTCTTTCTCTTCTATTGCTTAAAAGCTTATTCTTTTTTTTGATATGGAAACTATGCGAAATGCACAAACCAAGATAGCAATTGTGTATATGTGGGAACAATCTTGTGACACAAGAGATGATGTGATACCAATATGATATGGTATTTATGTAATGGGAGGTGTAGATCACTAATGTGCACAAGTAACGTTGCCGGCAATACTCAAATGGCTAGTCTTGATAGGCAAGTGACGCAAAAACGGCTAGGGGTTATCAATGCAATTGCAAGGGGAATGTACAACGATGTCGTAGAGGTTACCGTCCTTGAAGATGGTGAGTGGCGGTGTTCTTGATGTAGATACCAAGATGATGGAGACTCGTCCCTAAGTAGCCGAAACACCTTAGGAAATGGTAAAAAAAACCGCGAACTCAAAATCTCACGGACAAAAGTCAAATGGCGGTAGCGGGGATGGCAATGCGGAAGTGGTGGTGGTGGTTGATGAAGAAGTAACCATCCCTAAGTAGCCGAAACACCTTAGGAGACTCAAGTAACCACTCAAACAACCACAAATGCTAAATGGAGCAAAATGGGTTAGGTTGCAGAAGGCTATGGTGGGTTTTGCGGATGATATGGTGGAAGGTCTATGCAAAGATGCCACAATGTGAAAATTTTGATGGAGTCAAATGGTGACGGAACCTATCTAGGTGGATGGGGGATGTCAATAGCTACTCAACGAGCTAAGTGGAGATCTTTCATGAATTGGAGGGGGAATCCCCAAGAACAAAATGAACACAAGAGTGAAAACAAGAGGAACACTCAAGAACAAGTCCAAATCACACATCCACTAGACAATCAAACCCACAAGATCCACAAGGTACATGAACAATCAAAGGGAAATAAGATACATGGTAGAGTTCGTCCCAAATCCTATGAAGGAGATGAGGGCTTGATGATCTAGATAGATCCTTCCCACAAGGGGGTCTTCATCCACTAGGGATCTTCTCCAATGGAGGCCTTGAACTCCAATGGAGTGTCTCTCTCTCAAGAGGAATCCCACAAGGGGAGATACATGATCTAAGCTCTAGTGTTTAGATCTATTCTTAGCTAAGTCTAAATGGAGGAGATGGAGGAGTATATATAGGTCCAAGGGATGAAGGGGTAAGTAGGGGCGAAATGGGGATTACATGGGCAAAGCCCGCAGCAACACACAGGGGGCCTCGTGTGCACGGGGTAAGTGGAGCCCGTGCGCACGGGGTATCCAGAGACATGACGCAAGGGCCCGTGCGCACGGGGTCCGTTGGGCCCGTGGACACGGGGGTCCCGTGGGCACGGTACACGCCCGTGCACACAGGGGCTTCTGGACCGCCAGCCTGGGAGGCCCGCGGGCACGGGGTCGGAGGGGCCCGTGCGCGGGGTTGCTTGGGAGTTGCTGCCTTCATCTTGGTGCTTCCTTCTCCGCTTCCAGGCTTCCCTCTTGGATGGTGTAGATGTTCTCTTCTTCTTGGACTCCTCCTCGATGAATGTGTAGCTCCGCTGACACCTATGTATGCATACGAGAGAGGGGTCAGGTAGTATACCATCCTCGAGAGGTACAAGTGGACACGTGTAAAGGAGATGATTCACCGTTGTATGTATGAAGTAGATGTGGCACGTGTCACTTGCCAAATGGACTCTTGACATGGTGATGTCCATAGGATGCTCCGCATCACTTTTGCTCCCATGAATGCTTTACATGTCCTTTTACATCATTTGGATAAGCATCACATGCATTTTCATGAACAATTCCTTTGGACGAACTCATGTTTATTTGATGGACACCTTGTGAGCGTTAACCATTGTATTTCCGAGTGTCGTTTGTGTTTGCTCTTCTTGCATGTATACCACTCCGACGACACCTTGGAGTACTTGGATTGCGCAATGTCTTCAACTCCGTCCAACTACAAGTTCGTCCACAACAACCGTTTCCATGGTGATGAGGATCACGATCCGAGGTCGGATCTTTCCCAAGGGGGCGGAGATGATGCGGTGCATCCCACGATCATCCCCATGTACACTTCGACTACTCCCCAAGCCCCAAAAGGACATATGATAAGATCTCGACCATACGCCATGGGACACAAGGTGAACTCACTCCTCTTTGAACCGTATCTTCCACGAGACATGGTTACTACCTCATGCATGGTCCTTGTGTATACTCAGGCTCATATGGGATGACCATGGAGATTCAAAGGACCAAGGCCAATCATGGAAGAGAAGACGGAAGAAACGAGAAGAAGATGGAGCAGCTACTGGCGTCAGCCCAGACGTCCAGACCTCCCTCCGGATCATCCGGATGCCCTCCCGGATCATCCGGGTAATCCCGCAGCCACGACACCTGAAGTTTGCAGAATCCTCCCAGCGAAGCCGGATCATCCGAACGAGGACCTGGATCATCCGGACGATGCCCGGATCATCTGGACCCCCTCCGGATTATCCGGCCTTTGCCTGCGCGCATGACTTGGGCCGAGGCCCGTGTACCCCTTCGCCCCTCACTTACCCCTTCGTGGCCTAGCACCATATATTGACCCCCTCCTCCACCATTTGAGGGTTAGCAAATGTTTAGCTCATGTCTGTGAGAGAGCTTTGCTTATCCACTTGGTAGACTTCTCTACGGAGATTCGAGCCTCCACCGGAGAAGATCCCCCAAGCGGATTCAAGACCCCTTTTAGGGAAGAACTCAAGACCTCCTCACAGAGAAGACCGGCTACCTTTGTATCGTCCCTAGTTATCCATGGATCGTGTATCTTTCCTTATGTACTCGAGGATCTAGCCCATGTGTGACTTATTCATGTCGGTTTAGTGATTCCTCTCGTGTTTCTTATTGTGTTTTCTCTCCGTTCTTCCCCGTGTTCTTCGTGATTTCCACGGGATCCGCTCCTTTCGTGAAAGATCGGGCGATTAGGGTCTCTACCCTACATCAATAACTTGCAAGATCGGATCTAGAAAATGTATATAATGGTGATAACATAGACGGTTCAGATCTGAAATCATGGCACCCGGGCCCAAAGTGACAAGCATTAAGCATGGCAAAGTCATAGCAATATCAATCTCAGAACATAGTGGATACTAGGGATCAAGCCCGAGCAAAACTAACTAGATTACATGATGAATCTCATCCAACTCCTCACCGACCAACGAGCCTACGAAGGAATTACTCACTCCCGGTGGGGAGCATCATCGAATTGGCGATGGAGAAGGGTTGGTGATGACGAAGAACGAAGATCCCCCTCTGCGGAGCCCCAAACGGACTCCAGATCTGGCCTCCCGATGAAGAACAGGAGGTGACGACGGCTCCGTCTCATGGATCATGATAATTCTTTCTCCCTGATTTTTTCTCCGAATATGTGATATCAGGGTTGAGGTCTGCGGGGCCACCAGGTGGGGACAACCCACCTAGGCGCGCCAGGAGGGGAAGGGGGCGCCCTGGTGGGTTGTGCCTACCCAGGTGCCCCCCTCCGGTGGATCTTGGTTCCAAAATTTCTCTTTATTGATATACAAATTCCTTGCAAAGTTTCGTTCAATTCCGAGAACTTTTATTTCTGCACAAAAACAACACCATGGTAGTTCTGCTGAAAATTGCGTCAGTCTGGGGTTAGTTTCATTCAAATCATGGAAATTAGAGTCCAAAACAAGAGGAAAAGCGTTAGGAAAAGTAGATATGTTGGAGACGTATCAACTCCCCCAAGCTTAAACATTTGCTTGTCCTCAAGCAATTCAGTTGATAATCAGAAAGTGAAAAAGAAAAACTTTTACGAACTCTTTTGCTCTTGTTTGCATAAATAAGCTTAAACAAGACCCAAGTTTTCAGCCAACATTATAACTAACCATGCCGACAATAACTCTTAAAAATTATGTTAACTCATATCAATGACATAATCAGCTAGCGAGCAATAATAAGATATCTCAAACGGCAACACGTTTTAAAAACAACCATGATATATTATGACAATAGTGGTATCTTACTAGCCCTTTATCAGACCGCCAAACATAAATGCAGAGCACCTCCAAAATTCAAGCAGCGCCTAAACATTGTAATTCATGGTAGAAAAGATCCAGTCATGATGCACCCAACATTAGCTACAACACAATGCATAAGCATGACATCAGTGCTCTCTGGTTTTGGCGCTTAATTTAGAAGGTGATGAGACAACCTAAAAGTAAATAGATAGTCCCTTCGCTGAGGGAAGCGGTGATTTGCAGAGGTGCCGTATCTCAAATTTTAAAACAGATGTAAATGATATTTTGAGACATGCACCCTTCTTGTTTACTTCACGACCATCAGTTATCAATATCTTCCATGATAAGCATGCTAGTGGCGGTTCCCAAGCGATAAAAGTAAAGGTTTTGACTCCATTGGGAGTTTTTGTTTGATTATTTGTAAGCTTTTTTTGTTTGTAGTTTGGGGCTGGGCATCCCTATTACCGCCCTTTTCTCGTGCGATGGCGAGTGAATAAATAGTCGACCTGAGAATACCTCGCTTAGCATGGAAGATACCGACCACCTACTGTCGTTCCATGAACGATCCAGGCACACAAAAAAGATATTTATTTGAAGTTTTTAGAGGTCGCACATGCAAATTTACTTAGGATGGTAGGGTAATACCACATATAGGTAGGTATGGTGGACTCATCTAGAATAACTTGGGTTCAAGGTTTTTAATGCACAAGCAGAATTCCCACTTAGTACAGGTGAAGGCTAGCAATTATATTGAGAAGCAGCCAGCTAGAGAGCAACAACGGTCATGAACAAGCATTATGCATAAGTAGCATTGGACACTAGCATGAGTAGGATATGAACACCATGAATAAATATCATATAAGCTGTGTTGGTTTTGATTCAACTACAAGCATGAACATGTGCCAAGTCAAGGCACTCGAACATTCAGAGAAGGATACCATATCATCATACCACATCACAATCATTTTAAAGTGATGAGGACATCAATACCATTGTTACACCCAAAACCCCTGCTGCTATACATACTGGACCAATTACTAGAGCTCGCACACGCCAATTGAATTATCAGGTACTTTCGTTTCTTGGTAACGATTCTAATGTTCATGAGAATATGAGCTGCCTAAATTGGATACATTTGTTTTGCTTACAAATCAAGGGCCTAGCTTGGACAAGAAAGATGAACCTTGGAGCAAGTTCTAGCATGGAGATGATGGCATGTGCAAGGGGATCAAGAACGGAGTTACAAGTGATGATTTCAGGACTTGGAAGCCACCATAAGGAGTGCATGAAGCCTTGGACGAAATATACAAGATGCCACTTCATAAATTTCGTCCAGAGGCTATTTTAGGTGTTGCGTCACCTTATTATTGGGCCAGGCCCATGTATTTTCGAAATACTTAAGTATAGGCTGTTTTTAGAGTCTGTATGTGTGGGGAAACAAGAGTTAGGGTTGGTTTCAGACCCCTCCTCCAATGGCGACGAAATCTCCCCCCCCCCTCTTCCTCCATATATACAGCCCTTAGGGTGTCGTTTACACTTTGGGTTTTGTTTAGCTTAAAAGTTCGCCATAGCTGCAACTTCGCGTACTTTGTTTGTGTCCAGCGACCAGACCAGTACGTCACAGAACCCCACCTTGATCAATAAAGCTTTCATCTTATATTCGCAATATCCAGATTGCAATCTCAGTTTCTTGCTTGTTCTTTGTTTGCTCGTAGGAAACAGGCCCTCGTGGTCAGGTTGATCGTGCTTCGGAGTGGTCAATAACCCCTCGGAGTTGGTTTAGCGATTGCTAAGGCACGACGTCCTCGCACGTTCGTAGTCGGATCGTCAAAGTCGACTTCCTCTAAAACGATAGCCACCATCTCATCGAAAGACGGGACACCTTGGCCTTAGCAAAACAGATTAAAATTCAAGCAAAACAGAACCGTAGACATGCTAAATGGGTTGAATTCATTGAGACTTTCCCTTATGTCACTAAACACAAGATGGGTAAAGAAAATGTTATTGCTGATGATTTGTCTCGTCGTTATACTATGCTTTCACAACTCGACTTTAAAATATTTGGTTTGGAGACCATCAAAGGTCAATATGTGCATGATGCTGAATTTAAAGATGTATGCAGAATTGTAAGGAAGGGAGAACTTGGAACAAGTTCGTTCTTAACGATGGATTTGTGTTTCGTGCTAACAAGCTATGCATTCCAGCTAGCTCTGTTCGTCTTTTGTTGCTGCAGGAGGTGCATGGAGGAGGATTAATGGGACACTTTGGTGTCAAGAAGACGGAGGATATACTTGCTAGACATTTCTTTTGGCCAAAGATGAGACGGGATGTTGAGCGTTTTGTTGCTCGCTGCACTACATGTCAAAAAGCTAAGTCACGACTCAATCCTCATGGTTTATATATGCCTTTGCCAGTACCTAGTGTTCCTTGGGACGATATATCTATGGACTTTGTTTTAGGTTTACCTCAAACAAAGAAGGGGAGGGATAGCATTTTTGTTGTCGTGGATAGGTTCTCAAAAATGACACACTTTATACCATGTAATAAAATCGATGATGTTGTTAATGTTGCTGATTTGTTCTTTCGTGAAATTATTCGCTTGCATGGTGTGCCAAATACTATTGTTTCAGATCGTGATACTAAATTTCTTAGCCACTTTTGGAGATTATTATGGGCTAAATTGGGGACTAAACTGCTTTTTAGTACTACTTGTCACCCCCAAACTGATGGACAAACTGAAGTAGTCAATAGAACTTTGTCTACTATGCTTAGGGCTGTTTTGAAGAATAATAAGAAAATGTGGGAAGAATGCTCGCCTCATATTGAATTTGCTTATAATCGTTCATTGCATTCTACTACTGAGATGTGCCCTTTTGAAAATGTGTATGGTTTCCTACCTCGTGCACCTATTGATTTGTTGCCTCTTCCGTCTTTGGAGAAGGTTAATTTTGATGCTAAAGAACATGCTAAATTCATTTTAAAAATGCATGAGTTAACTAACGAAAACATTGAGCATATGAATGCTAAATGATAGAGGCAAAGGTGTCCCGTCTTTCGATGAGATGGTGGCTATCGTTTTAGAGGAAGTCGACTTTGATGATCCGACTACGAACGTGCGAGGACGTCGCGCCTTAACGATCGCTAATCCAACTCCGAGGGGTTATTGACCATGCCGGAGAACGATCAACCTGACCACGAGGGCTTGTTTCCTGCGAGCAAAGAAGAACAAGCAAGAAACCGAGATTGCAATCTGGATATTGCGAATATAAGATGAAAGCTTTATTGATCAAGGTGGGGTTCTGTGACGCCTTTGTCTGGTCGTTGAACAAAAACGAAGTATGTGAAGTTGCAGCTATGGCGAACTTTAATCTGAACAAAACCCAAAGTCTAAACGACGCCCTAAGGGCTGTATATGTGGAGGGAAAAGGGGGGATTTCGTGGCCCTTGGAGGAGGGGTCCGAAACCAACCCTAACTCTTGTTTCCCCACACATACGGACTCTGAAAACAGCCTATACTTAAGTATTTCAAAAATACATGGGCCTGGCCCAATAATAAGGTGATGCAGCACCTAAAATAGCCTCTGGACAAAATTTATGAAGTGGCATCTTGTAAATTTTGTCCAAGGCTTCATGCACTCCTTATGGTGGCTTCAAAGTCCTGAAATCATCACTTGTAACTTCGTTCTTGATCCCCTTGCGCATGCCATCATCTCCATGCTTGAACTTGTTCCAAGGTTCATCTTTCTTGTCCAAGCTAGGCCCTTCATTTGTAAGAAAAACAAATGTATCCAATTTTGGCATCATCATATTCTCATTAACAATAGAATCATTACCAAGAAACGAAAGTACCTAATAATTCAATTGTCGTGCGCGAGCTCTAGTAATTGGTCCAGTATGTATAGCAGCAGGGGTTGTGGGTGTAACAATGGTATTGATGTCCTCATCATCATCCCCTGCTTGAAATGAAGTCATCCTCGATGAAAGTTCATCGTCCTCACCCAAATAAGGCTTCAAATCTGCAATGTTAAAAGTGGGACTAACCCCAAAATCTGCAGGCAGCTCAAGTTTATATGCATTATCATTTATTTTCTCTAACACCTTAAAAGGACCATCAGCATATGGCATTAGCTTTGATTTGTGCAAATTAGGAAATCTATCCTTACGCAAATGTAACCAAACAAGATCTCCAGGTGCAAACACAACATGTTTTCTAAACTTATCTCCAGCAAGTTTATATTTAGCATTCATACGCTCAATGTTGTCCTTAGTTAACTCATGCATTTTTAAAATCAATTCAGCACATTCTTTAGCATCAAAATTAACCTTCTCCGAAGATGGAAGAGGCAACAAATCAATATGTGCACGAGGTAGGAAACCATACACAATTTCAAAAGGGCACATCTTAGTAGTAGAATGTAGTGAACGATTATAAGCAAATTCAATATAAGGCAAGCATTCTTCCGACGTTTTCTTGTTATTCTTCAAAACAGCCCTAAGCATAGTAGACAATGTTCTATTGACTACTTCAGTTTTTCCATCTAGTTTAGTCCCCAACTTAGCCAATAGACATCTCCAAAAGTGACTAAGAAATTTAGTATCACGATCTGGAACAATAGTATTTGGCACACCATGCAAGCGAATAATTTCACGAAAGAACAAATCAGCAACATTAACAGCATCATCGCTTTTATGACTTGGTATAAAGTGTGCCATTTTCGAGAACCTATCCACGACAACAAATAGGCTATCCCTCCCATTCTTTGTTCGAATTAAACCTAAAACAAAGTCCATGGATATATCCTCCCAAGGAACACTAGGTACAGGCAAAGGCATATATAAACCATGAGGATTGAGTCATGACTTAGCTTTTTGACATGTAATGCAGCGAGCAACAAAACGCTCAACATCCCGTCTCATCTTTGGCCAAAATAAATGTGTAGCAAGTGATATAGGCAAAGGTGTCCCGTCTTTCGATGAGATGATGGATATCGCTTTGGTGGAAGTCAACTTTGACGATCCGACTACGAACGTGCGAGGACGTCGCGCCTTAGCAATCGCAAAACCAACTCCGAGAGGTTATTGACCACGCCGGAGCACGATCAACCTGACCACGAGTGTCTGTTTCCTGCGAGCAAACGAAGAACAAGCAAGAAACTAAGATTGCAATCTGGATATTGCGAATATAAGATGAAAGCTTTATTGATCAAGGTGGGGTTCTGTGACGCCTTTGTCTGGTCGTTGAACACAAACGAAGTACGCGAAGTTGCAGCTATGGCGAACTTTTAATCTAAGCAAAACCCGAAGTCTAAACGGTGCCCTAAGGGCTGTATATATGGAGGAAGAGAGGGGGAATTTCGTGGCCCTTGGTGGAGGGGTCCGAAATCAACCCTATCTCTTGTTTCCCCACACATACGGACTCTAAAAATAGCCTATACTTATGTATTTCGAAATTGCATGGGCCTGGCCCAATAAAAAGGTGACGCAGCACCTATAATAGCCTCGGGACAAAATTTATGAAGTGGCATCTTGTATATTTCGTCCAAGGCTTCATGCACCCATTATGGTGGCTTCAAAGTCCTGAAATCATCACTTGTAACTCCGTTCTTGTTCCCCTTGCGCATGGCATCATCTCCATGCTTGTTCTTGCTCCAATGTTCATCCTTCTCCAAGCTAGGCCCTTCATTTGTAAGCAAAACAAATGTATCCAATTTAGGCAACATCATATTCTCATGAACATTAGAATCATTACCAAGAAACGAAAGTACCTGATAATTTAATTGGCGTGCGCGAGCTCTAGTAATTGGTCCCGTATATGTAGCAGTAGGGGCTGTGGGTGTAACAATGGTATTGATGTCCTCATCATCCTCCCCTTCTTGAAATGAAGTCGTCCTCGACGGAAACTCATCTTCCTCACCCAAATAAGGCTTCAAATCTGCAATGTTAAAAGTGGGACTAACCCCAAAATCTGCAGGCAGCTCAAGTTTATATGCATTATCATTTATTTTCTCTAACACCTTAAAGGGACCATCAGCACATGGCATTAGCTTTGATTTGCGCAAATCAGGAAATCTATCCTTATGCAAATGTAACCAAACAAGATCTCCAGGTGCAAACACAACATGTTTTCTACCCTTATCTCCAGCAAGTTTATATTTAGCATTCATACGCTCAATGTTTTCCTTAGTTAACTCATGCATTTTTAAAATCAATTCAGCACGTTGTTTAGCATCAAAATTAACCTTCTCCGAAGATGGAAGAGGCAACAAATCAATAGGTGCACAAGGTAGGAAACCATACACAACTTCAAAAGGGCACATCTTAGTAGTAGAATGCAATGAACGATTATAAGCAAATTCAATATGAGGCAAGCATTCCTCCCACATTTTCTTATTATTCTTCAAAACAGCCCTAAGCATAGTAGACAATGTTCTATTGACTACTTCAGTTTGTCCATCAGTTTGGGGGTGACAAGTAGTACTAAAAAGCAGTTTAGTCCCCAACTTAGCCCATAAACATCTCCATAAGTGGCTAAGAAATTTAGTATCACGATCTGAAACAATAGTATTTGGCACACCATGCAAGCGAATAATTTCACGAAAGAACAAATCAGCAACATTAACAGCATCATCGCTTTTATGACATGGTATAAAGTGTGCCATTTTCGAGAATCTATCCACGACAACAAATATGCTATCCCTCCCCTTCTTTGTTCGAGGTAAACCTAAAACAAAGTCCATAGATATATCCTCCCAAGGAACACTAGGTACAGGCAAAGGCATATATAAACCATGAGGATTGAGTCGTGGCTTAGCTTTTTGACATGTAGTGCATCGAGCAATAAAACGCTCAACATCCCGTCTCATCTTTGGCCAAAAGAAATGTGTAGCAAGTACGTCCTCCGTCTTCTTCACGCCAAAGTGTCCCATTAATCCTCCTCCATGCGCCTCCTGCAACAACAAAAGACGAACGGAGCTAGCTGGAATGCATAGCTTGTTAGCACGAAACACAAATCCATCGTTAACGACGAACTTGTTCCACATTCTTCCTTCTTTACAATTTTGCATTACATCTTTAAAATCAGCATCATGCACATTCAAGCTCAAAAGTCTTATTAAAATCAGGAAGTTGGAGTAAAGGAGCATGTGTCAACTTATCTTTCAATACCGAGAAGGCTTCTTCCTGTGCGGTACCCCAAAGAAAAGGCACATCTTTCTTTGTAAGCTCATTGAGAGGTGCAGCAATGGTGCTGAAATCTCTCACAAAACGCCTATAGAATCCAGCGAGGCCAAGAAAACTCCTCACTTGTGTGACCGTTTTGGGTTGCGGCCAACTCTCAATAGCTTCAATCTTGGCTTTATCAACTTCAATTCCCTGTGGAGTAACAACATAGCCAAGAAAAGATACTCGGTCGGTGCAAAAGGTGCACTTCCCAAGGTTACCAAACAAATGTGCATCACGTAGAGCACTAAAAATAGCACATAAATGTTCCAAATGTTCTTCCAAAGATCTGCTATAAATCAATATGTCATCAAAGTAAACTACCACAAATCGTCCAATGAAAGCACGTAAAACTTCGTTCATTAATCTCATGAAAGTACTAGGTGCATTAGTTAACCCAAAAGGCATGACTAACCACTCATATAATCCAAACTTAGTTTTGAATGCTGTTTTCCATTCATCTCCCAATTTCATACGAATTTGATGGTATCCACTACGCAAATCAACTTTGGAGAATATTGTACAGCCACTCAATTCATCAAGCATATCATCTAGCCTAGGAATAGGATGACGATAACGAATAGTAATATTATTAATGACTCTACAATCAACACACATACGTGATGTACCATCCTTTTTCGGCACTAGAATAATAGGAACAGCACAAGGACTAAGGGATTCGCGTATATAACCTTTGTCGAGAAGCTCTTGTACTTGACGCAAAATCTCCTTCGTCTCCTCTGGATTGGTACGGTATGGTGCACGGTTTGGCAGTGAAGCACCGGGAATTAAGTCAATCTGATGCTCAATCCCTCGAATAGGCGGTAATCCCGGTGGCACGTCTTGTGGAAAGACGTCAGCGAACTCCTACAAAATGTTAGTGACAGCAGGAGGCAAAGAGGAAGGCACGTCCTCGAATGAAAATAATGCCTCTTTGCACACAAAAGCATAGCAAACAGATTTGCTGAAATCTAGCTCATCAATATCAGATTTGGTGGCAAATAAACATGCACTTTTCAATTTAATTTCAGAAGCAACACTAGATGGTTTATTATTAGGCTTCATTTGTTGCTCAAATTCTTTTGCCACAATCTGATTTTCACTCTTATTCGTCTCCTGTTTTGCTTTATTAGCTTTATTAATATCATCTTTCAAAATGGAATCAGGAGTCATAGGAAGCAAAGTAATATTTTTATCCTTATGAACAAGAGTATAGTTATTGTTTCTACCATGGTGTACAGAATTTTTATCAAATTGCCATGGTCTACCAAGTAATAAGGAACATGCTTGCATAGGTACCACATCACAATCAACATAATCAGCATATGTAGAGATACTAAAATGCACACGAACAGTACGTGTTACCTTAACCATGCCGTTGTTGTTGAACCATTGGATGTAGTAAGGATGTGGATGTGGTCTTGTGGTGAGAGAAAGCTTCTCCACCATCTCCATGCTAGCCAAGTTGTTGCAGCTCCCTCCGTCTATGATGACGCGCACAGAACGTTCCTTCACAACTCCCTTGGTATGGAACAAATTGTGCCTCTGATTTTGCTCAGCTTGTGTGATCTGCACACTCAAAACACGTTGAGCAACTAAACATTCATACCTGTCAGCGTCTTCAGGAGCCATGTATTGCGTCTCATGATCAGAATCATCTCCACCATGTTCTTCACGTGTAATAAGAGCCAAAGTCTCCTCATCATACTCACTAGCGGACTCATATCCACCATCCGTGGTAGCAATCATCACACGCGGAGATTTGCATTCTCTCGCATAATGACCTCCTCCCTTACAACGACGACAAATAATATCACTTGTGTGCCCTGTTGATGCCATGGAAGAAGAAGAACGCTGTGCAGGCCCCGCAGGTGCGCTCTTGGCAGATAATGGTGGTTGTGCCTGTTTTCTTGTATCACGGCTGGAGGTGGCACCGGATGGAGGTGCTGGTGCAGTTGAAGTAGAAGATGCACGTGGTGTCCATGATGAAGGTCGTCCTGTAGAAAAGTAAGTTCGCCCCAATGCTTGTCGATCCTGCACTTCATGTTCAGCTTTACAAGCAAGATGGAATAAACGAGTGATGTTAGTATACTCCTTATAGTCTAGAATGGTCTGAATCTCTCTATTTAATCCACCTAGAAAACGTGCAAGCATAGCTTCATTCTCCTCAACAATACCACATCTAATCATGCCAGTTTGTAATTCCTGATAATATTCTTCTACAGAATTTTTCCCTTGCCTTAAACGCTGCAATTTTTGAAGCAATTCACGTTGATAATATGGTGGAACCCAACGCGTACGCATAGCAGTTTTCAAAGCAGCCCAAGTAGTTGGAATAGGATATAATCTACAATGTTCAGACCACCATACACATGCAAAACTACTGAAAGCACAAACAGCAGCAGCAACTCGTCTCTCCTCAGGATATTGTAAACATGTAAATCATTGTTCAGTTTCTAACTCCCAAGTAAGATATATATCAGGAACATATCTACCCTCAAATGGTGGAATATTCAATTTCAGTTTAGGAATATGGACATCATCTCGTACCTGAGGTGGTGCTGCAGGCCTACCATTACGAATATATACCTGAGGTCGACCTGCTGGTGGTGGTACAGGTGGCTGCACGTAGTGCTGATTTTGATCAACCTCATCCTCATAATCTCCCACATAATGATCCTCCTCCGCATCAGCAGCAGGAGCCACAGAAGTATCAACAGCAGCACCAACAGTTTGGCCAAACGCAAGAGGAACACGGCTTGCTCGGCGGAGGTCTGTTTCGCGACGTGGAGGTAGTCGTTGTTGTTGTTGTTGGAGAGGTGCGTTAGGTGCAGCGGGTGGTGGTGGTGGAAGACGCGCGAGCAATTCATTAAACTTGTTATCGAGCTTTGTTTCGAACGTCTTCTCAAGGCCAGTGATCTTCTCCATGGCCTCTTCAAAATTGTTCAGCACATCTTGCACCTGTTCAGTCATCATTTGCTGAAACTTATCATGAAGCTCCTTGTCCGCAACAATTTTTTTCGAAAAAGTCTACAAATGGTCTAAGAACTGCCTAGCCAGAATTTTCCAGACTTAGTTTTTTTTTTGAAATTGGAACTATTTTTCTTCTGCGGATGGCTCGGAAGTTGGGGAGTCCTTCTCTGTCACGACTCGGAGTATCGCATGATCTGGAAATCGAGAACAATGCAACAATTACTGGACTCGGACTAGGACTGGTGGCGGAGATGAATCTGGTGGAACTCGGACTGGTGGCGGAGATGAATCTGGTGGAACACGGACAGGTGGCGGATATATGTTGCAGGTGAACTCGGATTGGCGTGATGGCGGCGGATATGTGGTGGTGTATATGGATTCGGATTGGCGGTGAATATGTGGTGGTGGTATATGGCAACATCGACGATGATGATGCGGTGGTGATATATGGCAGCGGCGACGTGACAACCTGTGAACAGAACTCGAAACTCTAAAAGACTAGACGCTAAGACCAGCAACTGGACACGACGATGCAACCGCAAATTCAACAAAGCAAATACAGAAAAGATTATGCAAGGCTCAGATTGGTTCGGATGGGATGAACTAACCCTAATTTTTTTTGGCTTTTTCGTGGACTATAGGTATGAAGAACAGACTCGATCTAAACTACGAAAAACTGTAAAATCTCACCGAGCAACCTGGAAATCTGATACCACTTGATATAGGCAAAGGTGTCCCGTCTTTCGATGAGATGATGGATATCGCTTTGGTGGAAGTCGACTTTGACGATCCGACTACGAACGTGCGAGGACGTCGCGCCTTAGCAATCGCTAAACCAACTCCGAGAGGTTATTGACCACGAGGGTCTGTTTCCTGCGAGCAAACGAAGAACAAGCAAGAAACTAAGATTGCAATCTGGATATTGCGAATATAAGATGAAAGCTTTATTGATCAAGGTGGGGTTCTGTGACGCCTTTGTCTGGTCGTTGAACACAAACGAAGTACGCGAAGTTGCAGCTATGGCGAACTTTTAATCTAAACAAAACCCAAAGTCTAAACGGTGCCCTAAGGGCTGTATATATGGAGGAAGAGAGGGGGAATTTCGTGGCCCTTGGTGGAGGGGTCCGAAATCAACCCTATCTCTTGTTTCCCCACACATACGGACTCTAAAAATAGCCTATACTTATGTATTTCGAAATTACATGGGCCTGGCCCAATAAAAAGGTGACGCAGCACCTATAATTGCCTCGGGACGAAATTTATGAAGTGGCATCTTGTATATTTCGTCCAAGGCTTCATGCACCCATTATGGTGGCTTCAAAGTCCTGAAATCATCACTTGTAACTCCGTTCTTGTTCCCCTTGCGCATGGCATCATCTCCATGCTTGTTCTTGCTCCAATGTTCATCCTTCTCCAATCTAGGCCCTTCATTTGTAAGCAAAACAAATGTATCCAATTTAGTCAGCATCATATTCTCATGAACATTAGAATCATTACCAAGAAACGAAAGTACCTGATAATTTAATTGGCGTGCGCGAGCTCTAGTAATTGGTCCCGTATATGTAGCAGTAGGGGCTGTGGGTGTAACAATGGTATTGATGTCCTCATCAGCAAGTATATCCTCCCTCTTCTTGACGCCAAAGTGTCCCATTAATCCTCTCCATGCGCCTCCTGCAATAACAAAAGACGAACGGAGCTAGCTGGAATGCATAGCTTGTTAGCACGAAACACAAATCCATCGTTAAGAATAAACTTGTTCCAAGTTCTCCCTTCCTTACAATTCTGTAATACATCTTTAAATTCAGCATCATGCACATATTGATCTTTGATGGTCTCCAAACCAAATATCTTAAAGTCAAGTTTGAAAGCATAGTATAACGACGAGACAATGCATCAGCAATAGCGTTTTCTTTACACTTCTTGTGTTTAATGACATAAGGGAAAGTCTCAATGAATTCAACCCATTTAGCATGTCTACGGTTCAGTTTTGCTTGACTTTTAATGTGTTTCGAAGATTCATGATCAAAATGTATAACAAATTCCTTTGGCCATAAATAATGTTGCCATGTTTCTAAGGTCTGAACAAGAGCATATAATTCTTTATCACAAGTAGAATAGTTCAGACTAGGCCCACTCAATTTTGCAGAAAAGTATGCAACAGGTTTGCCATCTTGTAATAACACACCTCCTAATCCAATTCCACTAGCATCATATTCAAGCTCAAAAGTCTTATAAAAATTAGGAAGTTTGAGTAAAGGAGCATGTGTCAATTTATCTTTCAATACCGTGAAGGCTTCTTCCTGTACGGAACCCCAAACAAGAGGCACATCCTTCTTTGTAAGCTTGTTGAGAGGTGCAGCAATGGTGCTGAAATCTCTCACAAAACACCTATAGAAACCAGCGAGGCCAAGAAAACTCCTCACTTGTGTGACCGTTTTGGGCTGCAGCCAACTCTCAATAGCTGCAATCTTGGCTTTATCAACTTCAATTCCCTGTGGAGTAACAACATAGCCAAGAAAAGATACTCGGTCGGTGCAAAAGGTGCACTTTCCAAGGTTACCAAACAAACATGCATCACATAGAGCAATAAAAACAGCACGTAAATGTTCCAAATATTCCTCCGAAGATTTGCTATAAATCAATATGTCATCAAATTAAACTACCACAAATCGTCCAATGAAAGCATGTAAAACTTCGTTCATTAACCTCATGAAAGTACTAGGTGCATTAGTTAACCCAAAAGGCATGACTAACCACTCATATAATCCAAACGTAGTTTTAAATGATGTTTTCCATTCATCTCCCAATTTCATATGAATTTGATGGTATCCACTATGCAAATCAACTTTGGAGAATATTGTAGAGCCACTCAATTCATCAAGCATATCATCTAGCCTAGGAATAGGATGACGATAACGAATAGTAATATTATTAATGCCTCTACAATCAATGCACATACGCGACGTACCATCCTTTTTCGGCACTAAAATGATAGGAACAACACAAGGACTAAGGGATTCGCGTATATAACCTTTGTCGAGCAGTTCTTGTACTTGACGCATAATCTCCTTCGTCTCCTCTGGATTAGTACGGTATGGTGCATGGTTGGGTAATGATGCAGCGGGAATTAAGTCAATTTGATGCTCAATCCCTCGAATAGGTGGTAATCTCGGTGGCACTTCTTGTGGAAAGACGTCAGCGAACTCCTACAAAATGTTAGTGACAGCAGGAGGCAAAGAGGAAGGCACGTCCTCGAATGAAAATAATGCCTCTTTGCACACAAAAGCCTAGCAAATAGATTTGCTAAAATCTAAATCATCAATATTAGATTTGGTGGCAAGTAAACATGGACTTTTCAATTTAATTTCAGAAGCAACACTAGATGGTTTATTACTAGGCTGCATTTGTTGCTCAAATTCTTTTGCCACTATCTGATTTTCACTTTTATTTTTCTCCTGTTTTGCTTTATTAGCTCTATTAATATCATTTTTCAAAATGGAATCAGGAGTCATAGCAAGCAAAGTAATTTTTTTATCCTTATGAACAAGAGTATATTGATTATTTCTACCATGGTGTACAGAATTTTTATCAAATTGCCATGGTGTACCAAGTAATAAGGAACATGCTTGCATAGGTACCACATCACAATCAACATAATCAGCATATGTAGAGATACTAAAATGCACACGAACAGTACATGTTACCTTAACCTTGCCGCTGTTGTTGAACCATTGGATGTAGTAAGGATGTGGATGTGGTCTTGTGGTGAGAGATATCTTCTCCACCATCTCCATGCTAGCCAAGTTTTTGTAGCTCCCTCCATCTATGATGACGCGAACAGAACGTTCCTTCACAACTCCCTTTGAAAAAATTATGCCTCTGATTTTGCTCAGCTTGTGTGACCTGCACACTCAAAACACGTTGGGCAACTAAACATTACCATCTTCAGGAGCCATGTATTGCGTCTCATGATCAGAATCATCTCCACTGTGTTCTTCACGTGTAATAAGAGCCAAAGTCTCCTCATCATAGTCACTAGCAGACTCATACCCACCATCCTCAGTAGCAATCATCACACGCGGAGATTTCCATTCTCTCGCAAAATGTCCTCTTCCCTTACAACGATGACAAATAATATCACTTGTGTGCCCTGTTGATGCCACGAAAGAAGAAGAACTCTGCCCATGCCCGGGAGGTGTGCTCTTGGCAGATAGTGGTGGTTGTGCCTGCTTTCTTGTATCACGGCTGGAGGTGGCACCTGACGGAGGTGCTGGTGTAGTGGAAGTAGAGGATGCACGTGGTGTCCATGATGAAGATCAAGCTGCAGAAAAGTTAGTTCGCACCAATGCCTGTCGATCCTGCACTTCACGTTCAGCTTTACAAGCAAGATGGAATATTCGCGTGATATTACTATACTCCGTATACTCTAGAATGGTCTGAATCTCTCTATTTAATCCACCCATAAAACATGCAAGCATAGCTTCATTCTCCTCAACAATACCACATCTAATCATGCCAGTTTGTAATTCCTGATAATATTCTTCTACAGAATTTTTTTCCTTGTCTTAAACGCTGCAATTTTTGAAGTAATTCACCTTGATAATATGGTGGAACCCAACGAGTACGCATAGCAGTTTTCAAAGTAGCCCAAGTAGCTGGAATAGGATATAATCTACAATGCTCAGACCACCAAACACATGCAAAACTAGTGAATGCACAAACAGCAGCAGGAACACGTCTCTCCTCGGGATATTGTAAACATGTAAATCGTTGTTCAGCTTCTAACTCCCAAGTAAGATATATATCAGGAACATATCTACCCTCAAATGGTGCAATATTCAATTTCAGTTTAGGCAGATGGTCATGATCTCGTACCTGAGGGTGAGCCCTACCAATGCCATTATTTGCATGTGGATGACCTGGTGGTTGTGGTGCTGGTGGTTGCACGTAGTTCTGATTTTGATCAACCTCATCCTCGTAATCTCCCGCAAAATCATGCTCCTCCGCATCTGCAGCAGGAGCCACAGAAGTATCAACAGCAGCACCAACAGTTTGGCCAGGTGCAAGAGGGAGACGGCTCGCTCGGCGGAGGGATGTTTCACGACGTGGAGGTAGTCGTTGTTGTTGTTGTTGTTGTAGAGGTGCGTTAGTTGCAGCCGGTGGTGGTGGTGGAAGACGCGCAAGCAATTCATTAAACCTGTTATCGAGCTTTGTTTCGAACATCTTCTCCATGCCATCTATCTTCTCCATGGCCTCTTCAAATCTGTTTAGCACATCTTGCACCTGTCCACTCATCATTTGCTGAAATTTATCATGCAACTCCTTATTCGTCATGTTCTCCCAGTTAGTCTCGTCGGCTTGTGATCCTGCCATGGTTAGCAATAATAGAAACACACAAGAATATGATCCTATAGACTACTAACAAGAGGTGGTGGTGGTGTCACAAATCCGTCAAGCAAATCTCAAATTCTTACTAGTTCTTACCCAGCAGCAGGCGGTGATCGGCAACCATCATAGTCAAAACTCTCAAAGCTTGGATAGAGCGATTGCTAGGGAGAGTCAAACGCATGACATAGATGTATGTGGAGCTGGGAAGGCTTATAATATGGTAGCAAAAAGGGTCAGCAATAATCAATTCAGAGATGCAAAGTTGAATAAACGCTCAACGACGGCACTGTGCTGGTCCTAGGCTAGACCGTGCTAGAGACGTGAGCCTAGAACACTAACAAAATCACGACGTTGCACGTAAACAAGGGAGGAGCACGCTCGGAATTTTTTTCTTTTTTTCTTTGTTTTTTGGACTTTTTTCCCTCTTTTTTTTGCTCCGCAACAAATTTTTTCGAAAAAGTCTACAAATGGTCTAAAAACTGCCTAGCCAGAATTTTCCAAACTTAGTTTTTTTTTTGAGTTTGGGACTATTTTTCTTCTGCGGGTAGCACGAAAGTTCGGGAGTCCTACTCTGTTATGACTCAGAGTATCACGTGATCTGGAAATCCAAAACAGAGTAACAAAATACTGGACTCGGACTAGGACTGGTGGCAGAGATGAATCTGGTGGAACTCGGACTGGTGGCGGCGATGAATCTGGTGGAACTTGGACTGGTGGCGTATATATGTTGCAGGTGGACTCGGATTGGCGTGATGGCGGCGGATATGTGGTATATGGCAGCGACGATGATGATGGTGGTATATGGCAGCGATGATGATGATGGTGGTATATGGCAGCGGTAGCGATGATGGTGGTATATGGCAACGGTGATGATGATGATGCGGCGGCGGCGTGACTACTTGTGAACAAAACTCGAAACTCTAAAGGACTAGACACTAAGACCAGCAACTAGACACGACGATGCAACCGCAAACTCAACAATGCAAAACCCTAAAAAGATTATGCAATGGATCAGATTGGTTTGGATATGATGGACTAACCTAATTTTCTGTGGCTTTTTCATGGACTGTAGGTATGAAGAACAGACTCGATCTAAACTACGAAAAACTGTAAAATCTCACCGAGCAACCTGAAAATCTGGTACCACTTGATAGAGGCAAAGGTGTCCCATCTTTCGATGAGATGGTGACTATCGTTTTAGAGGAAGTCGACTTTGACGATCCGACTACGAACGTGCGAGGACGTCGCGCCTTAGCAATCGCAAAACCAACTCCGAGGGGTTATTGACCACACCGGAGCACGATCAACCTGACCACGAGGGCCTGTTTCCTGCGAGCAAACGAAGAACAAGCAAGAAACTGAGATTGCAATCTAGATATTGCGAATATAAGATGAAAGCTTTATTGATCAAGGTGGGGTTCTGTGACGCCTTTGTCTGGTCGTTGAACACAAACGAAGTACGCGAAGTTACAGCTATGGAGAACTTTAATCTAAACAAAACCCAAAGTCTAAACGACGCCCTAAGGGCTGTATATATGGAGGAAAAAGGGGGGATTTTGTGGCCCTTGGAGGAGGGGTCCGAAACCAACCCTAACTCTTGTTTCTCCACACATACGGACTCTAAAATAGCCTATACTTAAGTATTTCGTAAATACATGGGCCTGGCCCAATAATAAGATGAGGCAGCACTTGAAATAGCCTCTGGACGAAATTTTTGAAGTGGAATCTTGTAAATTTCGTCCAAGGTTTCATGCACTCCTTATGGTGGCATCAAAGTCCTGAAATCATCACTTGTAACTCCGTTCTTGATCCCCTTGCGCATGCCATCATTTCCATGCTTGAACTTGTTTCAAGGTTCATCTTTCTTGTCCAAGCTAGGCCCTTCATTTGTAAGCAAAACAAATGTATCCAATTTAGGCAGCAGCATATTATCATGAACATTAGAATCGTTACCAAGAAATGAAAGTACCTGATAATTCAATTGGCGTGCGCGAGCTCTAGTAATTGGTCCTGTATGTATAGCCGCAGGGGTTGTGGGTGTAACAATGGTATTGATGTCCTCATCACTAAATATAAACTTGCTGGAGATAAGGGTAGAAAACATGTTGTGTTTGCACGTGGAGATCTTGTTTGGTTACATTTGCGTAAGGATAGAATTCCTAATTTGCGCCAATCAAAGCTAATGCCACGTGCTGATGGTCCTTTTAAGGTGTTAGAGAAAATAAAAGATAATGCATATAAACTTGAGCTGCCTGCAGATTTTAGGGTTAGTCCCACTTTTAACATTGTAGATTTGAAGCCTTATTTGGGTGAGGATGATGAACTTTCGTCGAGGACGACTTCATTTGAAGAAGGGGAGGATGATGAGGACATCAATACCGTTATTACAACCATAACCCCTACTGCTATGCATACTGGACCAATCACTAGAGCTCGCGCACGCCAATTGAATTATCAAGTACTTTCGTTTCTTGGTAACGATTCAAATGTTCATGAGAATATGATGCTGCCTAAATTGGATACATTTGTTTTGCTTACAAATGAAGGGCCTAGCTTGGATAAGAAAGATGAACCTTGGAGCAAGTTCAAGCATGGAGATGATGGCATGCACAAGGGGATCAAGAACGGAGTTACAAGTGATGATTTCAGGACTTGGAAGCCACCATAAGGAGTGCATGAAGCCTTAGACGAAATATACAAGATGCCACTTAATAAATTTCGTCCAGAGGCTATTTTAGGTGCTGCGTCACCTTATTATTGGGCCAGGCCCGTGTATTTTTGAAATACTTAAGAATAGGCTATTTTAGAGTTCGTATGTGTGGGGAAACAAGAGTTAGGGCTGGTTTCGGACCCCTCCTCCAAAGGCCACGAAATCCCCCCCCCCTCTTCCTCCATATATACAGCCCTTAGGGCGTCGTTTAGACTTTGGGTTTTCCTTAGATTAAAAGTTCGCGATAGCTGCAACTTCGTGTACTTCGTTTGTGTCCAGCGACCAGACCAAGACGTCATAGAATCCCACCTTGATCCATAAAGCTTTCATCTTATATTCGCAATATCCAGATTGCAATCTCAGTTTCTTGCTTGTTCTTCATTTGCTCGCAGGAAACAGGCCCTCATGGTCAGGTTGATCGTGCTCCGGCGTGGTCAATAACCCCTCGGAGTTGGTTTAGCGATTGCTAAGGCGCGACGTCCTCGCACGTTCGTAGTCGGATCGTCAAAGTCGACTTCCTCTAAAATGATAGCCACCATCTCATCAAAAGACGGGACACCTTGGCCTCTATCAAGTGGTATCAGATTTACAGGTTGCTCGGTGAGTTTTTACAGTTTTTCGTAGTTTAGGTCGAGTGTGTTCTTCATACCTATAGTCCATGAAAAAGCCAAAAAAATTAGGGTTAGGTCATCATATCCGAACCAATCTGAGCCTTTGCATAGTCTTTTTAGAGTTTTTCTTATGAATTTGCAGTTGCATCGTAGTATCGAGTTGCTGGTCTTAGCGTCTAGTCCCTTAGAGTTTCGAGTTCTGTTCATAGGTTGTCACGTCGCCGCCGCACCATTGTCATCAGCATTACCATATACCACCACCCCACCATATACATCGCCGCTGCCATATACAACCACCAATCCGAGTCCACATATATCATCGCCATATACCACCACCAATCCGAGTCCAGATATACCATCACCATATACAACCACTAGTCCGAGTTCCACCAGATTCATCTCCGCCACCAGTCCTAGTCCGAGTCCAGTATTTGTTGCTTTGTTTTCGAGTTCCAGATCACGCGATACTTTGAGTCGTGACCAAGTCGGACTCCCCAACTTCCGTGCTATCCGCACTAGAAAAATAGTTCCAAACTCAAAAAAAAGTAAGTCTGGAAAATTCTGGCTAGGCAGTTTTTAGACCATTTGTAGACTTTTTCGAAAAAAATTGTTGCGGAGCAAAACAAAGAGGGAAAAAAGTGCAAAATAAAGTGAAAAAAAAGAAAAAAAATTCAGAGAGTGCTCCCCCCTTGTTTATGTGCCGCGCCGTGATTTTGTTCGTGTTCTAGGCTCGCGTCTCTAGTACGGTCTAGCCTAGGACCAACACAGTACTGTCGTTGAGCATTTATTCAACTTTGCATCTCTTAATTGATTATTGCTGACATTTTTCTACCATATCATAAGCCTTCCCAGATCCACATACATCTACATCGTGCGTTTGACACCACCTGGCAATCACTTTATCCAATCTTTGAGAGTTTTGACTTCGATGATTGCCGATCACCACCTGCTGCTGGGTAAGAACTGGTAAGAATTTGAGATTCGCTTGCCGGATTTGTGATACAGCACCACCACCACCACTTCCTAGTAGTCTATAGGATCATATTCGTGTGTGTTTCTATTACTGCTAACCATGGCAGGATCACAAGCCGATGAGACAGATTGGGAGAACATGACGAACACAGAGCTACATGATAAATTTCAGCAAATGATGAGTGGACAGGTGCAAGATGTGCTAAACTGATTTGAAGAGGCCATGGAGAAGATAGAGGGCATGGAGAAGACGTTCGAAACAAAGCTCGATAAGAAGTTTAATGAATTGCTCGCGCGTCTTCCACCACCACCACCGGCTGCACCTAACGCACCTCTACAACAACAACAAAAACAACAACAACAACAACATCGCCTTCCAAATCAAGTGGGACGGGCACTACGCATTCCCCTTGAGCCTGGTCAAAATTCTGGTGCCGTTGTTGATGCTTTTGTAGCTCCTGTTGCTACTGCAGAGGAGGAGGACCATTACAAGGATGAGGCTGATCAAAATCAGAACTACGTGCAACCACCAGCACCACCGCCACCAGGTCGTCCTCATGCATATTATCGCAATTGTAGGGCTGCACAACCACCTCAGGTACGTGATCATGACCATCTCCCTAAACTGAAATTGAACATTCCACCATTTGAGGGTAGATATGTTCCTGATATATATCTTACTTGGGAGTTAGAAACTGAACAACGATTTACATGTTTACAATATCCTGAGGAGAGACGTGTTCCTGCTGCTGTTTGTGCTTTCACTAGCTTTGTATGTGTTTGGTGGTCTGAACATTGTAGATTATATCCTATTCTAGCTACTTGGGCTGCTTTGAAAACTGCTATGCGTACTCGTTGGGTTCCACCAGATTATCAACGTGAATTACTTCAAAAATTGCAGCGTTTAAGACAAAGAAAAAATTCTGTAGGAGAATATTATCAGGAATTACAAACTGGCATGATTAGATGTGGTATTGTTGAGGAGAATGAAACTATGCTTGCATGTTTTATGGGTGGATTAAATAGAGAGATTCAGACCATTCTAGAGTATAAGGAGTATGCTAATATCACTCGTTTATTCCATCTTGCTTGTAAAGCTGAACGTGAAGTGCAGGATCGACAGGCATTGGCGCGAACTAACTTTTCTGCAGGTCAATCTTCATCATGGACACCACGTGCATCCTCTATTTCCACTGCACCAGCACCTCCATCAGGTGCCACCTCCAGCCGTGATACAAGAAAGCAAGCACAACCACCTATATACCAAGAGCACACCTGCTGGGCCTACACACCAAGCTATCTCTCACCACAAGACCACATCCACATCCTTACTACATCCAATGGTTCAACAACAGCGGCAAGGTTAAGGTAACACGTACTGTTCGTGTGCATTTTAGTATCTCTACATATGCTGATTATGTTGATTGTGATGTGGTACCTATGCAAGCATGTTCCTTATTACTTGGTAGACCATGGCAATTTGATAAAAATTCTGTACACCATGGTAGAAACAATCAGTATACTCTTGTTCATAAGGACAAAAATATTACTTTGCTTCCTATGACCCGTGATTCCATTTTGAAAGATGATGTTAATAGAGCTAACAAAGCAAAATAGGAGCAAAATAAGAGTGAAAATCAGATTGTGGAAAAAGAATTTGAGCAACAAATGAAGCCTAATAATAAACCATCTAGTGTTGCTTCCGAAATTAAATTGAAAACTGCATGTTTACTTGCCACCAAATCTGATATTGATGATCAAGATTTTATTAAATCTGTTTGCTATGCTTTTGTGTGCAAAGAGGCATTATTTTCATTCGAGGACGTGCCTTCCTCTTTGCCTCCTGCTGTCACTAACATTTTGCAGGAGTTCGCTGACGTCTTTCCACAAGACGTGCCACCGGGATTACCACCTATTCGAGGGATTGAGCATCAAATTGACTTAATTCCCGGTGCATCATTACCCAACCGTGCACCATACCGTACCAATCCAGAGGAGACGAAGGAGATTATGCATCAAGTACAAGAGCTACTCGACAAAGGTTATATACGTGAATCCCTTAGTCCTTGTGTTGTTCCTATCATTTTAGTGCCGAAAAAGGATGGTATGTCGCATATGTGCGTTGATTGTAGAGGCATTTGTAATATTACTATTCGTTATCGTCATCCTATTCCTAGGCTAGATGATATGCTTGATGAATTGAGTGGATCTACAATTTTCTCCAAAGTTGATTTGCGTAGTGGATACCATCAAATTCGTATGAAATTGGGAGATGAATGGAAAACACCATTTAAAACTAAGTTTGGATTATATGAGTGGTTAGTCATGCCTTTTGGGTTAACTAATGCACCTAGTATTTTCATGAGATTAATGAACGTAGTTTTAAATGCTTTCATTAGACGATTTGTGGTAGTTTACTTTGATGACATATTGATTTATAGCAAATCTTTGGAGGAAAATTTGGAACATTTATGTGTTGTTTTTATTGCTCTACATGATGCACGTTTGTTTGGTAACCTTGGAAAGTGCACCTTTTGCACCGACCGAGTATCTTTTCTTGGCTATGTTGTTACTCCACAGGGAATTGAAGTTGATAAAGCCAAGATTGCAGCTATTGAGTGTTGGCCGCAGCCCAAAACGGTCACATAAGTGAGGAGTTTCCTTGGCCTCGCTAGATTCTATAGGCGTTTTGTGAGAGATCTCAACACCATTGCTGCACCTCTCAACGAGCTTACAAAGAAGGATGTGCCTTTTGTTTGGGGTACCGCACAGGAAGAAGCCTTCACGGTATTGAAAGATAAGTTGACACATGCTCCTTTACTCCAACTTCCTGATTTTAATAAGACTTTTGATCTTGAATGTGTTGCTAGTGGAATTGGATTAGGAGGAGTGTTATTACAAGATGGCAAACCTATTGTATACTTTTCTGAAAAATTGAGTGGGCCTAGTCTTAACTATTCTACTTATGATAAAGAATTATATGCTCTTGCTCAGACCTTAGAAACATGGCAACATTATTTATGGCCCAAGGAATTTGTTATACATTCTGATCATGAATCTTTGAAACACATTAAAAGTCAAGCAAAACTGAACCGTAGACATGCTAAATGGGTTGAGACTTTTCCTTATGTCATTAAACACAAGAAGGGTAAAGATAATGTTATTGTTGATGCTTTGTCTCGTCGTTATACTATGCTTTCACAACTTGACTTTAAAATATTTGGTTTGGAGACCATCAAAGATCAATATTTGCATGATGCTGAATTTAAAGATGTATCACAGAATTGTAAGGAAGGGAGAACTTGGAACAAGTTCATTCTTAACGATGGATTTGTGTTTCGTGCTAACAAGCTATGCATTCCAGCTAGCTCCGTTCATCTTTTGTTGTTGCAGGAGCCCCATGGAGGAGGATTAATGGGACACTTTGGCGTCAAGAAGACGGAGGATATACTTGCTACACACTTCTTTGGGCCAAAGATGAGACAGGATGTTGAGTGTTTTGTTGCTCGCTACACTACATATCAAAAAGCTAAGTCACGACTCAATCCTCATGGTTTATATATGCCTTTTCCTGTACCTAGTGTTCCTTGGGAGGATATATCTATGGACTTTGTTTTAGGTTTACCTCGAACAAAGAAGGGTAGGGATAGCATATTTGTTGTCGTGGATAGATTCTCGAAAATGGCACACTTTATACCATGTCATAAAAGCGATGATGCTCTTAATGTTGCTGATTTGTTCTTTCGTGAAATTATTCGCTTGCATGGTATGCCAAATACTATTGTTTCAGATCGTGATACTAAATTTCTTAGCCACTTATGGAGATGTTTATGGGCTAAGTTGGGGACTAAACTACTTTTTAGTACTACTTGTCACCCCCAAACTGATGGACAAACTGAAGTAGTCAATAGAACATTGTCTACTATGCTTAGGGCTGTTTTGAAGAATAATAAGAAAATGTGGGAAGAATGCTTGCCTCATATTGAATTTGCTTATAATCGTTCATTGCATTCTACTACTAAGATGTACCCTTTTGAAATTCTGTATGGTTTCCTACCTCGTGCACCTATTGATTTGTTGCCTCTTCCATCTTCGGAGAAGGTTAATTTTGGTGCTAAAGAACATGTTGAATTGATTTTAGAAATGCATGAGTTAACTAAGGAAAATATTGAGAGTATGAATGCTAAATATAAACTTGTTGGAGATAAGGGTAGAAAACATGTTGTGTTTGCACCTGGAGATCTTGTTTGGTTACATTTGCGTAAGGATAGATTTCCTAATTTGCGCAAATCAAAGCTAATGCCATGTGCTGCTGGTCCTTTTAAGGTGTTAGAGAAAATAAATGATAATGCATATAAACTTGAGCTGCCTACAGATTTTGGGGTTAGTCCCACTTTTAACATTGCAGATTTGAAGCCTTATTTGGGTGAGGAAGATGAGCTTCCATCGAGGACGACTTCATTTCAAGAAGGGGAGGATGATGAGGACATCAATACCATTGTTACACCCACAACCCCTGCTGCTATACATACTGGACCAATTACTAGAGCTCGCGCACGCCAACTAAATTACCCGGTACTTTCGTTTCTTGGTAATGATTCTGATGTTCATGAGAATATGATGCTGCCTAAATTGGATACATTTCTTTTGCTTACAAATGAAGGGCCTACACTACAAAAAAAGACACATCCGTGACATTTTGGGCCGAAAGATTTTTTTTTCCTGTCATACATATGACACTTCTATGATGATAATTGTGACAAAACCCGGTATCATCATAAATGTGGTGGGCTCCTACTTCTATGACAAAAAATCATGACAGAAAATGGGCTTTTCGTCCTGGGAGGGCCGAAGACGCAGCCGCATGACATTCTTTGGGCCGTCCATGACGGAAAAAACAGTGGTAGAAGCGAGGGGGAGGAAAATTTCGCGGAGTTCTCGGTTACGGTGGGAGGTTGGGGGCCGAGCGATGCACGTTTCTCTCGTACACGTACGCGCGTGTGTGCGAGGCGTTGGCTCTAACTGAACCCGAGCGAGGCGTTGGCCTCTAACTGAACCCGAGCGATTGCACTGCAGGCTACGCGTTACTGAACCCGAGCGATCCATCGATGGCTGTTAACTGAATTCGATCGAGCGATTCCTTCGCTACTGCTGCTAACTGAAGCCGATCGATGCTGCCTCTGGATGAACAGTGAGCATTGGGGGGGGGGGGGTTGGATGAACAGTTCCCAGTGAGGGTGGATGAACAGGACCCCGTGGTGTTGCCTCTAGATGGACAGGACCCCGATCGATCGAGTCGGTTGGGGCTGGATGAACAGGACCCCGTGGAGGGCTGAATGAACAAGACCACCCCGTGGAGGGCAGGATGAACAGTAGACGGTGGAGGGCAGGATGAACAGTAGCCCGTGGAGGGGTGGTTGAACAGCAGCCCGTGGATAGGGGTGGTTGAACAGTAGCCGGGGAAGTAGCGCGCGGTGGAGGCTGGATGAACAGGAGCCCGTGGATGAACAGTCATAGGTGGAGGCTGGAGGAGGTCGACGGTGGATGAACAGTAGCTCGTGGAGGCTGGAGGGGGTCGATTGTGGAGATGAACAGTATCCCGTGGAGTCCCGTTTTATGGTACGCCATACCCCTCCCGATGAACAGGACCCCCGTTTCGACCGTAGCGCTCCAACGCAAGTCCGTTTCGTCCGTTTTGCGGTACGCCACACCCCTCGCGATCAACAGGACCCCCGTTTCGACCGTAGGAGGTCCGTTTCCTCCGTTTTGCGGTACCCAGACACCTCCCGATCAACAGGACCCCATTCTGAATGTAGGAGGTCCGTTTCCTCCGTTGTGCGGTACGCCAGGCCTCGTTTCCATTGCCTGTTCCGTCCAAGCCCTCCCGATGAACACGACCACGCATTCCGTTTCGACCCAGCCGGTTGGCTCCCACGCATTCCGTTGCCTCCCGATGAACATGACGCATTCCGTTGTTTCCCCATGAACACGACGCATTCCGTTGTCTCCCCATGAACACGACAACGACGCTATTTCTCCGTTCTGATCCAGCCATGTACACCAGCCCTCGCCGTACGTATGCGCGAGTAGGCGTTCGAGACCCCGCCCATATGTACACATATGTGGCCGTATTTTCTTTCTTGCACCCCTGCCGCTGTACGCACGTGTACATGCTACGTGCGTGCCTCTACTACGACACGTGCGCGCCTCTACATCGACCAGTATGTACGTACACGTTCGCGACCAAAATGACAACGCTACGTACGCTTCGACCAGGTGGGTCCCGACTGTCATGCACTTCCTTGCCTGCGAAGATGTAGCTGGTGGGTCCCAGCAGTCAGGGGGTGAATCATTTTTTTTGCCCGGACGCACTTCCTTGCGTGCGAAGATGTAGCTGGTGGGTCCTAGCAGTCAGGGGGAAACGTTTTTTTTTCACGAAATACAGTGGCCCATCCGGTGGGTCCCAGCTGTCAGGTGGAGGAATCATTATTTTCCGCGTAATAAGGAGGCACTTCCTTGCTGCGGCCGTGGACCCAGCTGTCAGCCTCTCCACGTACAGTCCATGTCTGATGGAAGTCGTTCCTTGACCACGTTGACCACGCCGTGCCGAGAGAACCAGGGCGGTAGACGACGGCGAGGCCTAGGGAGGGGACGACACAGAGGCAGGGAAGACTCGGCTGTTGTTTCCCACACGGAGGGGAGTACGACTTTACGAGGGTTTACTAGTTCGTCTGCCGTCGCCGGAGAATAACAACAGGTGTGGGTGAGTAGAGGGATGGCTAGGCCAGTGATGGGAGTATGGTTGGGCGGTGAGGCCTGCGCGGCAGCACAGCCGACCGCAATGAGGAGGGAGCAGGCAGTCCCCCCGACGCTTGTTTGAGCGGCTGGAGCAGGAAGAGCAGAGATCGAAGAAGCACGACAGCCGTTGGATGGACATCCAACAGTCAGTGCTTGTGCGTCAACAGCCTCAAATCTGTGGAAAACAACATACAGCCCATCTGCCATTATTTCTAATAATTTACGGCCCATTTGCTAATTCTTAAGGTTTTTTTGGAGCCCATATTCTTTTTGTTAGCATTACAGCCCATATTGTGGCAACGATTAAAAAATTATACGAAATTTTGCATATTTCGATGCGGTCCGAACTGTTTTTAATCCCGAAATTTCGACTCACATTCAAACTGATTTTAAAAATAAATGTATATCAATATAAAATCCAACAAATTCTCCACGCATAAAAATTAATGTAATTTAAAATCTTGAAATGAAAAAAAAGATATTTGAAACTAATTACCGGTTTGATGTGTTTTAAAAATGTACAACCCATTTCTCATTACTGATGGGCCATTTTCTCGGCCAGCCGAATGAAAGCTCTCCTCGTCTTGAAAGATTTGCAGCCCAATAGGCCTGACAAAGCGACTTACTTGGCAAATCACGAAAAAACTGGGCTGTGGCCGTGGACCCAGCTGTCAGCCTCTCCACGTACAGTACTCTTCCGATGGAAGACGTTCCTTGACCACGTTGACCACGCCGCGCGGAGAGCACCACGGCGGTGGACGATGGCGAGGCCTGGGAAGGGGACGACGCGACAGTGGAAGCTCGTGCTGAGAGGACTACGAGGGTCCACTGGTTCGGCTGCGGTGTGAGGCTGCCGTCGCCGCAGGGCCTGGCCACCGGTGGGAATAGTAGGGGTGGTGAGGCCTCTGCGGCAGCACAACAGGCCATGGGAGGCAGGAGCATGCGGCACGATCGGCGCTGCTTTGGGCGACTGGAGCAAGAAGACCAGAGGTTGAAGAAGCACTACGGCCGTTGGATGGACATCATACGGTCACTAGAGCTAGAATCGTTCATATTGACTAATTTGACAAAGCCCTTCGTCCCCGTCAACTTAGTAGGCCCACAAGTCAGCCTCCCAGCAAGGTGGGTCCAATCTAGCCGGGGGAGTATTCATTTTTTGTGTGTAATAAGGAGGCACTTCCGGTGGGTCCGAGGTGACAGCGGGGGGGGGGGACGTTTTTTCGCGAAATACGGTGGCCCGTCGGTGGGTCCCAGCAGTCAGGGGGAAAAGATTTTTTTCGCAAAATACTGGTGGCCCGTCCGGTGGGTCCCCGATGTCAGGTGGAGGAATAATTATTTTGCACGTAATAAGGAGGCGCTTCCTTGCTGCGGCCGTGGACCCAGCTGTCAGCCTCTCCACGTACAGTCCATGTCCGATGGAAGCCGTTCCTTGACCACGTTGACCATGCCGCGCCGAGAGCACCAGGGTGGTGGACGACGGCGAGGCCAGGAAGGGGATGACGCAGAGCCGAGGAAGACACGGCAGTGGATGCCCACGCGTAGAGGAGTACGAGGGTTCACTGGTTCGCTGCGGTGTGAGGCTGCCGTCGCCGCAGAATAACAGGGTGTGTGGGTGAGTAGTGGGATGGCCTGGCCAGTGGTGGGAATAGTAGGGGCGGTGAGGCCTCCGCCGCATCGCAGCCGGCCACGGGAGGCAGGAGCACGAGGCACGACCGGCGCTGGTATGGGCGGCTGGAGCAAGAAGACCAGAGGTTGAAGAAGCACTACGGCCGTTGGATGGACATCGTACGATTAGTGGAGCTAGAATCATGCATATTAACTAAGTTGACAAAGCCCTCCGTCCCCATCAACTTAGTAGGCCCACAAGTCAGCCTCCCACTAAGGTGGGTCCCAGCTAGCAGGGGGGTATTCATTTTTTTTGTGCGTAATAAGGAGGCACTTACGATGGGTCCGAGCTGACAGCAGGGGGAACGTTTTTTTCGCGAAATACGGTGGCCCGTCGGGTGGGTCCCAGCAGTTAGGGGCAAACGTTTTTTTCGCGATATACTGATGGGCGTCCGGTGGGTCCCTGCAGTGAGGTGGAGGAATAATTATTTTCCGTGTAATAAGGAGGCACTTCCTTGCAGCTGCCGTGGACCCAGCTGTCAGCCTCTCCACGTACAGTATTCTTCCGATGGAATTCGGTCGTTGACCACATTGACCACGCCGCGCTGACAGCACCACGGCGGTGGACGATGGCGAGGCCTAGGAAGGGGACGACACGGAGCCGGCGAAGACGCGGCAGTGGATGCCCACGCGGAGAGGAGTACGAGGGTTCACTGGTTCGGCTGCGCTGCCGTCGTCGCAGAATAACAGGGGGTGTGGGTGAGTGGAGTGGAGGGATGGCCTGGCCAGCGTGGGAGTAGTATGGGGGCGGTGAGGCCTCTGCGGCAGCACAGCCGGCCACGGGAGGCAGGAGCAGGCGGCACGACCGGCGCTGCTTTGGGCGGTTGGAGCAAGAAGACCAGAGGTTGAAGAAGCACTACGGCCGTTGGATGGACATCATACGGTCAGTCGAGCTAGAATCGTGCGTATTGACTAAGTTGACAAAGCCCTTCATCCCCGTAAACTTAGTAGGCCCACTATACTGGGTCCCAGCTAGCAGGGGGAGTATTCAATTTTTTGTGCGTAATAAGGAGGCACTTCCTTGCGTGCGAAGATATAGCTGGTGGGTCCGAGCTGTTAGCGGCGGTAACGTTTTTTTCGCGAAATACAGAGGTCGTTTCAGTGGGTCCCAAATGTCAGGTGGACGAAATCATTATTTTGCGCGTAATAAGGAGGCATTTCCTTGCGTGCGACCATGGACGCAGCTGTCAGCCTCTCCACGTACAGTCCACTTCAGATGCATGTCGGTCATTGACCACGCTGACCATGCCACGCCGAGAGCACCAGGGCGGTGGATGACGGCGCGGCCTAGGAAGGGAACATCACTGAGGTAGGGAAGACTCGGCCGTTGTTTTTGTTTCCCACGCGGAGGGGAGTACGACTGTACGAGGGTTTACTGGTTCGTCTGCCGTCGCTGGAGAATAACAGCAGGTGTGGGTGAGTAGAGGGATGGCTAGGCCAGCGATGGAAGTACGATGGGGCGGTGAGGCCTACACGGCAGCACATCCGGCCGCGGGGAGGAGGGAGCAGGCAGTCCCGCCGGCGCTTGTTTGAGCGGCTGGAGCAGGAAGAGCAGAGATTGAAGAAGCACGACGGCCGTTGGATGGACATCCAACAGTATATAGGCCATATGTGGAAAGCCTCAAATCTGTGGAAAACAGCATACAACCCATCTGCCTTTATTTCAAATAATTTACAACCCATTTGCTAATTCTTACGGGTTTTTTGGAGCCCATATTCTTTATGTTAGCATTACAACCCATATTGTGGCCACGGTTAAAAATTATACGAAATTTTGCATATGTCGGTGCAGTCTGAACTGTTTTTAATCCCGAAATTTAGAGTCACATTCAGACTGATTTTAAAAATAAATGTATATCAATATAAAATCCAATAAATTGTCCACGCATAAAAATCAATGCAATTTAAAATCTCGAAATGAAAAAAAGATATTTGAAAATAATTGCTGGTTTGATGTGTTTTAAAAATGTATAGCCCATTTCTCATTACAGATAGGCCATTTTCTCGGCCAGCCGAATGAAGCTCTCCTCATCTTGAAAGATTTGCAGCCCAGCAGGCCTAATAAAGCGACTTACTTGACAAATCACAAAAGAACTGGGCTAGCCATTTTCAGAAAGAAAGAAAAAACTACTAGGCTGGTCTGTGGTAAACATAAAAGAAAAGGCTGTCTAGACAGGCCAGAGTGTCCCGCACAGCTCAGTATTTCCGAACGGACGTGTAGGCCGGGGCACCTCTTCGTGAACCGTGGCAAAATCGCAACCGTCCACCGACTCTTCGCCTTTCCCTCTCGATTTGGAACTGCTGTCGCACGCTCTTCCTCTCCCTCCTCCATTTTCCTTCAGCCCTTCACCCTTTCTTCTGCCATTGTTCCATCGTCTTCTCCATGGAGGGAACAGGCCGGAAACGACCCTGTTATTCTTGCCCCGATCTAAAAGATGACATGGTGGATGAACTCATTGATCGGTGCGACGTCATCACCTCGGCTAGCATGGCAGGTTCGTTCAAGCCCATTCTCGACTCAACTAATAACATCATTACAAAGAACCCAAGAGTCAAGGAGCGGTTTGATCTCCCCTATCTTCTTTGCCGTGACCCTGATGACTGGCGCCGGCACGATGGAGGCCTCGCCCTGTGCCAGTTGATGCCGCTTGATAATGATACGTATGATGTTAAGATGCCATCGCTCGAGGGCAAGCCTTGGGCGGGTGCAAATGAAGATTGGGTTGTTTACATTGGGTCCAACTGCGAGTGGGAACTTGTGAGTGTGTACATTCGTCACCGGGTTCCACTTCCAAAAATCTTAGCACACTGCCCAAAGGTTGAGCACACCGGTAATGTACGCACGTTCAAATACGATCATGGTGTCTCTCTTCTACGAAAGATAGCAATTTGTCGAGTTCCCAACCGCTCTTGGAATTACAACAACTATCAAGTTGTTGCTATCTTCGACAAGCTTGTTGCCGTCCTTCGTGGTTCGACTCGATGGATATTGCTCAAAAATCAGTTTATGCACACGGATGAGTACTATGATGCAATTCAATACGAGGGACTTGTGTTTGCTGCCACCACTCGTGGCACTATTTTTGCATGGCATCCTAGTAGTTTCGGTACGTTTGTCTTCCACCGTAATTATAATTGTTTCATCCACATGCATGCGGGTTAGCAAGTTTCCCTTTACTAATTAACCTTCTTCTTGTGTTTCCAAGGTCCTGTGAACATCCCACCACCTATACTTGAAAAATTTTATAACCAAGGGGGAGATGATGATGGTGATGATCACGAGCATGAGGACGAGCAGTGCCGATATACTCTATGGCGCCTGGCAACTAATTCCGATGGATCGCCTCTTCTTGTGTGTATACAACCCACTGATGATGTTACTGGTAAGGAAGCAGGTGTCTCCCATGGTTGCACTCTCCGGACCTATTCCAAAACCCGTTGCATGGTATGCGGGATGGATACTAGTGTGCTAGAGCCAACTCCTTCTCCCTGGCATAGAATTGATAGTCTTGGAGAAAACTCTCTCTTCCTTGGACAAAACTATCTGATGATGGTGAAAGGCGATCCAACTGCTGCTGACACATTTATGAGAAGCAACTGTGTCTATACCTCAGACATTTGGGTGGTTCCTGTAACACCCTCGATGCGACTATAGCTCCCACGTGTCGAGGCACGACTTAGAGGCATAATCGCATTGAAGGCATATGTCGCAAGTTAGGCAATCTTCACAACATCCCATGTAATATAAATAATAAAGGGGAGAGAACATAGTTGGCTTACACTCGCCACGTCAATCAAGTACATAAATAACATTACATCATCCAAACACTCATGGCCCGACTACGGCGCCAAAATAAAAGAGAACCCAACATGCGACACGGTCCCAATCACCCCCAACTGGGCACCACTACTGATCGTCGGGAAAGGAAACATAGTAACGTTGAGAGTCTTCGTCGAACTCCCACTTGAGCTCATACGCATGATAGAGGCGGAGGTGTCCCGTCTTTCCATGAGATGATGGATTTCGCTTTGGTGGAAGTCGACTTTGACGATCCGACTACGAACGTGCGAGGACGTCGCACCTTAGCAATCGCTAAACCAACTCCGAGAGGTTATTAACCACGCCGGAGCACGATCAACCTGACCACGAGGGTCTGTTTCCTGCGAGCAAACGAAGAACAAGCAAGAAACTGAGATTGCAATCTGGATATTGCGAATATAAGATGAAAGCTTTATTGATCAAGGTGGGGTTCTGTGACGCCTTTGTCTGGTCGTTGAACACAAACGAAGTACGCGAAGTTGCAGCTATGGCGAACTTTTAATCTAAACAAAACCCAAAGTCTAAACGATGCCCTAAGGGCTGTATATATGGAGGAAGAGGGGGGAATTTCGTGGCCCTTGGTGGAGGGGTCCGAAATCAACCCTATCTGATAGAGGCAGAGGTGTCCCGTCTTTCGATGAGATGGTGGATATCGCTTTGGTGGAAGTCGACTTTGACGATCCGACTACGAACGTGCGAGGACGTCGCGCCTTAGCAATCGCTAAACCAACTCCGAGAGGTTATTGACCACGCCGGAGCACGATCAACCTGACCACGAGGGTCTATTTCCTGCGAGCAAACGAAGAACAAGCAAGAAACTAAGATTGCAATCTGGATATTGCGAATATAAGATGAAAGCTTTATTGATCAAGGTGGGGTTCTGTGACGCCTTTGTCTGGTCGTTGAACACAAATGAAGTACGCGAAGTTGCAGCTATGGCGAACTTTTAATCTAAACAAAACCCAAAGTCTAAACGATGCCCTAAGGGCTGTATATATGGAGGAAGAGGGGGGGAATTTCGTGGCCCTTGGTGGAGGGGTCCGAAATCAACCCTATCTCTTGTTTCCCCACACATACGGACTCTAAAAATAGCCTATAATTATGTATTTCGAAATTACATGGGCCTGGCCCAATAATAAGGTGACGCAGCACCTAAAATAGCCTCGGGACGAAATTTATGAAGTGGCATCTTGTATATTTTGTCCAAGGCTTCATGCACCCATTATGGTGGCTTCAAAGTCCTGAAATCATCACTTGTAACTCCATTCTTGTTCTTGCTCCAATGTTCATCCTTCTCCAAGCTAGGCCCTTCATTTGTAAGCAAAACAAATGTATCCAATTTAGGCAGCATCATATTCTCATGAACATTAGAATCATTACCAAGAAACGAAAGTACCTGGTAATTTAGTTGGCGTGCACGAGCTCTAGTAATTGGTCCAGTATGTATAACAGCAGGGGCTGTGGGTGTAACAATTGTATTGATGTCCTCATCATCCTCCCCTTCTTGAAATGAAGTCGTCCTCGACGGAAGTTCATCTTCCTCACCCAAATAAGGCTTCAAATCTGCAATGTTAAAAGTGGGACTAACCCCAAAATCTGCAGGCAGCTCAAGTTTATATGCATTATCATTTATTTTCTCTAACACCTTAAAGGGACCATCAGCACGTGGCATTAACTTTGATTTGCGCAAATCAGGAAATCTATCCTTACGCAAATGTAACCAAACAAGATCTCCAGGTGCAAACACAACATGTTTTCTACCCTTATCTCCAGCAAGTTTATATTTAGCATTCATGCGCTCAATGTTTTCCTTAGTTAACTCATGCATTTTTAAAATCAATTCAGCACGTTGTTTAGCATCAAAATTAACCTTCTCCGAAGATGGAAGAGGCAACAAATCAATAGGTGCACGAGGTAGGAAACCATACACAACTTCAAAAGGGCACATCTTAGTAGTAGAATGCAATGAACGATTATAAGCAAATTCAATATGAGGCAAGCATTCCTCCCACATTTTCTTATTATTCTTCAAAACAGCCCTAAGCATAGTAGACAACGTTCTATTGACTACTTCAGTTTGTCCATCAGTTTGGGGGTGACAAGTAGTACTAAAAAGCAGTTTAGTCCCCAACTTAGCCCATAAACATCTCCAAAAGTGGCTAAGAAATTTAGTATCACGATCTGAAACAATAGTATTTGGCACACCATGCAAGCGAATAATTTCACGAAAGAACAAATCAGCAACATTAACAGCATCATCGCTTTTATGACATGGTATAAAGTGTGCCATTTTCGAGAATCTATCCACGACAACAAATATGCTATACCTCCCCTTCTTTGTTCGAGGTAAACCTAAAACAAAGTCCATAGATATATCCTCCCAAGGAACACTAGGTACAGGCAAAGGCATATATAAACCATGAGGATTGAGTCGTGACTTAGCTTTTTGACATGTAGTGCAGCGAGCAATAAAACGCTCAATATCCCGTCTCATCTTTGGCCAAAAGAAATGTGTAGCAAGTACGTCCGCCGTCTTCTTCACGCCAAAGTGTCCCATTAATCCTCCTCCATGCGCCTCCTGCAACAACAAAAGACGAACGGAGCTAGCTGGAATGCATAGCTTGTTAGCACGAAACACAAATCCATCCTTAACAACAAACTTGTTCCACATTCTTCCTTCTTTACAATTCTGCATTACATCTTTAAAATCAGCATCATGCACATATTGATCTTTGATGGTCTCCAAACCAAATATTTTGAAGTCAAGTTGTGAAAGCATAGTATAGCGACGCGACAATGCATCAGCAATAACATTTTCTTTTCCCTTCTTGTGTTTAATGACATAAGGGAAAGTCTCAATGAATTCAACCCATTTAGCATGTCTACGATTCAGTTTAGCTTGACTTTTAATATGTTTCAAAGATTCATGATCAGAATGTATAACAAATTCTTTGGGCCATAAATAATGTTGCCATGTTTCTAAAGTCCGAACAAGTGCATATAATTCTTTATCATAAGTAGAATAATTCAGACTAGGCCCACTCAATTTTTCAGAAAAGTATGCAACAGGTTTGCCATCTTGTAATAACACACCTCCTAATCCAATTCCACTAGCATCACATTCAAGCTCAAAAGTCTTATTAAAATCAGGAAGTTGGAGTAAAGGAGCATGTGTCAACTTATCTTTCAATACCATGAAGGCTTCTTCCTGTGCGGTACCCCAAAGAAAAGGCACATCTTTCTTTGTAAGCTCATTGAGAGGTGCAGCAATGGTGCTGAAATCTCTCACAAAACGCCTATAGAATCCAGCGAGGCCAAGAAAACTCCTCACTTGTGTGACCGTTTTGGGCTGCGGCCAACTCTCAATAGCTTCAATCTTGGCTTTATCAACTTCAATTCCCTGTGGAGTAACAACATAGCCAAGAAAAGATACTCGGTCGGTGCAAAAGGTGCACTTCCCAAGGTTACCAAACAAACGTGCATCACGTAAAGCAATAAAAATAGCACGTAAATGTTCCAAATGTTCTTCCAAAGATCTGCTATAAATCAATATGTCATCAAAGTAAACTACCACAAATCGTCCAATGAAAGCACGTAAAACTTCGTTCATTAATCGCATGAAAGTACTAGGTGCATTAGTTAACCCAAAAGGCATGACTAACCACTCATATAATCCAAACTTAGTTTTAAATGCTGTTTTCCATTCATCTCCCAATTTCATACGAATTTGATGGTAGCCACTACGCAAATCAACTTTGGAGAATATTGTAGAGCCACTCAATTCATCAAGCATATCATCTAGCCTAGGAATAGGATGACGATAACGAATAGTAATATTATTAATGCCTCTACAATCAACACACATACGTGATGTACCATCCTTTTTCGGCACTAGAATAATAGGAACAGCACAAGGACTAAGGGATTCGCGTATATAACCTTTGTCGAGAAGCTCTTGTACTTGACGCATAATCTCCTTCGTCTCCTCTGGATTGGTATGGTATGGTGCACGGTTTGGCAGTGAAGCACCGGGAATTAAGTCAATCTGATGCTCAATCCCTCGAATAGGCGGTAATCCCGGTGGCACGTCTTGTGGAAAGACGTCAGCGAACTCCTGCAAAATGTTAGTGACAGCAGGAGGCAAAGAGGAAGGCACGTCGTCGAATGAAAATAATGCCTCTTTGCACACAAAAGCATAGCAAACAGATTTGCTGAAATGTAGCTCATCAATATCAGATTTGGCGGCAAATAAACATGCACTTTTCAATTTAATTTCAGAAGCAACACTAGATGGTTTATTATTAGGCTTCATTTGTTGCTCAAATTCTTTTGCCACAATCTGATTTTCACTCTTATTCTTCTCCTGTTTTGCTTTATTAGCTCTATTAATATCATCTTTCAAAATGGAATCAGGAGTCATAGGAAGCAAAGTAATATTTTTATCCTTATGAACAAGAGTATAGTGATTGTTTCTACCATGGTGTACAGAATTTTTATCAAATTGCCATGGTCTACCAAGTAATAAGGAACATGCTTGCATAGGTACCACATCACAATCAACATAATCAGCATATGTAGAGATACTAAAATGCACACGAACAGTACGTGTTACCTTAACCTTGCCGCTGTTGTTGAACCATTGGATGTAGTAAGGATGTGGATGTGGTCTTGTGGTGAGAGAAAGATTCTCCACCATCTCCATGCTAGCCAAGTTGTTGCAGCTCCCTCCGTCTATTATGACGCGCACAGAACGTTCCTTCACAACTCCCTTGGTATGGAACAAATTGTGCCTTTGATTTTGCTCAGCTTGTGTGACCTGCTGATGAGGACATGACTACCTTGGATATGACCAAAAATATTGCATATATGCATATTTGTCAGGTGATTTCTAGTGCAAATGATGAGGACATCAATACAATTGTTACACCCACAGCCCCTGCTGCTATACATACTGGACCAATTACTAGAGCTCGTGCACGCCAACTAAATTACCAGGTACTTTCGTTTCTTGGTAATGATTCTAATATTCATGAGAATATGATGCTGCCTAAATTGGATACATTTGTTTTGCTTACAAATGAAGGGCCTAGCTTGGAGAAGGATGAACATTGGAGCAAGAACAAGCATGGAGATGATGGCATGCGCAAGGGGAACAAGAACGGAGTTACAAGTGATGATTTCAGGACTTTGAAGCCACCATAATGGGTGCATGAAGCCTTGGACGAAATATACAAGATGCCACTTCATAAATTTCGTCCCGAGGCTATTTTAGGTGCTGCGTCACCTTATTATTGGGCCAGGCCCATGTAATTTCGAAATACATAAGTATAGGCTATTTTTAGAGTCCGTATGTGTGGGGAAACAAGAGATAGGGTTGATTTCGGACCCCTCCACCAAGGGCCACGAAATTCCCCCCCTCTTCCTCCATATATACAGCCCTTAGGGCATCGTTTAGACTTTGGGTTTTGTTTAGATTAAAAGTTCGCCATAGCTGCAACTTCGCGTACTTCGTTTGTGTTCAACGACCAGACAAAGGCGTCACAGAACCCCACCTTGATCAATAAAGCTTTCATCTTATATTCGCAATATCCAGATTGCAATCTTAGTTTCTTGCTTGTTCTTCGTTTGCTCGCAGGAAACAGACCCTCGTGGTCAGGTTGATCGTGCTCCGGCGTGGTCAATAACCTCTCGGAGTTGGTTTAGCGATTGCTAAGGCGCGACGTCCTCGCACGTTCGTAGTCGGATCGTCAAAGTCGACTTCCACCAAAGCGATATCCATCATCTCATCGAAAGATCGGGACCCTCGCCTCTATCAAGTGGTATCAGATTTCCAGGTTGCTCGGTGAGATTTTACAGTTTTTCGTAGTTTAGATCGAGTCTGTTCTTCATACCTATAGTCCACGAAAAAGCCAAAAAAAAATTAGGGTTAGTTCATCCCATCCGAACCAATCTGAGCCTTGCATAATCTTTTCTGTATTTGCTTTGTTGAATTTGCGGTTGCATCGTCGTGTTCAGTTGCTGGTCTTAGCGTCTAGTCTTTTAGAGTTTCGAGTTCTGTTCACAAGTTGTCACGCCGTCGCCGCACCATCATCATCGCCCCTGCCATCTACCACCACCGCTCCGAATCCGTATCCATATACCACCACCAATCCGCTGCCATATACCACCACCATATATCCACCACTAATCCGAGTTCCTTGCTTATTAGGTTTGTTTTCGGGATCAATCTAGATTCCGATTCGTGTTTCCTTGCCGGAGTCGGGTAGCCACGCTCCGTTTAGGCCCAAAATTTTTCGAAAACGCATTTTTCGAAAAAATTTCTGGCTATCCTATTTTTAGGTGTTTCTGAGTGTTTTGAGACAGGTGCCATTATAGGAAGTTTTTTTTGACCCGTTTCCAGTTTTTGGGTCCGGGCAGTCAAAAAAAAAAAAAAAATTGGTCAAAAAAATTTCGTGCCCATCCTGTCCGTTTGAGCTAGGAAGAGTTTTGAGACACTCGCCATTATAGTGATTTTTCGCAAAAAAAAAAAAAGCAGCGCAAAAAAAAAAGAGCGCAAAAAAAAAAAAAAAGCGCAAAAAAAAAAAAAATTTCCAGAGTGTGCTTTTCCCTTGTTTACGTGCCGCGCCGTGATTTTGTTAGTGTTCTAGGCTCGCGTCTCTAGCACAGTCTAGCCTAGGACCAGCACAGTACCGTCGTTGAGCGTTTATTCAACTTTGCATCTCTGAATTGATTATCGCTGACCCTTTTTGCTACCATATTATAAGCCTTCCCAGCTCCACATACATCTACGTCGTGTGTTTGACTCTCCCTGGTAATCGCTCTATCCAAGCTTTGAGAGTTTTTGACTACAACGGTTGCCGATCACCGCCTGCTGCTGGGTAAGAACTGGTAAGAATTTGAGATTTTCTTGACGGATTTGTGACACCCACCACCACCACTTGTTCGTAGTCTGTAGGATCATATTCTTGTGTGTTTCTATTGCTGTTAACCATGCCAGGATCACAAGCCGACGAGATTGACTGGGAGAATTTATCGAACAAGGAGCTTCATGATAAGTTTCAGCAAATGATGACTGAACAGGTGCAAGATGTGCTGAACAATTTTGAAGAAGCCATGGAGAAGATCACTGGCTTTGAGAAGACGTTCGAAACAAAGCTCGATAACAAGTTTAATGAATTGCTCGCGCGTCTTCCACCACCACCACCCGCTGCAGCTAACGCACCTCTCCAACAACAACAACAACAACGACTACCTCCACGTCGCGAAGCAGACCTCCGCCGAGCAAGCCGTGTTCCTCTTGCGTTTGGCCAAACTGTTGGTGCTGCTGTTGATACTTCTGTGGCTCCTGCTGCTGATGCGGAGGAGGATGATTATGTGGGAGACTATGAGGATGAGGTTGATCAAAATCAACACTACGTGCAGCCACCTGTACCACCACCAGCAGGTCGACCTCAGGTATATCTTCGTAATGGTAGGCCTGCACCACCACCTCAGGTACGAGATGATGTCCATATTCCTAAACTGAAATTGAATATTCCACCATTTGAGGGTAGATATGTTCCTGATATATATCTTACTTGGGAGTTAGAAACTGAACAACGATTTACATGTTTACAATATCCTGAGGAGAGACGAGTTGCTGCTGCCGTTTGTGCTTTCACTAGTTTTGCATGTGTATGGTGGTCTGAACATTGTAGATTATATCCTATTCCAACTACTTGGGCTGCTTTGAAAACTGCTATGCGTACGCGTTGGGTTCCACCATATTATCAACGTGAATTGCTTCAAAAATTGCAGCGTTTAAGACAAGGGAAAAATTCTGTAGAAGAATATTATCAGGAATTACAAACTGGCATGATTAGATGTGGTATTGTTGAGGAGAATGAAGCTATGCTTGCACGTTTTCTAGGTGGATTAAATAGAGAGATTCAGACCATTCTAGACTATAAGGAGTATACTAATATCACTCGTTTATTCCATCTTGCTTGTAAAGCTGAACGTGAAGTGCAGGATCGACAAGCATTGGGGCGAACTAACTTTTCTGCAGGCCGACCTTCATCATGGACACCACGTGCATCTTCTACTTCAACTACACCAGCACCTCCATCCGGTGCCACCTCCAACCGTGATACAAGAAAACAGGCACAACCACAATTATCTGCCAAGAGCGCACCTGCGGGGCCTGCACAGCGTTCTTCTTCTTCCATGGCATCAACAGGGCACACAAGTGATATTATTTGTCGTCGTTGTAAGGGAGGAGGTCATTATGCGAGAGAATGCAAATCTCCGCGTGTGATGATTGCTACCGCGGATGGTGGATATGAGTCCGCTAGTGACTATGATGAGGAGACTTTGGCTCTTATTACACGTGAAGAACATGGTGGAGATGATTCTGATCATGAGACGCAATACATGGCTCCTGAAGACGCTGACAGGTATGAATGTTTAGTTGCTCAACGTGTTTTGAGTGTGCAGGTCACACAAGCTGAGCAAAATCAGAGGCACAATTTGTTCCATACCAAGGGAGTTGTGAAGGAACGTTCTGTGCGCGTCATCATAGACGGAGGGAGCTGCAACAACTTGGCTAGCATGGAGATGGTGGAGAAGCTTTCTCTCACCACAAGACCACATCCACATCCTTACTACATCCAATGGTTCAACAACAGCGGCAAGGTTAAGGTAACACGTACTGTTCGTGTGCATTTTAGTATCTCTACATATGCTGATTATGTTGATTGTGATGTGGTACCTATGCAAGCATGTTCCTTATTACTTGGTAGACCATGGCAATTTGATAAAAATTCTGTACACCATGGTAGAAACAATCACTATACTCTTGTTCATAAGGATAAAAATATTACTTTGCTTCCTATGACCCCTGATTCCATTTTGAAAGATGATATTAATAGAGCTAATAAAGCACAACAGGAGAAGAATAAGAGTGAAAATCAGATTGTGGCAAAAGAATTTGAGCAACAAATGAAGCCTAATAATAAACCATCTAGTGTTGCTTCTGAAATTAAATTGAAAAGTGCATGTTTATTTGCCACCAAATCTGATATTGATGAGTTAGATTTCAGCAAATCTGTTTGCTATGCTTTTGTGTGCAAAGAGGCATTATTTTCATTCGAGGACGTGCCTTCCTCTTTGCCTCCTGCTGTCACTAACATTTTGCAGGAGTTCGCTGACGTTTTTCCACAAGACGTGCCACCGGGATTACCGCCTATTCGAGGGATTGAGCATCAGATCGACTTAATTCCCGGTGCTTCACTGCCAAACCGTGCACCATACCGTACCAATCCAGAGGAGACGAAGGAGATTATGCGTCAAGTACAAGAGCTTCTCGACAAAGGTTATATACGCGAATCCCTTAGTCCTTGTGCTGTTCCTATTATTCTAGTGCCGAAAAAGGATGGTACATCACGTATGTGTGTTGATTGTAGAGGCATTAATAATATTACTATTCGTTATCGTCATCCTATTCCTAGGCTAGATGATATGCTTGATGAATTGAGTGGCTCTACAATATTCTCCAAAGTTGATTTGCGTAGTGGCTACCATCAAATTCGTATGAAATTGGGAGATGAATGGAAAACAGCATTTAAAACTAAGTTTGGATTATATGAGTGGTTAGTCATGCCTTTTGGGTTAACTAATGCACCTAGTACTTTCATGAGATTAATGAACGAAGTTTTACGTGCTTTCATTGGACGATTTGTGGTAGTTTACTTTGATGACATATTGATTTATAGCAGATCTTTGGAGGAACATTTGGAACATTTACGTGCTGTTTTTATTGCTCTACGTGATGCACGTTTGTTTGGTAACCTTGGGAAGTGCACCTTTTGCACCGACCGAGTATCTTTTCTTGGCTATGTTGTTACTCCACAGGGAATTGAAGTTGATAAAGCCAAGATTGAAGCTATTGAGAGTTGGCCGCAGCCCAAAACGGTCACACAAGTGAGGAGTTTTCTTGGCCTCGCTGGATTCTATAGGCGTTTTGTGAGAGATTTCAGCACCATTGCTGCACCTCTCAATGAGCTTACAAAGAAAGATGTGCCTTTTCTTTGGGGTACCGCACAGGAAGAAGCCTTCACGGTATTGAAAGATAAGTTGACACATGCTCCTTTACTCCAACTTCCTGATTTTAATAAGACTTTTGAGCTTGAATGTGATGCTAGTGGAATTGGATTAGGAGGTGTGTTATTACAAGATGGCAAACCTGTTGCATACTTTTCTGAAAAATTGAGTGGGCCTAGTCTGAATTATTCTACTTATGATAAAGAATTATATGCTCTTGTTCGGACTTTAGAAACATGGCAACATTATTTATGGCCCAAAGAATTTGTTATACATTCTGATCATGAATCTTTGAAACATATTAAAAGTCAAGCTAAACTGAATCGTAGACATGCTAAATGGGTTGAATTCATTGAGACTTTCCCTTATGTCATTAAACACAAGAAGGGAAAAGAAAATGTTATTGCTGATGCATTGTCTCGTCGCTATACTATGCTTTCACAACTTGACTTCAAAATATTTGGTTTGGAGACCATCAAAGATCAATATGTGCATGATGCTGATTTTAAAGATGTAATGCAGAATTGTAAAGAAGGAAGAATGTGGAACAAGTTTGTCGTTAACGATGGATTTGTGTTTCGTGCTAACAAGCTATGCATTCCAGCTAGCTCCGTTCGTCTTTTGTTGTTGCAGGAGGCGCATGGAGGAGGATTAATGGGACACTTTGGCGTGAAGAAGACGGAGGACGTACTTGCTACACATTTCTTTTGGCCAAAGATGAGACGGGATGTTGAGCGTTTTATTGCTCGATGCACTACATGTCAAAAAGCTAAGTCACGACTCAATCCTCATGGTTTATATATGCCTTTGCCTGTACCTAGTGTTCCTTGGGAGGATATATCTATGGACTTTGTTTTAGGTTTACCTCGAACAAAGAAGGGGAGGGATAGCATATTTGTTGTCGTGGATAGATTCTCGAAAATGGCACACTTTATACCATGTCATAAAAGCGATGATGCTGTTAATGTTGCTGATTTGTTCTTTCGTGAAATTATTCGCTTGCATGGTGTGCCAAATACTATTGTTTCAGATCGTGATACTAAATTTCTTAGCCACTTTTGGAGATGTTTATGGGCTAAGTTGGGGACTAAACTGCTTTTTAGTACTACTTGTCACCCCCAAACTGATGGACAAACTGAAGTAGTCAATAGAACGTTGTCTACTATGCTTAGGGCTGTTTTGAAGAATAATAAGAAAATGTGGGAGGAATGCTTGCCTCATATTGAATTTGCTTATAATCGTTCATTGCATTCTACTACTAAGATGTGCCCTTTTGAAGTTGTGTATGGTTTCCTACCTCGTGCACCTATTGATTTGTTGCCTCTTCCATCTTCGGAGAAGGTTAATTTTGATGCTAAACAACGTGCTGAATTGATTTTAAAAATGCATGAGTTAACTAAGGAAAACATTGAGCGTATGAATGCTAAATATAAACTTGCTGGAGATAAGGGTAGAAAACATGTTGTGTTTGCACCTGGAGATCTTGTTTGGTTACATTTGCGTAAGGATAGATTTCCTGATTTGCGCAAATCAAAGTTAATGCCACGTGCTGATGGTCCCTTTAAGGTGTTAGAGAAAATAAATGATAATGCATATAAACTTGAGCTGCCTGCAGATTTTGGGGTTAGTCCCACTTTTAACATTGCAGATTTGAAGCCTTATTTGGGTGAGGAAGATGAACTTCCGTCGAGGACGACTTCATTTCAAGAAGGGGAGGATGATGAGGACATCAATACAATTGTTACACCCACAGCCCCTGCTGCTATACATACTGGACCAATTACTAGAGCTCGTGCACGCCAACTAAATTACCAGGTACTTTCGTTTCTTGGTAATGATTCTAATATTCATGAGAATATGATGCTGCCTAAATTGGATACATTTGTTTTGCTTACAAATGAAGGGCCTAGCTTGGAGAAGGATGAACATTGGAGCAAGAACAAGCATGGAGATGATGGCATGCGCAAGGGGAACAAGAACGGAGTTACAAGTGATGATTTCAGGACTTTGAAGCCACCATAATGGGTGCATGAAGCCTTGGACGAAATATACAAGATGCCACTTCATAAATTTCGTCCCGAGGCTATTTTAGGTGCTGCGTCACCTTATTATTGGGCCAGGCCCATGTAATTTCGAAATACATAAGTATAGGCTATTTTTAGAGTCCGTATGTGTGGGGAAACAAGAGATAGGGTTGATTTCGGACCCCTCCACCAAGGGCCACGAAATTCCCCCCCTCTTCCTCCATATATACAGCCCTTAGGGCATCGTTTAGACTTTGGGTTTTGTTTAGATTAAAAGTTCGCCATAGCTGCAACTTCGCGTACTTCGTTTGTGTTCAACGACCAGACAAAGGCGTCACAGAACCCCACCTTGATCAATAAAGCTTTCATCTTATATTCGCAATATCCAGATTGCAATCTTAGTTTCTTGCTTGTTCTTCGTTTGCTCGCAGGAAACAGACCCTCGTGGTCAGGTTGATCGTGCTCCGGCGTGGTCAATAACCTCTCGGAGTTGGTTTAGCGATTGCTAAGGCGCGACGTCCTCGCACGTTCGTAGTCGGATCGTCAAAGTCGACTTCCACCAAAGCGATATCCATCATCTCATCGAAAGATCGGGACCCTCGCCTCTATCAGCAAACTATTCAATAATCTATTTATGTTATCCAGAACAAAAATACTTCACACACTTTTGTGTTTTGTCTAATTGCAGGTGTATGGGACATTTGTACAATCCACATATGAAGATAAGGAAGAAAGAGATGTTTATTTGCTGTCCAAAAAGTTCTCTCACGTCACTTTTGGCCTAAGAGAAGATAGAGTCAAAGTCTCTCACGTTCTGGATTCAGATTCGGACTGCACAGACATACCTGACTCAAAACGCACACAAGTTTTTCATACGGACTCCGAATTGCGTGATTCTTTTTTTGTTGGAAACTAGATTTCGTGCACTTTCCAACCCAATTGGAATCACCTTCAAATTCGTCCGGAGCGTTGAGTTGTGGACGAAATAATCTGATGCTGCAGCAGAATCCGAGTCAAACAACAAGTCCAAAGGTGTTGCATCACCTCCACTTGGGCCCATTGGCCTTGTACGACCTAGGGTTCGTTTTAGGCTGTCTTGGGACGTCCTCCCACCTCCTAGGCCGTCACCCCTTGCTCCTATATAAGTAGATCCATCTAGTAGCTTTTCCCTTGAGATTTGTTTAGTTAAAAGTTAGCCATTGCAACTTCGTGTACTTTGTTTGTGTCCAACGACCAGACCAAGACCGCTTACGGATCCCCACCTTTATCAATACTTCATCTATATTCGCAATATTCAGATTGCTTTATCATATTCTTGCTTGTTCTTCGATTCCTTGCAGGAATAGACCTTCGTGGTCAGGTTGATTGTGCTTCGGCGTGGTCAATAACCTCTCGGAGTTGGTTTAGCGATTGCTAAGGCGCAACGTCGTGCACGTTTGTAGTCGGATCATCAAAGTCATCTTCACCAAATTTATAGTTATCATCTCATCGAAAGATCGGGACACCCCTTTGCCTCTATCAAGTGGTATCAGTTTTCAGGTTGCTCGGTGAGAATTTCCAGTTTCCCTAGATTAGATTTATTTTCTTACCTATTGTCCAAGAAAAGCCACAAAAAAAAGATAGATCTATTCATCCTTTGTCCAAGCCAGTCTGAGCCTTTGCAATTTTCTTTTCATTGTATGCACTATTGAATTATCGGTTGCATCGTCGTGTCGACTTGCTGGTCTTAGTGTCTAGTTCGTTTAGAGTTTCGAGTTCTGTTCACAATTGTCACGCCACCACTGCATCATTATCCCTTCCGCTGTCCACCATCCATCCATCAGTTTCCACCACGTGCTACCCATCGTTCATTGTCATAATCATAGTTGAGATCATTCACATCTTCGCTTGATCCAATCTGCATCTTATCTAGTTTGTTTGGAACGAGAGAGAGAAAAAAAAAGAAGATAGAGAAAAAAAGAGAAAAAAGGAAAAAAAAGAAAAAGAGAGAGAAGAAAAAGAAAAAAAAAGCGTGAGAAAAAAAAGAGAGAAGAAAAAAAAATGGATCTATCTAGAATCAATCTCGTACCTGAATTCGGATTGGAATCTGTTTTGTGCACTGTTCAGTAAAACAGGTGTATCTTCCTCATACGACGTCCGTTTTGGCTCCGTGAGTACTCAAATTGAAGCTAGCGACGAGCCGCATCTAAATAGTTGCAGAAGCTAGTTCAATATTTGACACCTCAAAATCGGCTTCTAAATAGGTTTTTTTGCCCTCCGAAGTTCATGAACACAGCTTGTTCCAATTTTTCAGGCCAGTTTTAGAATTCTTTGACTCCTCATATCAACTCGGAATTGAGTGATTCTTTTTGCATTGGAAAGCTTGAGTTAGTAGTATTCTTTGAAAGAATTTATCAGAAAATTGTCTCAAACTTTTCAAGAGGAAAGTTGGAGAGAGAGTTGTTGTATATCCTGCTTGGCAGTTGTTTTTCATCATTATCTTCACTGCCGTTGTGATCTTCACTTATATCTTGCTGTCAAGAGCTACTTAGTATCCTTCATTGATGCTAGTTGTGCTACGTCGTGACCTCATTAGTGTTCTAGGCTCGCGTCTCTAGTCCGGTCTAGCATAGGACCAGCACAGTACCGTCGTTGAGCGTTTATTCAACATTGCATCTTTGAATTGATTATTGCTAATCTTTTGCTACCATATATAGCCAACCCAGCTCCACATATTTCTACACTGTGTATACGTACGCTCCCCTGGCAATCACTTTACTCAATATTCGGAGTTACTTGACACCGCTGGTTGCCGATCACCGCCTGCTGCATGGTAAGTACTTGTAAGACATTGATGTTTGCTTTACTGTGAGCGTTTTACCACCACATCCTAGTAGTTATAGGAACATTATTTTGGGGTTTTGTTTCTTGTTCTACTAATCATGACAGGATCCAGAGTCAATTCATGGGCTTTGTCGATCACGGGAGACGTGCCACCACCTTTGCAAATACCACAACCGTCACGAGAGGTGCACAAACATCCAAATGCACATGATCAGGTTAATGTATCTATACCACCATTTAATGGCCGTTTTAAACCTGCTTTATATATTGAATGGGAGTTCGACATAAAAAATATATTTGCTTCCCATAATTTCAATGAACATAAAAAGGTTAAGGTTGCGGTTGGTTCTTTCACTGGTTATGCTTTGGTTTGGTGGAGTGAATATTGTCAGTTACACCCTGATTATATACCTACTACTTGGGTTGATTTGAAACTTGCCATGCGACATACTTTCGTCCCTGCTTATTATACTCGTGACATGATTAAGAAATTGCAACACTTAAAACAAGGTAGTGAAACTGTAACAAAATATTATGATGATTTACAAACTACCTTGTTGCATTCCTCTTTAGAAGAAAGTGAAGATGATTTTATGGATAGATTTTGGGGAGGATTAAACCGTGATATTCAAGAGATACTAATTCATGAAGAGTGTTATCCTATGGACCATTTGTTTCATCTTGCTTGCAAAGCTGAACAGGAAATAAAACGATGTGTTGGCCACAAGGAGAACAAGCGCACGGTGCACATTCCTAGAGTTGATATGATTGTTCCTTCAACTACTAGGCATACTATGACAACCACATCCGTTGTTGTCAGGACTACATCACCTCCACCATGTGACACATCGCCCCGAGAGTGGCTACATCATCTGAGTTGATCATAAGAGGTAATGACAAAGGTACTGATCTTCCATCTCTACATGAGAATGATGAATGCCTTGTCAATTTGAATGCACCATCTGATGAGCTACCCACTACTTTGATCACACCACCTATTTTAGAGGACTACGTTGATAATTTGACTTTGCCATGTGATCAAACAACTGAAATACCAACAATTTTGAGTGCACCCATTGAATTAACTATTGATGCAAAAGAACCAATGTTTAATCATTTTGATATGACCTCTAATCTTGGTGATGATTCTATGTTGAATGACTTATTGCATGTTTGCTTATTTAAGCATGTTGTAGCATGTAAATTTGATGCAAGTAAGGTTTATTCACCAATGTTGGGATGGTTTAATGATGAACATTGTCAATCTTTTGAAATGAATAAGAGCTTCACTTATATGTGCAAACTGAGTTGCAATATTTTCATGCCTTCTACTTCTTGTGCTAATTTTTTGGCTTTAGATTTTATGAACTATGCAAGTTACTCATCTATTCATGTGTCATATATGCAAAAATCAAGGGAAGTAAAAATGGATGACATATACATATACAACATGTACACCTTGTCTCTTTTGTTAGCCACATTTCAGATTAAGCAACGCCGAGGACGGCTTTATTTTCAAGAAGGGGAGGATGATGAGGACATGACTACCTTGGATATGACCAAAAATATTGCATATATGCATATTTGTCAGGTGATTTCTACTGCAAACTATTCAATAATCTATTTATGTTATCCAGAACAAAAATACTTCACACACTTTTGTGTTTTGTCTAATTGCAGGTGTATGGGACATTTGTACAATCCACATATGAAGATAAGGAAGAAAGAGATGTTTATTTGCTGTACAAAAAGTTCTCTCACGTCACTTTTGGCCCAAGAGAAGATAGAGTCCAAGTCTCTCACGTTCTGGATTCAGATTCGGACTGCACAGACATACCTGACTCAAAACGCACACAAGTTTTTCATACGGACTCCGAATTGGGTGATTCTTTTTTTGTTGGAAACTAGATTTCGTGAACTTTCCAACCCAATTGGAATGACCTTCAAATTCGTCCGGAGCGTTGAGTTGTGGACGAAACAATCTGATGCTGCAGCAGAATCCGAGTCAAACAACAAGTCCAAAGGTGTTGCATCACCTCCACTTGGGCCCATTGGCCTTGTACGACCTAGGGTTCGTTTTAGGCTGTCTTGGGACGTCCTACCACCTCCTAGGCCGTCACCCGTTGCTCCTATATAAGTAGATCCATCTAGTAGCTTTTCCCTTGGGATTTGTTTAGTTAAAAGTTAGCCATTGCAACTTCGTGTACTTTGTTTGTGTCCAACGACCAGACCAAGACCGCTTACGGATCCCCACCTTTATCAATACTTCATCTATATTCGCAATATTCAGATTGCTTTATCATATTCTTGCTTGTTCTTCGATTGCTTGCAGGAATAGACCTTCGTGGTCAGGTTGATTGTGCTTCGGCGTGGTCAATAACCTCTCGGAGTTGGTTTAGCGATTGCTAAGGCGCAACGTCGTGCACGTTTGTAGTCGGATCGTCAAAGTCATCTTCACGAAATTGATAGTTATCATCTCATCGAAAGATCGGGACACCCCTTTGCCTCTATCACCTGCACACACAAAACACGTTGAGCAACTAAACATTCATACCTGTCAGCATCTTCAGGAGCCATGTATTGCGTCTCATGATCAGAATCATCTCCACCATGTTCTTCACGTGTAATAAGAGCCAAAGTCTCCTCATCATAGTCACTAGCGGACTCATATCCACCATCCGCGGTAGCAATCATCACACACGGAGATTTGCATTCTCTCGCATAATGACCTCCTCCCTTACAACGACGACAAATAATATCACTTGTGTGCCCTGTTGATGCCATGGAAGAGGAAGAACTCCGTGCAGGCCCAGCAGGTGCGCTCTTGGCAGATAATGGTGGTTGTGCCTGTTTTCTTGTATCACGACTGGAGGAGGCACCTAATTGAGGTGCTGGTGCAGTTGAAGTAGAAGATGCACGCGGTGTCCATGATGAAGGTCGGCCTGCAGAAAAGTTAGTGCGCGCCAATGCTTGTCGATCCTGCACTTCACGTTCAGCTTTACAAGCAAGATGGAATAATCGAGTGATATTAGTATACTCCTTATAGTCTAGAATGGTCTGAATCTCTCTATTTAATCCACCTAGAAAACGTGCAAGCATAGCTTCATTCTCCTCAACAATACCACATCTAATCATGCCAGTTTGTAATTCCTGATAATATTCTTCTACAGAATTTTTTCCTTGTCTTAAGCGCTGTAATTTTTGAAGCAATTCACGTTGATAATATGGTGGAACCCAACGAGTACGCATAGCAATTTTCAAAGCAGCCCAAGTAGCGGGAATAGGATATAATCTACAATGTTCAGACCACCATACACATGCAAAACTAGTGAAAGCACAAACAGCAGCAACAACCCGTCTCTCCTCGGGATATTGTAAACATGTAAAACGTTGTTCAGTTTCTAACTCCCAAGTAAGATATATATCAGGAACATATCTACCCTCAAATGGTGGAATATTCAATTTCAGTTTAGGAATATGGACATCATCTCGTACCTGAGGTGGTGGTGCGGGCCTACCATTACGAATATATACCTGAGGTCGACCTGGTGGTGGTGGTGCTGGTGGCTGCACGTAGTTCGGATTTTGATCTACCTCCTGGGTACCAGCAGCAGCAGTAGCAGGAGCCAAAGAAGCACCAACAGCAGTAGCAGCGGCACCAGAATGTTGTCCTGGCTCAATAGGAACACGCTGTGCTCGTCCATACTGATTCGGAAGGGGGTGTAGTTGTTGTTGTTGCAGAGGTGCGACAGGTGCAGCCGGTGGTGGAAGACGCGCAAGCAGTTCATTAAATCTGTTATCGAGCTTTGTTTCGAACGTCTTCTCAAGGCCAGTAATCTTCTCCATGGCCTCTTCAAAATTATTCAGCACATCTTGCACCTGTTCAGTCATCATGTGCTGAAACTTATCATGAAGCTCCTTGTTCGATAAATTCTCCCAGTCAATCTCGTCGGCTTGTGATCCTGGCATGGTTAGAAGCAATAGAAACACACAAGAATATGATCCTACAGACTACGAACAAGTGGTGGTGGTGGGTGTCACAAATCCGTCAAGCAAACCTAAAATTCTTACCAGTTCTTACCCAGTAGAAGGTGGTGATCGGCAACCGTTGTAGTCAAAACTCTCAAAGCTTGGATAGAGCGATTACCAGGGAGAGTCAAACGCACGACGTAGATGTATGTGGAGCTGGGAAGGCTTATAATATGGTAGCAAAAAGGGTCAGCAATAATCAATTCAGAGATGCAAAGTTGAATAAACGCTCAACGACAGTACTATGCTGGTCCTAGGCTAGACTGTGCTAGAGACGCGAGCCTAGAACACCAACAAAATCACGGCGCGGCACGTAAACAAGGGAAAAGCACACTCTGAAAAAAAAATTCGCTCTTTTTTTTTGTGCTCTTTTTTTTTGCGCTGCTTTTTTTTTGCGAAAAATCACTATAATGGCGAGTGTCTCAAAACTCTTCCTAGCTCAAATGGACAGGATGGGCACGAAATTTTTTCGACCAATTCTTTTTTTCGACTGCCCGGACCCAAAAACTGGAAACGGGTCAAAAAAAACTTCCTATAATGGCACCTGTCTCAAAACACTCAGAAACACCTAAAAATAGGATAGCCAGAATTTTTTTTCGAAAAATGCGTTTTCGAAAAAATTTGGGCCTAAACGGAGCGTGGCTACCCGACTCCGGCAAGGAAACACGAATCGGAATCTAGATGGATCTCGAAAACAAACCTAACATGCAAGGAACTCGGATTGGTGGTGGATATATGGTGGTGGTATATGGCAGCGGTGGTGGTAGCGGTGGTAGTATATGGATATGGATCGGTGGTGGTATATGGACACGGATTGGTGGTGGTATATGGATACGGATTCGGAGCGGTGGAGGATAAGCGGTGGTGGTAGATGGCAGGGGCGATGATGATGGTGCGACGGCGGCGTGACAACTTATGACCAGAACTCGAAACTCTAAAAGACTAGACTCTAAGACCAGCAACTAGACACGACGATGCAACCGCAAATTCAACAAAGCAAAACCCTAAAAAGATTATGCAAAGGCTCAGATTGGTTCGGATATGATGAACTAACCCTAATTTTTTTTGTGGCTTTTTCGTGGACTATAGGTATGAAGAACAAACTCGATCTAAACTACGAAAAACTGTAAAATCTCACCGAGCAACGTAGAAATCTGATACCACTTGATAGAGGCGGAGGTGTCCCGTCTTTCAATGAGATGATGGATTTCGCTTTGGTGGAAGTCGACTTTGACGATCCGACTACGAACGTGTGAGGACGTCGCGCCTTAGCAATCGCTAAACCAACTCCGAGAGGTTATTGACCACACCGGAGCACGATCAACCTAACCACGAGGGTCTGTTTCCTGCGAGCAAACGAAGAATAAGCAAGAAACTGAGATTGCAATCTGGATATTGCGAATATAAGATGAAAGCTTTATTGATCAAGGTGGGGTTCTGTGACGCCTTTGTCTGGTCGTTGAACACAAACGAAGTACGCGAAGTTGCAGCTATGGCGAACTTTTAATCTAAACAAAACCCAAAGTCTAAACGATGCCCTAAGGGCTGTATATATGGAGGAAGAGGGGGGAATTTCGTGGCCCTTGGTGGAGGGGTCCGAAATCAACCCTATCTCTTGTTTCCCCACACATACGGACTCTAAAAATAGCCTATACTTATGTATTTCGAAATTACATGGGCCTGGCCCAATAATAAGGTGACGCAGCACCTAAAATAGCCTCGGGACAAAATTTATGAAGTGGCATCTTGTATATTTCGTCCAAGGCTTCATGCACCCATTATGGTGGCTTCAAAGTCCTGAAATCATCACTTGTAACTCCGTTCTTGTTCCCCTTGCGCATGCCATCATCTCCATGCTTGTTCTTGCTCCAATGTTCATCCTTCTCCAAGCTAGGCCCTTCATTTGTAAGCAAAACAAATGTATCCAATTTAGGCAGCATCATATTCTCATGAACATTAGAATCATTACCAAGAAACGAAAGTACCTGGTAATTTAGTTGGCGTGCGCGAGCTCTAGTAATTGGTCCAGTATGTATAGCAGCAGGGCCTGTGGGTGTAACAATGGTATTGATGTCCTCATCAACGCGTCTCCTGGAGCGGAATCATCAGGCCCTACATCTGGTGTAATAGTAATCTGTGAGCCACAGGGACTCAGCAATCTCGCACCCTCGCGATCAAGACTATTTAAGCTTATAGGTAAGGCAAGGTAAATATAGGTGGAGCTGCAGCAAGCGACTAGCAAGTATGGTGGCTAACTTATTCGCAAAAGAGAGCGAGAAGAGAAGGCAAAGCACGAGTGAGAAACTAGAGAGCAACCTGCGCAAACATTACTCCAACATCGTGTCCACTTCCCGGAATCCGCCGAGAAGAGACCATCACGGTAACACACTCAGTTGATTCATTTTAATTAAGTTAAGGTTCAAGTTATCTACAACCGGACATTAACAAATTCCCATCTGCCCATAACCGCGGGCATGGCTTTCGAAAGTTCAATCCCTGCAGGGGAGTCCCAACTTAGCCCATGACAAGCTCTCACGGTCAACGAAGGAATAGACCTCCTCCCAAGACGTTCCGATCAGACTCGGTATCTCGGTAACTCAAGACACTTCGACAGGTTAAAACAAGACCAGCAACACCGCCCGAATGTGCCGACAAATCTCGATAGGAGCTGCACATATCTCTTTCTCAGGGCACACTCAGATGAGCGCTCCATACAACTAAAACCAAACCTTGAGTTTCCCCGAGGGGGCGCTGAACAGGACTCTAGTTTGGACCAACACTCAGAGGAGCACTGGCCCAGGGGGGTTTAAAATAAGATGACCCGCGGGCTCCGGAAACCCGAGGGAAAAGAGGCTAGGTGGCAAATGGTAAGACCAAGGTTGGGCATTGCTGGAAAAGCTTTAATCAAGGCGAACTATCAAGGGGTTCCCATTATAACCCAACCGCGTAAGGAACGCAAAATCCGGGATCATAACACCGATATGACGGAAACTAGGGCGGCAAGAGTGGAACAAAACACTAGGCGAGAGGCCGAGCCTTCCACCCTTTACCAAGTATATAGATGCATTAAGATAACATGACAAAATAATGATATCCCAACAAGTAAATAAATGTTCCAACAAGGAACGGCCTCCAATCTTCACCTGCAACTAGCAACGCTATAAGAGGGGCTGAGCAAAGCGGTAACATAGCCAATCAATGGTTTGCTAGGACAATGGTGGGTTAGAGTTTTGACATGGCAATTTGGGAGGCTTGCAAGCAAGTGGTAGGCATCGTAGCAATGGCATAGCAAAAGAGCGAGCAAACTAGCATAGCAAAGATAGTAGTGATTTCAAGGGTATGATCATCTTGCCTGCACAGTTGTCAGAGTTGACTGGATTCTCAAAAGCAAACTCAACGGGCTCCTCGTTAGCGAACTCGTCTCCCGGCTCTACCCAAACAAGACAAACAAGCAACAAGGATACAATGAACCACGTGCAAACTCAAACAATGCAATGCAAAGATGGTATGCTATGCGGGATGCGATGCGGGATGCAAAATGCAAGATATGACAGGAAATGCACGAACCTGGCCTCAACTTGGAAAACCAAGTGTTCCACTAGAAAGATGAGATGAAATCGCTTGAAAACGATATAAAGAACGCCGGAATCGGAGTTACGGTTTGGAAATGGCAAGCGATTCAAAAATGACACCGGTTTGCGATTTACAGCAAGTAGGCATCTAAATGCAATGAGATGAACATGCTACAGCACTCAAACATCACAACAAAATACATGGTAGGGATTCACTCAAGATGCTTAACAAAAGTCTAGCACTGAGCTACGGCCAATTCATCCATTAACGGATTCAAACAAGCATGGCAAAAATGCATATGGCAAACAGATCTTAGACTTAGTGAAATTAACACTTGTTTGGAATTTCAGATCGGGTAGCCCTCTTCGGAGCAACAAAACTACATGCTACAGGACCTGAACATGGCAAAGTAAAGCATGGCATGGAGCTACTCAAAGAGTTTAACAAAAGTCCCTTAGTGACCTTGAGTCAAAAGGGATCAGAAAATACAATTGCAAGCATGTGAACATAGCAAAAACATAATCAGTTTTCAGACAGTGAAAACTGGCACAAGCTGAAATATAACTCAAGTAGGCATATTTACGAGCTCGATGCACTCACTACGGTGCAAGTCATGGCAAGACAAGCATACCTCCATCAAGAAGGCACAAAATGCAAGCTAGACATGGCAAGAACAATAGCATAGCATGCACGGATCAACTACAACATCATCGGCAAAATTGCAAACAAGTTGACAATCTGCCCAGATTCACAAAGTAGCAAAATTAGAGCTCGATTGACTCAAGCTAGGGTGCTCTATAATTGCAAACAAAGACATGGATGGATATAGCACTACAATATTAACAAAACACTCTTACTGATCATCCCCAAAAGGGGCACGGATCACTAGGAAACAACAAAAACATATGGCATCATGAGATAAACAGCTCCAGGACTTAGTGAAATTACTAAGTCCCTGAAAACAGAATTAGCAAGTGCACCACTTTGCAAGCTTGCCCTAGTCACCACACACATCCTAAAAATACATGGGTTGCACCTCTGGAGAGATGAAAAAACCCTTAACAAAGCATATGTAGAGCATTAGGGCATAGCATACACACATTAATCATGGCAAAAATGACAAAAGTGCTAAACGGAGTAGCAGATCTGACAATTAACTCAAGTAGCCCTCTTCTAACAGCATTTCGGGCATCAAGATTAGATCAAATGAAAATGATGCAATGGAATGAAATGATGTACTCTCTGAGATGAACATTTTGATATGCTATATGCATGAATCAGAGCTACGGATGCAAAGTTACGGAGCTACAAACATGGGCATATGGATTAGGGTTTCGGGCAAAAAGTCAACCGTCTCATATCCAGATCTAGATCCAGCCGGAGTTACTGTTCATGCACGGACTTCGAGGATGGCCGGAGGGGCTTGGAGCTCGCCGGAGGAGCTCGGACGAGGCCGGGGCGGCGAGGAGGCGGCGCCGGCGGGCACGGACGCCGAGGCGGCGGGCGCGGCGGCACCGGTGGCGGTTGGTGGCGTCGGGCGGCGCCGGACTAGGGCGGCGCGGCGGGCTGCGGCCAGCCGGCGGCGAGCGGTGCGCGGCAGCTCCGGTCGCCTCGGGCGGCCGGGCGCGAAGAGGAGGGCGGCGGCTTCGGGCGAGAGGAGGCGGGGCGATGCGGGCCGGGAGGGCCCCGCACGGGCCTGCGGGCAGGCGGCGTGGTCGGCGATGTGGGGCGCAGGGCGCGGCGGCGGCGGCGAACCCGGGAGCGCCACATGGTGGCGGTGACGGATCCGGACACGTCCGGATCGGCGCGGACGTTGTCCGGCGGCGGCGGAGATCTTTTTTTAAGGGTTGGACGGGGAGAGATCCGGATTTGGAAATGGGGGAGGTATATATAGGCATAGAGGGAGCTAGGAGAGTCCAAATGAGGTGTGGTTTTGGGCCACGCGATCGTGATCGAACGCTCTAGATGATGGATCAGAGTTTGGTGGGTTTTGGGCCAAATTGGAGGGGTGTTGGGCTGCAACACACACGAGGCCTTTTTGGTCCCTCGGTTAACCGTTGGAGTATCAGACGAAGTCCAAATGATACAAAACTTGACAGGCGGTCTACCGGTAGTAAACCAAGGCCGCTTGGCAAGTCTCGGTCCAATCCGGAAATGTTTAATCCCCACACATGAAAGAAAGGTAGAAATGACCATCGAAGGAGAACGAAGCGCCGGAATGCAAAACGGACAACGGGAAAAATGCTCGGGATGCATGAGACGAACATGTATGCAAATGAAATGCATATGATGACATGATATGCAATGCAAGACACGCAAGCAATGACAACGCAACAACAGCGAATAACTGCACGACACCTGGCACATCGGTCACGGGGCGTTACAACACTCCACCACTACGAGAGGATCTCGTCCCGAGATCTAGAATGGCACCGGAGGGAAAACAGAAGAGAAAGAGAAGAGATAAAACTAAGTTGCTTCTTTGACAAATGAGTGAAACCAAAGAACCTTGAAAGGTTACACAAATTCGAGAAAAGAATACAATGAAGGTGAACAAGGTCGAAAACACTCCGTTAGAAAAGAGGGACAAAGAACATTTGCGAAAAACCTTGAGGTTGAAGGGAAGATATATATTGAAAACACGCCGGTTACAGAAGGGGATCAAGGAAGACCGAATTCGAACAGCACTCCGGTTGAAAAGTGATACGAGACTAGATAAGATGAAAAGAACTTGAGCAGAGGACACGACACTCCGGTTAAATGGATAAGCACGAAAAGAACATGATCTTTGACAAACGAGATGATGGGTTGAAAAGAGCAACATCACAATGACTCCGGAACGAAGGGAAACAAGACCTTGAGAGAGCACGGTTACAACAAATGCTAGAATGAGTTGTTGAAAACCAACAACGAAAAGAATACTCTCGATATGGTCTTATGAAATACATCTCAAAATTATGAGGTGACAATCTGCCACTCATGGGAAAGAATTTTATTTATTTAAACAAGGAGACGAGAAAGTATTTCACCGGGAGGATAAAGAAGAGCTTGGATCATTTATTTGCACCATAGATAGCAACAATCCTTAGGGAAGGCTTTAGGTGAAATATAACCCAAGATAACTCCCATGACGAGCTTGATGGATTTAAGATATCTCAATCTTGACAACATGTGAATCATGAACCACATAGGGAAATCATCAAGAATGACATAATACCACCTCAAATGATACGGTAGAAAGAATTGAACTCTGGATTGCAAGATGAAGAATGCTTGAGCTCCTTAGAAAAGAATCTTGATGAACACTTCGAGAAGGAGTATCAAATGAAAAGAAAAAGAAGTTGAAAACACAAAGTGAAACCTTGTAATGATTTAGATGGATCTCCGTGATGAAGTAATTGAAAAAGGTTGGAACTCCGGGAAAAATAGAAGATGAAAACAAAGAAACCGAGAATTTTTTCAATGAACCTTCAGAATGAGGAATTAATCATTTGGATGAACAAGAATAAGAATTATGTTATGCTTATCCTTCACCAATTTAAATTGATGACAATCCACGGATTTGGCATACTACTTATTCTCGTAGCAAGGATGAAGATAGATATAGCTCAACTTGAGAAGGTCTTCAACGATCCACCGGTAGTATTGAAACAACGACCGAATTGATAAGGAAGAGAAATCTTGAACGAACCACCGTAAGAATTAAAATAAACGAAGTAAAGGGGTGAATCACCGGTTAGAATTAGCAAAAACACGAAGATGCTTGAGAGAGTTTAGATCCATGAGAACGAAGGAATCACGACTGATTAGAGATCACCTGAGCGATGCGCCGGTAAAATTTAGAGAAAGAGAGCTGAAAGGTGAGAATGAACAAATCTTAGATGATGGACTCCGGATGATCAAACTGAAAAGACTCCTGAATTACTCCGGATAGGTGAAAAGAATTCTCACAATCGAAAAAAATTATGAGAGGATGGCAGAGAATGGAGCAAAATTTAAAAGAAACTCTTCTTCGGTCTTCAACTGCAGAGAAAGACGATGATAAAGACCACCATGGATTATAGAGATACTCCGGGGTGAAGACTAGAAAGGTTGAACCACAATGAAAAGAATTTGAAAGATCTTCGAGAAATACATTTGACTGATGATAATTCATTCTTACGTCAAACTTTGAGATGAGTTTGAAAAGCTCCGGGAGAAATAAGAAGAGTCAGGTAAGATCCTGGGAAAAGACCTGTGGGTTAGGGCCCACTGAAAAGAAAACACCGTTGAAAAGATTTAAAAGAGAGGTTGCACCGGTTGAATTAAAAGGCTTGAATGAGGGAACATCCTCGAAAGAGGTTGAACGAATGTAGAGTGGAAACACGAATCTTCGAGATATCTTGAGCACTCCGGAACAATTGAATAGCGAGAAATGAATGAATATGAGGAGCACCAGTATGAGAAGGCATTAGAAGCAAGGAAAGAATTGATATGATGAAGAAGGAAGAGAACACTTGAGCAACCACCGTAGAAGAAAAGAATGACGAATGACGAACTTGAGGCTCCGTTAGTATCTTCATGAGAATCACTGAATAAGAATATTGACGGAAAAAAGGACGGAGAGACTTCACCACAATAAAATGATACTTGAATAAGAAATATGGTTCCTCGAAGAAACAAGGGTGGGCGGGAGGGAAAACAAAGGCAACTTGAAGATGGATGAAAACAAACACCGTTGAGAAGAAATGGTAATTGATCTTGCTGATGTTGAAATGATCGGATCCACTAGAAGAGAAACACACCGGTTGAAAAGAAATTGGCATGATAATCTCGATTATCATGAAGTTTTAGTATTCACATAGGAGTATGAGAACACCATTTGGGGAAGGTATGGAATCAACATTTGACTTCGAAGCAACTCGAATACCACAACTGAAAAAAAACAACACAAAGGATTGGCTTGCAGAATAAGTCGGAACAAACATATAATAGAAATTTCGTCCGAAGTTTTCGTGGTGGGGCCTACACGGGCTAGATCGTACAGCACCATCATGTACAAGGCAGTGCACATGACATACAAGGCGTCCCCGAGTCGGCATAGCCAAGGACTCTTTAAGACACAACGAAACAACTGTAAAACCGACCGTGAATAGGCGGACCACTAGACGTCGAACCCCAATTTCATATCATACATCTGTCGGAAAGATATCCTACGAGCTACTTGAATTCCCACCTATGAAACTTCCGAACCTTTCCGGTTATGCAATCAGGTGTTGGGGATACAGGGGAAGCATAATATCTCACCCAAACTAGCAAATCCTACATCCAGCTGTATCCATCCTTCAACACATAACCAAGAAACCTTCGGAAATCATCTACCTCAACCTTCGAAAAGCATCCGTTATACAAGTTATGGCGATACTCCCGAACTCCCGCCCCAGTACTGGGTGGCGTCGAGGTTATCTCACCAACGAACTGCATAAAAGAGATTTTCGATGTCGGCGTACTAAACTCAGGTATTCCAGAACTGCAACAATAAAATTATGATGACAACACCTCAGAGCTCAACTCCCCGGGACACTTCCACTAAACCCCTGATAGGAGGCACCAAGTCAATGTTCTCATCATAAAACCATCGGAATGATTCAAAGATACCCGCGTGATCCTAAAACAATTTTAGTGAAATTTGAGAACAGAAGAGTCAAAACTCTACGTCAGAATGCCTTACCGGGCGATGAGGAGACTGGGAAGTAAAAAGACTTCCTAATCTCTCCGATATATAATTCCTAAAGACTCAAAACATTTTTCTAGACACAACTCGGCCGCTAAAAACGATCAAGCAATGGGGCTCCTAAGGTCGGGGAAGGCTCTGATTACCAACTTGTAACACCCTCGATGCGACTATAGCTCCCACGTGTCGAGGCACGACTTAGAGGCATAATCGCATTGAAGGCATATGTCGCAAGTTAGGCAATCTTCACAACATCCCATGTAATATAAATAATAAAGGGGAGAGAACATAGTTGGCTTACACTCGCCATGTCAATCAAGTACATAAATAACATTACATCATCCAAACACTCATGGCCCGACTACGGCGCCAAAATAAAAGAGAACCCAACATGCGACACGGTCCCAATCACCCCCAACTGGGCACCACTACTGATCATCGGGAAAGGAAACATAGTAACGTTGAGAGTCTTCGTCGAACTCCCACTTGAGCTCATACGCGTCTCCTGGAGCGGAATCATCAGGCCCTGCATCTGGTGTAATAGTAATATGTGAGCCACAGGGACTCAACAATCTCGCACCCTCGCGATCAAGACTATTTAAGCTTATAGGTAAGGCAAGGTAAATATAGGTGGAGCTGCAGCAAGCGACTAGCAAGTATGGTGGCTAACTTATTTGCAAAAGAGAGCGAGAAGAGAAGGCAAAGCACGAGCGAGAAACTAGAGAGCAACCTGCGCAAACATTACTCCAACACCGTGTCCACTTCCCGGACTCCGCCGAGAAGAGACCATCACGGTAACACACTCAGTTGATTCATTTTAATTAAGTTAAGGTTCAAGTTATCTACAACCGGACATTAACAAATTCCCATCTGCCCATAACCGCGGGCACGGCTTTCGAAAGTTCAATCCCTGCAGGGGAGTCCCAACTTAGCCCATGACAAGCTCTCACGGTCAACGAAGGAATAGACCTCCTCCCAAGACGTTCCGATCAGACTCGGTATCTCGGTAACTCAAGACACTTCGACAGGTTAAAACAAGACCAGCAACACCGCCCGAATGTGCCGACAAATCCCGATAGGAGCTGCACATATCTCTTTCTCAGGGCACACTCAGATGAGCGCTCCATACAACTAAAACCAAACCTTGAGTTTCCCCGAGGGGGCGCTGCACAGGACTCTAGTTTGGACCAACACTCAGAGGAGCACTGGCCCGGGGGGGGGGTTAAAATAAGATGACCCGCGGGCTCCGGAAACCCGAGGGAAAAGAGGCTAGGTGGCAAATGGTAAGACCAAGGTTGGGCATTGCTGGAAAAGCTTTAATCAAGGCGAACTATCAAGGGGTTCCCATTATAACCCAACCGCGTAAGGAACGCAAAATCTGGGAACATAACACCGATATGACGGAAACTAGGGCGGCAAGAGTGGAACAAAACACTAGGCAAGAGGCCGAGCCTTCCACCCTTTACCAAGTATATAGATGCATTAAGATAACATGGCAAAATAATGATATCCCAACAAGTAAATAAATGTTCCAACAAGGAACGGCCTCCAATCTTCACCTGCAACTAGCAACGCTATAAGAGGGGCTGAGCAAAGCGGTAACATAGCCAATCAACGGTTTGCTAGGACAATGGTGGGTTAGAGGTTTGACATGGCAATTTGGGAGGATTGCAAGCAAGTGTTAGGCATCGTAGCAATGGCATAGCAAAAGAGCGAGCAAACTAGCATAGCAAAGATAGTAGTGATTTCGAGGGTATGATCATCTTGCCTGCACAGTTGTCAGAGTTGACTGGATCCTCAAAAGCAAACTCAACGGGCTCCTCGTTAGCGAACTCGTCTCCCGGCTCTACCCAAACAAGACAAACAAGCAACAAGGATACAATCAACCACGTGCAAACTCAAACAACGCAATGCAAAGATGGTATGCTATGCGGGATGCGATGCGGGATGCAAAATGCAAGATATCACAGGAAATGCATGAACCCGGCCTCAACTTGGAAAACCAAGTGTTCCACTGGAAAGATGAGATGAAATCGCTTGAAAACGATATAAAGAACGCCGGAATGGGAGTTACGGTTTGGAAATGGCAAGCGATTCAAAAATGACACCAGTCTGCGATTTATAGCAAGTAGGCATCTAAATGCAATGAGATGAACATGCTACAGCACTCAAACATGACAACAAAATACATGGCAGGGATGCACTCAAGATGCTTAACAAAAGTCTAGCACTGAGCTATGGCCAATTCATCCATTAACGGGTTCAAACAAGCATGGCAAAAATGCATATGGCAAACAGATCTCAGACTTAGTGAAATTAACACTTGTCTGGAATTTCAGATCAGGTAGCCCTCTTCGGAGCAACAAAACTACATGCTACAGGACCTGAACATGGCAAAGTAAAGCATGGCATGGAGCTACTCAAAGAGTTTAACAAAAGTCCCTTAGTGACCTTGAGTCAAAAGGGATCAGAAAATACAATTGCAAGCATGTGAACATAGCAAAAACATAATCAGTTTTCAGACAGTGAAAACTGGCACAAGCTGAAACAAAACTCAAGTAGGCATATTTACGAGCTCGATGCACTCACTACGGTGCAAGTCATGGCAAGACAAGCATACCTCCATCAAGAAGGCACAAAATGCAAGCTAGACATGGCAAGAACAATAGCATAGCATGCACAGATCAACTACAACATCATCGGCAAAATTGCAAACAAGTTGACAATCTGCCCAGATTCACAAAGTAGCAAAAGTAGAGCTCGATTGACTCAAGCTAGGGTGCTCTATAATTGGAAACAAAGACATGGATGGATAGAGCACTACAATATTAACAAAACACTCTTACTGATCATCCCCAAAAGAGGCACGGATCACTAGGAAACAACAAGAACATATGGCATCATGAGATAAACAGCTCCAGGACTTAGTGAAATTACTAAGTCCCTGAAAACAGAATTAGCAAGTGCACCACTTTGCAAGCTTGCCCTAGTCACCACACACATCCTAAAAATACATGGGTTGCACCTCTGGAGAGATGAAAAAACCCTTAACAAAGCATATGTAGAGCATCAGGGCATAGCATGCACACATTAATCATGGCAAAAATGACAAAAGTGCTAAACGGACAATTAACTCAAGTAGCCCTCTTCTAACAGCATTTCGGGCATCAAGATTAGATCAAATGAAAATGATGCAATGGAATGAAATGATGTACTCTCTGAGGTGAACATTTTGATATGCTATATGCATGAATCAGAGCTACGGATGCAAAGTTACGGAGCTACAAACATGGGCATATGGATTAGGGTTTCGGGCAAAAAGTCAACTGTCTCAGATCCAGATCTAGATCCAGCCGGAGTTACTGTTCTTGCAAGGACTTCAAGGATGGCCAGAGGGGCTTGGAGCTCGCCGGAGGAGCTCGGACGAGGCCGGGGCGGCGAGGAGGCGGCGCCAGCGGGCACGGACGCCGAGGCGGCGGGCGCGGCGGCACCGGTGGCGGTTGGTGGCGTCGGGCGGCGCCGGACCAGGGCGGCGCGGTGGGCTGAGGCCAGCCGGCAGCGAGCGGCGCACGACGGCTCCGGTCGCCTCGGGCGGCCGGGCGCGAAGAGGAGGGCGGCGGCTTCGGGCGAGAGGAGGCGGGGCGATGCGGGCCGGGAGGGCCTCGCACGGGCCTGTGGGCCGATGGCGGGGTCGGCGATGTGGGGCGCAGGGCGCGGCGGCGGCGGCGAACCCGGGAGCGCCACGTGGCGGCGGTGACAGATCCGGACACGTCCGGCTCGGCGCGGACGTTGTCCGGTGGCGGCGGAGATCTTTTTTTTAGGGTTGGACGGGGAGAGATCCGGATTTGGAAATGGGGGAGGTATATATAGGCATAGAGGGAGCTAGGAGAGTCCAAATGAGGTGCGGTTTTTGGCCACGCGATCATGATCGAACGCTCTAGATGATGGATCAGAGTTTGGTGGGTTTTGGGCCAAATTGGAGGGGTGTTGGGCTGCAACACACATGAGGCCTTTTCGGTCCCTCGGTTAACCGTTGGAGTATCAGACGAAGTCCAAATGATACGAAACTTGACAGGCGGTCTACCGGTAGTAAACCAAGGCCGCTTGGCAAGTCTCGGTCCAATCCGGAAATGTTTAATCCCCACACATGAAAGAAAGGTAGAAATGACCACCGGAGGAGAACGAAGCGCCGGAATGCAAAACGGACAATGGGAAAAATGCTCGGATGCATGAGACGAACATGTATGCAAATGAAATGCACATGATGACATGATATGCAATGCAAGACACTCAAGCAATGACAACGCAACAACAGCGAATAACTGCATGACACCTGGCACATCGGTCACGGGGCGTTACAGTTCCCTACCCTCGTACTGATATAGTAGGCCGCTTCAGCCTGGATGATCGGTCCTGCGTTGGTCTCCAGATCGACAACAAATGGCCCGTCCCAGAGAATCAGTTGTGGTTCAAAGCAAGTGTTTCCAACACCGCGGAATGGTTGAGTTGAAGTTCATTTCATGGCTTGTTATTTGTTGTGTGGTGAAAACTTTAGTATTTATAATGTATCCTCATTGTCGATGTGGGTTGATGACCTGTTGTATGTAATAAAATGATATGCCTGTGATAAACTTACTAAATTTATGAATGGCTTTCGAGTCGCTTCTCTAAATTTGTACTAGCTTCACACGCTTCGCGCGTCGGGCGGGTGTTTTTACTGTAGCCATATGTTAATGTGTTCGTTGTACGTAACCAGCACCTCGAATCCTCGATACTAGTATACTATATACTAGTAGGAGTAAGTAGTAGGAGTAGTAGGGTGGCATGGGCCAGAACAAGCATTCACGTCCAGGAGTACGGCACACGCCACCACCACGACATCCATGTGACGCCATATTATTTCTTGGAGTCCCTGCTAGAGCAATCTCTTCAACCTCGTCGTTTCTCTAAGGCTGGTTATAGTGGGGCGTAACTTAGACTAGTGTCATGCATATGACACTAGTCTTTGTTACTACCTTCATAGTGCAAAGTAACATACAAGTAGTATCATAGATGATTGCATTTATTACATTATAGACTCATTTTGCTTTGGTTTGCGTTCTGTTATAGTAACATATTATGTTACTCCAAACATTTCTCTCCTCATTAACTATATGCCACATAAGCAAACTTGTCTTGAAATGCGCTATGTTACTTGCTAAGTTACTCCCACTATGACCAGCCTAACTTCAGCCATCGCGCGGCGGGCGAGGTGAGGGTTTGCCGATAGTCAGTTTCCTTAACTGCAGTTCCACTTGTAAGGCCAACTCCAATGCACGACCCCAAACGGACCTCCGTTTTACATGAACTCCAACGATAATTTTGACTAGAAAAGCAAGACCAAAGAAAACAAGAACCACAAGAATACATTTTACTACTCCTGTAAGTTGGATTAGTGCCTTCTCGATGCATTCATTGTTGATCTGCGGAGGCTCGATCTTGCGTGCTTATTTCTTCTTTGAGTGTAAAGAAGTAAACGTTGCTTCCTCGCATCTAGTCTCATGTCTAGCCTCTATTCTAGTAGGAGTATCAACAAGTGCACTAATCTCATCCGATAGCAGAACCGAAGATTTGGTCGGGTTCTTCCTCCTTTTGCCGACACGTGGGACATCCAGCATCCAGGTCGTGTCATGAAAGAAAATAGAGTGGTAGTTGAAGCCACGAGATGTGCATCTTGGGTTAAACTGTAAATAGAATCTTACTACTCTTGAGTAACTCCAAAAGCGGCCATCGAAGATCTTTATTGGAACTGTTTTTCATCACCAGAACATGGAGGTGAAAGATGTGCAGGTTCAGTGGGTCCTCTTGCGTTTTCACTGACATGTGGGGCCGCATGTGAGCAAACAGATGATGGGCTCCGCGCATCCGCTGGCTGGCTGAGAAGAGAGATAGAGGAGGGCTGAGCACGGACTGCAGGAAATTTGTTCTACGTACCTCGATATAGTGGGGTGGCATGGGCCATAACTCAGTAGCATTCACGTCTAGCAGTACGGCACACGCCACCCACACGAGTCCCATCCGACACCAATTTTCTTGGAGTCCATGCTACAACCATCTCCTCTCCGTCCTGTTTTCTCAGCCATCCGACAAGATAATTACTGTAGTATCATATACTACTACATGGATTTGACAGAAAGATAAAAATACATACGATTCCATCAACGTTCAACGACATCCTCACGCCCTAGTGCGCTGGGTCACCAACCGACGTGTGAGGAACAGCGGCATTGGTGGCGAGCTCAACGTGCTTCTGAACAGTGCCATCCAAGGTTGCCCTGCGCTCCAAGAAGGCCAGTGTCCTATCGTCCTCCCCTTGCATGTAGTAGTCCTTGTGGACGATTTGCGCGTAGACGTGGGTGATTATGTCGATGGTGTCTTGCTGCGCCAGGCGCTGCGCGGCAAGCGCGCCCTCGAGGTGGACATTCTCCGGCACGACGGCGGGCAGTCGCAGGGCCACCAGTGCGTCGAAGAGGTTGTTGCCATAGTGGCTGTTGAGGGTGGCGGGCATCGCAGATCCTGGGCGCGTCGGCTGGAGGCTTACGTCAAAGTCCTCTGCAAGCTTCTTGACGACGGTGAACTTGTCGAGGAAACCGACGAGGACCTCGTCGAACAAGGAGACGAAGCTGTCGTCCAAGCGGCCCCTCGCCCTGGCAGCCTCAAGCAATACTACCTGGAGACGTTCCTCCTTGCCGGGCCACAGGCCGGCATCGTGGACCATCTGGCACAGCCGGCTGATGCTCGCGCTCATCACCTCCATGGGTCTAGCGTAGCTTCTAGTCAACTGATCTTGCGATTCAAGTGATCACTCAGCCCTTGGTTAGTGTGCATAGGTGCGTAGGATTTCGTACTACTCCTCGGCCCTCTACTGCACCTGCCTTTGGCTGTATGATAGGTGGGCCAGCCACCCCCTGGGGCCACGTGTCATTCACCCAAAGGCAGTTGTCGTAAGTCAATGAAGCTGCGTCCCCCTCCGTGCCGGTGCAGTATAGTCATCTCATCGGACCTCTAGTTGGGGCCAAACGAGAGAAGTTTGATGTTTACTGGTTTATTGGTCCCCTTTGCATTTTGCGCCAAGTTTTGACCTTTGACTTAACTATTAAATGTTAATGCATGTAAACAAAAATGTTGTGTAAGTCACCTTACGAAAACCAAATAATCCCAAAATACTTAGGCACGGTGCATTAACTCCCTCCTTGTTTCTTATTTCGTGACATATCAACCAACGAGAGATGTGGGCCGTGCATGCTTTCAATGACTTGAGACTACCAAATATGACATGCAGTGTTTAGTTCATTGCATGTAATCCTATTAGTAAACTAGTTAGGAGTAGCAAAAAAACATTAAGTTCTCTCGCCGATAGGAATAAAACACCATGTATTTATTTACAGAAGGAGTAGTACATTTTTGGTGACATGCATTACTAGATATTGCTAGTCAAATACTAAAATCCAGATGGACGTGGTAGTACTCCTAAATCCAGACGGTGGTGCTACTAGTACTAGTAGTAGTACTACCAATGCAGTAGTAGGAGTACTAGCACTGTACTATCCGTTGGTCAAATTATTACGTGCTGCTCCTCACAGTGAAGTGACAACACCCTGCGTCGGAGATGACACCTGAGTATTGGCGCCGTGTTCGGCATACCATAGTCAGCCTCACCGTCTGCAGTCACTATCATCATGGCTGTAGAGCTAGCCTGCTTACAACTAGCCCTGTTCTACATAATTTCCCGTGCGTAGATGCCCGTGCATTGCACGGAACACCAAGATTGGGGGTGGACGGCTCCGGCAGCGGCCATCGCGCCAGATTTTTCCACGGCCTTCTACTCGTAGATGTGGTCGGGAGGAGATGAGGCTGATTGTGAGAGACAAGGAGTTGTTTGTAAATAGGGAACAAGTGCGGGCATCTTTTTGCAAAAATGGAGAAGCTTGGTTTGTATGCGTCAGATCTAGATCCGGCGGCTACTGGTGAAAGATGGGAGGCACAACATCATCACCTACTCAGGACCTATTTGATTCGCAGGATTTTGAAAACGCAGGAATAGGTCACCCTGTGCGTTCGGTTTATTCTGTTTAATGGTTCGATTTATACGGTTTTTCAGTTTGTACGGTATTAATACTTCAGTAAATATGGTATGAAATTAAAATACGGTTCAGTTTCTGATAGAGGCAAAGGTGTCCCATCTTTCGATGAGATGGTGGATTTCGCTTTGGTGGAAGTCGACTTTGACGATCCGACTACGAACGTGCGAGGACGTCGCGCCTTAGCAATCGCTAAACCAACTCCGAGAGGTTATTGACCACGCCGGAGCACGATCAACCTGACCACGAGGGTCTGTTTCCTGCGAGCAAACGAAGAACAAGCAAGAAACTAAGATTGCAATCTGGATATTGCGAATATAAGATGAAAGCTTTATTGATCAAGGTGGGGTTCTGTGACACCTTTGTCTGGTCGTTGAACACAAACGAAGTACGCGAAGTTACAGCTATGGCGAACTTTTAATCTAAACAAAACCCAAAGTCTAAACGATGCCCTAAGGGCTGTATATATGGAGGAAGAGGGGGGAATTTCGTGGCCCTTGGTGGAGGGGTCCGAAATCAACCCTATCTCTTGTTTCCCCACACATACGGACTCTAAAAATAGCCTATACTTATGTATTTCGAAATTACATGGGCCTGGCCCAATAATAAGGTGACGCAGCACCTAAAATAGCCTCGGGACGAAATTTATGAAGTGGCATCTTGTATATTTCGTCCAAGGCTTCATGCACCCATTATGGTGGCTTCAAAGTCCTGAAATCATCACTTGTAACTCCGTTCTTGTTCCCCTTGCGCATGCCATCATCTCCATGCTTGTTCTTGCTCCAATGTTCATCCTTCTCCAAGCTAGACCCTTCATTTGTAAGCAAAACAAATGTATCCAATTTAGGCAGCATCACATTCTCATGAACATTAGAATCATTACCAATAAACGAAAGTACCTGGTAATTTAGTTGGCGTGCACGAGCTCTAGTAATTGGTCCAGTATGTATAGCAGCAGGGGCTGTGGGTGTAACAATTGTATTGATGTCCTCATCATCCTCCCCTTCTTGAAATGAAGTCGTCCTCGACGGAAGTTCATCTTCCTCACCCAAATAAGGCTTCAAATCTGCAATGTTAAAAGTGGGACTAACCCCAAAATCTGCAGGCAGCTCAAGTTTATATGCATTATCATTTATTTTCTCTAACACCTTAAAGGGACCATCAGCACGTGGCATTAGCTTTGATTTGCGCAAATCAGGAAATCTATCCTTACGCAAATGTAACCAAACAAGATCTCCAGGTGCAAACACAACATGTTTTGTACCCTTATCTCCAGCAAGTTTATATTTAGCATTCATCCGCTCAATGTTTTCCTTAGTTAACTCATGCATTTTTAAAATCAATTTAGCACGTTGTTTAGCATCAAAATTAACCTTCTCCGAAGATGGAAGAGGCAACAAATCAATAGGTGCACGAGGTAGGAAACCATACACAACTTCAAAAGGGCACATCTTAGTAGTAGAATGCAATGAACGATTATAAGCAAATTCAATATGAGGCAAGCATTCCTCCCACATTTTCTTATTATTCTTCAAAACAGCCCTAAGCATAGTAGACAACGTTCTATTGACTACTTCAGTTTGTCCATCAGTTTGGGGGTGACAAGTAGTACTAAAAAGCAGTTTAGTCCCCAACTTAGCCCATAAACATCTCCAAAAGTGGCTAAGAAATTTAGAATCACGATCTGAAACAATACTATTTGGCACACCATGCAAGCGAATAATTTCACGAAAGAACAAATCAGCAACATTAACAGCATCATCGCTTTTATGACATGGTATAAAGTGTGCCATTTTCGAGAATCTATCCACGACAACAAATATGCTATCCCTCCCCTTCTTTGTTCGAGGTAAACTTAAAACAAAGTCCATAGATATATCCTCCCAAGGAACACTAGGTACAGGCAAAGGCATATATAAACCATGAGGATTGAGTCGTGACTTAGCTTTTTGACATGTAGTGCAGCGAGCAATAAAACGCTCAACATCCCGTCTCATCTTTGGCCAAAAGAAATGTGTAGCAAGTACGTCCTCTGTCTTCTTCACGCCAAAGTGTCCCATTAATCCTCCTCCATGCGCCTCCTGCAACAACAAAAGACGAATGGAGCTAGCTGGAATGCATAGCTTGTTAGCACGAAACACAAATCCATCGTTAACAACAAACTTGTTCCACATTCTTCCTTCTTTACAATTCTGCATTACATCTTTAAAATCAGCATCATGCACATATTGATCTTTGATGGTCTCCAAACCAAATATTTTGAAGTCAAGTTGTGAAAGCATAGTATAGCGACGAGACAATGCATCAGCAATAACATTTTCTTTTCCCTTCTTGTGTTTAATGACATAAGGGAAAGTCTCAATGAATTCCACCCATTTAGCATGTCTACGATTCAGTTTAGCTTGACTTTTAATATGTTTCAAAGATTCATGATCAGAATGTATAACAAATTCTTTGGGCCATAAATAATGTTGCCATGTTTCTAAAGTCCGAACAAGAGCATATAATTCTTTATCATAAGTAGAATAATTCAGACTAGGCCCACTCAATTTTTCAGAAAAGTAAGCAACAGGTTTGCCATCTTGTAATAACACACCTCCTAATCCAATTCCACTAGCATCACATTCAAGCTCAAAAGTCTTATTAAAATCAGGAAGTTGGAGTAAAGGAGCATGTGTCAACTTATCTTTCAATACCGTGAAGGCTTCTTCCTGTGCGGTACCCCAAAGAAAAGGCACATCTTTCTTTGTAAGCTCATTGAGAGGTGCAGCAATGGTGCTGAAATCTCTCACAAAACGCCTATAGAATCCAGCGAGGCCAAGAAAACTCCTCACTTGTGTGACCGTTTTGGGCTGCGGCCAACTCTCAATAGCTTCAATCTTGGCTTTATCAACTTCAATTCCCTGTGGAGTAACAACATAGCCAAGAAAAGATACTCGGTCGGTGCAAAAGGTGCACTTCCCAAGGTTACCAAACAAACGTGCATCACGTAGAGCAATAAAAACAGCACGTAAATGTTCTAAATGTTCCTCCAAAGATCTGCTATAAATCAATATGTCATCAAAGTAAACTACCACAAATCGTCCAATGAAAGCACGTAAAACTTCGTTCATTAATCTCATGAAAGTACTAGGTGCATTAGTTAACCCAAAAGGCATGACTAACCACTCATATAATCCAAACTTAGTTTTAAATGCTGTTTTCCATTCATCTCCCAATTTCATACGAATTTGATGGTAGCCACTACGCAAATCAACTTTGGAGAATATTGTAGAGCCACTCATTTCATCAAGCATATCATCTAGCCTAGGAATAGGATGACGATAACGAATAGTAATATTATTAATGCCTCTACAATCAACACACATACGTGATGTACCATCCTTTTTCGGCACTAGAATAATAGGAACGGCACAAGGACTAAGGGATTCGCGTATATAACCTTTGTCGAGAAGCTCTTGTACTTGACGCATAATCTCCTTCGTCTCCTCTGGATTGGTACGGTATGGTGCACGGTTTGGCAGTGAAGCACCGGGAATTAAGTCAATCTGATGCTCAATCCCTCGAATAGGCGGTAATCCCGATGGCACGTCTTGTGGAAAAACGTCAGCGAACTCCTGCAAAATGTTAGTGACAGCAGGAGGCAAAGAGGAAGGCACGTCCTCGAATGAAAATAATGCCTCTTTGCACACAAAAGCATAGCAAACAGATTTGCTGAAATCTAGCTCAACAATATCAGATTTGGTGGCAAATAAACATGCACTTTTCAATTTAATTTCAGAAGCAACACTAGATGGCTTATTATTAGGCTTCATTTGTTGCTCAAATTCTTTTGCCACAATCTGATTTTCACTCTTATTCTTCTCCTGTTGTGCTTTATTAGCTCTATTAATATCATCTTTCAAAATGGAATCAGGAGTCATAGGAAGCAAAGTAATATTTTTATCCTTATGAACAAGAGTATAGTGATTGTTTCTACCATGGTGTACAGAATTTTTATCAAATTGCCATGGTCTACCAAGTAATAAGGAACATGCTTGCATAGGTACCACATCACAATCAACATAATCAACATATGTAGAGATACTAAAATGCACATGAACAGTACGTGTTACCTTAACCTTGCCGCTGTTGTTGAACCATTGGATGTAGTAAGGATGTGGATGTGGTCTTGTGGTGAGAGAAAGCTTCTCCACCATCTCCATGCTAGCCAAGTGGTTGCAGCTCCCTCCGTCTATGATGACACGCACAGAACGTTCCTTCACAACTCCCTTGGTATGGAACAAATTGTGCCTCTGATTTTGCTCAGCTTGTGTGACCTGCACACTCAAAACACGTTGAGCAACTAAACATTCATACCTGTCAGCGTCTTCAGGAGCCATGTATTGCGTCTCATGATCAGAATCATCTCCACCATGTTCTTCACGTGTAATAAGAGCCAAAGTTTCCTCATCATAGTCACTAGCAGACTCATATCCACCATCCGCGGTAGCAATCATCACACGCGGAGATTTGCATTCTCTCGCATAATGACCTCCTCCCTTACAACGACGACAAATAATATCACTTGTGTGCCCTGTTGATGCCATGGAAGAAGAAGAACGCTGTGCAGGCCCCGCAGGTGCGCTCTTGGCAGATAATGGTGGTTGTGCCTGTTTTCTTGTATCACGGCTAGAGGTGGCACCGGATGGAGGTGCTGGTGCAGTTGAAGTAGAAGATGCACGTGGTGTCCATGATGAAGGTCGGCCTGCAGAAAAGTTAGTTCGCCCCAATGCTTGTCGATCCTGCACTTCACGTTCAGCTTTACAAGCAAGATGGAATAAACGAGTGATATTAGTATACTCCTTATAGTCTAGAATGGTCTGAATCTCTCTATTTAATCCACCCAGAAAACGTGCAAGCATAGCTTCATTCTCCTCAACAATACCACATCTAATCATGCCAGTTTGTAATTCCTGATAATATTCTTCTATAGAATTTTTCCCTTGTCTTAAACGCTGCAATTTTTGAAGCAATTCACGTTGATAATATGGTAGAACCCAACGCGTACGCATAGCAGTTTTCAAAGCAGCCCAAGTAGTTGGAATAGGATATAATCTACAATGTTCAGACCACAATACACATGCAAAACTAGTGAAAGCACAAACGGCAGCAGCAACTCGTCTCTCCTTAGGATATTGTAAACATGTAAATCGTTGTTCAGTTTCTAACTCCCAAGTAAGATATATATCAGGAACATATCTACCCTCAAATGGTGGAATATTCAATTTCAGTTTAGGAATATGGACATCATCTCATACCTGAGGTGGTGGTGCAGGCCTACCATTACGAATATATACCTGAGGTCGACCTGCTGGTGGTGGTACAGGTGGCTGCATGTAGTGTTGATTTTGATCAACCTCATCCGCATAATCTCCCACATAATCATCCTCCTCCGCATCAGCAGTAGGAGCCACAGAAGTATCAACAGCAGCACCAACAGTTTGGCCAAACGCAAGAGGAACACGGCTTGCTCGGCGGAGGTCTGCTTCGTGACGTGGAGGTAGTCGTTGTTGTTGTTGTTGGAGAGGTGCGTTAGGTGCAGCGGGTGGTGGTGGTGGAAGACGCGCAAGCAATTCATTAAACTTGTTATCGAGCTTTGTTTCGAACGTCTTCTCAAGGCCAGTGATCTTCTCCATGGCCTCTTCAAAATTGTTCAGCACATCTTGCACCTGTTCAGTCATCATTTGCTGAAACTTATCATGAAGCTCCTTGTTCGATAAATTCTCCCAGTCAATCTCGTCGGCTTGTGATCCTGGCATGGTTAGCAGCAATAGAAACACACAAGAATATGATCCTACAGACTACTAAGAAGTGGTGGTGGTGTATCACAAATCCGTCAAGCAAATCTCAAATTCTTACCAGTTCTTACCCAGCAGCAGGCGGTGATCGGCAACCGTTGTAGTCAAAAACTCTCAAAGCTTGGATAGAGCGATTACCAGGGAGAGTCAAACACACGACGTAGATGTATGTGGAGCTGGGAAGGCTTATAGTATGGTAGCAAAAAGGGTCAGCAATAATCAATTCAGAGATGCAAAGTTGAATAAACGCTCAACGACGGTACTGTGCTGGTCCTAGGCTAGACTGTGCTAGAGACGCGAGCCTAGAACACCAACAAAATCACGGCGCGGCACGTAAACAAGGGAAAAGCACACTCTGAAAAAAAAAATTCGCTCTTCTTTTTTTTTTCCTGCTTTTTTTTGCGCTCTTTTTTTTGCGCTGCATTTTTTTTGCGAAAAATCACTATAATGGCGAGTGTCTCAAAACTCTTCTTAGCTCAAACTGACAGGATGGGCACGAAATTTTTTCGACCAATTTTTTTTTTGACTGCCCGGACCCAAAAACTGGAAACGGGTCAAAAAAAACTTCCTATAATGGCACCTGTCTCAAAACACTCAGAAACACCTAAAAATAGGATAGCCAGAAAATTTTTCGAAAAATGCGTTTTCGAAAAATTTTGGGCCTAAACGGAGCGTGGCTACCCGACTCTTTTTTTTTCCGAAACCTACTCCGGCAAGGAAACACGAATCGGAAACTAGATGGATCTCGAAAACAACCCTAATAATCAAGGAACTCGGATTGGTGGTGGATATATGGTGGTGGTATATGGCAGCGGTGGTGGTAGTATATGGATATGGATCGGTGGTGGTATATGGACACGGATTGGTGGTGGTATATGGATACGGATTCGGAGCGGTGGTGGTAGATGGCAGGGGCGATGATGATGGTGCGGCGGCGGCGTGACAACTTATGACCAGAACTCGAAACTCTAAAAGACTAGACTCAAAGACCAGCAACTAGACACGACGATGCAACCGCAAATTCAACAAAGCAAAACCCTAAAAAGATTATGCAAAGGCTCAGATTGGTTCGGATATGATGAACTAACCCTAAATTTTTTTTGTGGCTTTTTCGTGGACTGTAGGTATGAAGAACAGACTCGATCTAAACTACGAAAAACTGTAAAATCTCACCGAGCAACCTGGAAATCTGATACCACTTGATAGAGGCAAAGGTGTCCCGTCTTTCGATGAGATGGTGATTTCGCTTTGGTGGAAGTCGACTTTGACGATCCGACTACGAACGTGCGAGGACGTCGCGCCTTAGCAATCGCTAAACCAACTCCGAGAGGTTATTGACCACACCGGAGCACGATCAACCTGACCACGAGGGTCTGTTTCCTGCGAGCAAACGAAGAACAAGCAAGAAACTAAGATTGCAATCTGGATATTGCGAATATAAGATGAAAGCTTTATTGATCAAGGTGGGGTTCTGTGACGCCTTTGTCTGGTCGTTGAACACAAACGAAGTACGCGAAGTTGCAGCTATGGCGAACTTTTAATCTAAACAAAACCCAAAGTCTAAACGATGCCCTAAGGGCTGTATATATGGAGGAAGAGGGGGGAATTTCGTGGCCCTTGGTGGAGGGGTCCGAAATCAACCCTATCTCTTGTTTCCCCACACATACGGACTCTAAAAATAGCCTATACTTATGTATTTCGAAATTACATGGGCCTGGCCCAATAATAAGGTGACGCAGCACCTAAAATAGCCTCGGGACGAAATTTATGAAGTGGCATCTTGTATATTTCGTCCAAGGCTTCATGCACCCATTATGGTGGCTTCAAAGTCCTGAAATCATCACTTGTAACTCCGTTCTTGTTCCCCTTGCGCATGCCATCATCTCCATGCTTGTTCTTGCTCCAATGTTCATCCTTCTCCAAGCTAGACCCTTCATTTGTAAGCAAAACAAATGTATCCAATTTAGGCAGCATCATATTCTCATGAACATTAGAATCATTACCAAGAAACGAAAGTACCTGGTAATTTAGTTGGCGTGCACGAGCTCTAGTAATTGGTCCAGTATGTATAGCAGCAGGGGCTGTGGGTGTAACAATTGTATTGATGTCCTCATCAGTTTCGGTAGATACCAAATTATTTCGGTATGGTTTCGGTATATACCATAAAAACCAAAGTTGACACGAATTTGGAAATGACGTAATAAATTAGCAAATTTATGACTCAAAACACATACTATTCTACACAAATAGTATATGACTATATGTATAAGTATATATGCATGCATTGATTCATTTATTGATCATTATGGACGTGCTTAGCATTTTAAAAATAGAAAAATGACTATGTTACAAGAAAAAATTACGTGCTTAGTAGTGCATTTGACTCATGTACAAGAAAAATGACAACTTGTATGGTTGTTCGTCTCAAGAAATATAAATTTATTTTTTACTTCGGTTTATTTGGTTAACCGTTCGGTTTTCCGGTATATACCATAAAAACCAAGTTCAAATTGGTATGAAAAGTTCATACCATACCGAAACCAGAAACCATAAAAACCATAAAATTGGTTCGGTTCAGTTTATTTTGGGTATGGTTTTTCGGTTCGGTTTTTAAATGCATAGAGTGAGGAATAGGACACGGCAATATTACAAGTTTCAAACTGATATTACAAATGTTAGGAGTAATGCTGCACCTATGAAGAGGGAATTACTAGGAAGTTTACGTAAGAACTTTCGTTACGTTAGGTGGATGCAGCATTATCGTACAAACTAAAATCCACCGCCCTGACAAGTCACTAATGGGCAAATAAGTTTTCGAGTCCCTGGGCACTTGATGTTTCAAAAACAAATTCAGCTTCTGCGGAGAAATGAGCACCACTGTGTACCCGCGCGGGTGTGGCTGGGCACGAAGCGTGAGTACGTGCACGGTGCACCTATTCTCTTCTTGTATACGTACACCACCTACGTGCGGTTGTGTGAGAGAGATACAAACCTAGAGAGATATAGTGTGTGGGTACTTGAGAGTTTTTTTTGTGGGGGGGTCAATCAAAAAACTTAACATATGCAATGTGTGTGAAATAGAGTCCTGGATATAACATATATATAGAGAGAGGGGGCGATCCATGAGAAGAGAGTGGAGGTCTCATCGTCTTGAGGTGTCCATAGAATCGAAGAGAGGGATGATGTGTGTGTGTGTGTGTGTGTGAGTGTGTGTGTGTGCGCGCGCGCGATCGATAAAGAGTGCCATCGAATTTGTGTGTGCCCACGTCAAAGATATAGAGTGGCTGGCCTACTGGAACGTGAGATGGGACATGTGCAGTTTGTCTCTGTGGCATGGATACCTACCTGCAGTGCTCGACTATCGGTGTGTGGTGGGGGAAGAGGGAGGCCCAATTAACTATAGAGGTACAATGGCTGGTATATGTGTGGAGGAGGAGAGAGGCCTACCTCATGTATTAAGGAGATCGATCTGCCTCATGAATAAGGTGAGTGTTGGAGGGGGTGGTAGTGGAGTTGCTTCTAACAAATGGTGGGATAGGCTTGCTAGACAAACGGAGGGCACGCCCGCAATATCAATAAGAGAGGAGATGGCTTCTTGTTGTCCGTGCACGTGCGTGTGAGAGATAGGTCAGGAGGCATGCACGAATGATGAGTGGGGACGATGTGGATGTGGTAAGAAGACGTAAGTACATAGGAAGATCAATCGCCCTTTGTAAGATAAAGGAGAGACATAACTTGTGAGACATAACTTTGTAAGAAGGAGCTGGGGGGCCTACACACACTGTGGGTGAACGACCTAAAGTGAAAAGACGAATTTGCGCGATGGAGCTAGAGAATGCTGAGGGAGGGTGAGAGGGATGCGGGCGTGTGCATGCACAAGAGAAAGTTAGCGCTAGTTACAAAGATAAGAGGGTTGTGTGGGTGTAAAAGACGAATATAGATAATATATACTTCATTATAAAAAGCGAATTCGGATATTTGAAGAATTTATCATAGTGTTTCAAACCGACGGATGTGTGAATATATATAACGGTGATACACATGGTGTGGTTATGAACATGGTATACTACATTTAATATGTTTTATCTCTACTCTTATAAAAAACGGAGTTGTTGATGATGGTGTGCCTGCCATCCTGCATTATAGGCCGTCTGATTTATATCTGGCGGATAGCAAGGAAACTATGATGGTTGAAGTTGGCAACAATCATGATTGTAGATTCTTATTGAAATAGAGAAACGAATTCAAATTTAGTTCGAATTGCAGCGGTAGTATAGACATTTGGAATGCACTAAAATGTTGGTATGAGTAGGTTACATGCATTATACAGCAAGCGAAAAAATTTAATCGGACATAACATGGATTCATACTCCCTCCTTCCATCTATATAGGGCGTAATGAGATTTTTAAGACCGCCTTTGACTATTGACAAGATTAATAGTACATGACATGCACAATGTGAAAATTATATCATTGAAAGAACCTTTCACAAACGAATTTAACGGTGTGCTTTGTGTAAGTTGCATGTCATATATCATTGCTCTAATATTTGGTCAAAGTTAGCATCGAAAAACGCATTAGGCCCTATATAGATGGAAGGAGGGAGTAGCTTTGAATAGCATTTGTATAGTAAAACGGGGCAAGACTCTCTCTTTGTGTGGTCTGAATAGTTTTATTTTTTCATTTTCTTTTTGGTTGAGGGAAGTGCGAATTGATTTGGTACGTACAAGTACAATATTACTACACATTAGGCTTGTCCCTAAAATTCAACCCGCGTCTTGTTATATCCCGAAAATTCAGATATCGTGCTCCCAAAACTCGCGCCTTCACAACCCGCGCCTTGCTATCCCGAAATTACAACGCGTGCGAAAACTCCCTCCAGCTGCCAAATCCCGACACGCAAAATCCCCCTTCTAACCCTGAGCCGAAAGGGACGCTAGTTCAAATCGGTGGGGTAGTTTTGTAAAACACCCTACATTTTGGACAAGTGCGTTCCTAAGTCATGCTTCACCCCCTCCCATTGCCCCCTTTTCGCCATTCGAAATCCTAGGCCGCCATAACCTCTCCGCTCCAGCCGCGAAACCCCACCCTCCTTCGTCCGCCACGTCACCGCTGCCCAGCCGGAGCCTCTTCCCCGATGACATCGTCTAGTGCAACAGCTCGACGTCCCTCGTCCACCTCCCCGAATGAGGATCCGTCGTCCATCTCGCCGTCCCGCCGGTTCAGCCGCCCCGTCCTCCACCTCCAAGGAGCTGCTCCGACGATCGCCTCGTCTATCGCGGCTGCTCCATCCCCACAGCGGCGCCTTAACCAGCTCCACCGGAACCGCAGCATCCTCACCGCCTCCTCGGATGAAGCCGAGGCCTACTCGTCGCCACCAAAGAGGTTGTACACTCATCGCATCACACCTTCTCCTTAGCTCGACCTCCCGGCGCCGACGGTGCTCCATCCCGCACCCCCATGGAGGGGCTACCTTGAAGCCGGCGCCGCGGGCGACATCTCCACGGCAGCTCTCCCCAAGTGCGAGGCCCCTTCGGCAGTGGCGGCCATACCAGCCGGATCTGCTGCTGCTGTTTCGGCTCTTGCTCGATCGCTCGCTCACCCAGCTGCTGCTGCTGCTCTCCCCCTCGCTCGTGCTACTGCTCTGCTCCGATTAAGCCACACTTCAGTCGACTGAATCGACTTTTGGGTCAGTCAATTTTCAGGGGTTGGGGGGGCTCGCCGTAGTTAAGGAAGAACCACCCGCAGCGGGGACGGGGGCTCGCCGGAGGCCATGGAGGCCATGGACCAAAGAGGAAACCCTTCTCCCATCTAGGGAGGAGGTCAAGGAAGAAGAAGAAGGAGGGGGGCTCTCTCCCCCTCGCTTCCGGTGGCACCGGAGTGCCACCGGGGGCCATCATCATCACCGTGATCTACACCAACACCTCAGCCATCTTCACCAACATCTCCATCACCTTCCCCCATCTATCTACAGCGGTCCACTCTCCCGCAACCCGCTGTACCCTCTACTTGAACATGTTGCTTTATGCTTCATATTATTATCCAATGATGTGTTGCCATCCTATGATGTCTGAGTAGATTTTCATTGTCGTATCAGTGGTTGATGAATTGCTATGATTGATTTAATTTGCTTGTGGTTATGTTGCTGTCCTTTGGTTCCCATCATATGATTGTGCGCGTGGATCACACCCTAGGGTTAGTTGTATGTTGATAGGACTATGTATTGGAGGGCAAGAGTGACAGAAGCCTCAACCTAGCATAGAAATTGATGCATACGGGATTGAAGGGGGACCAATATATCTTAATGCTATAGTTAGGTTTTACCTTAATGAACATTAGTAGTTGCGGATGCTTGCTAATAGTTCCAATCATAAGTGCATAGAATTCCAAGTCAGGGATGACATGCTAGCAATGGCCTCTCCCACATAATATGTGCTATCGGTCTAGTAAAGTAGTCAATTGCTTAAGGGACAATTTCGCAACTCCTACCACCACTTTTCCACACTCGCTATATTTACTTTATTGTTTCTTTACCTAAACAGCCCCTACTTTTCATTTACGTAATCTTTATTATCTTGCAAACCTATCCAACAACACCTACAAAGTACTTCTAGTTTCATACTTGTTCTTGGTAAAGCAAACATCAAGCGTGCGTAGAGTTGTATCGGTGGTCGATAGAACTTGAGGGAATATTTGTTCTACCTTTAGCTCCTCGTTGGGTTCGACACTCTTACTTATCGAAAACTATTGCGATCCCTTATACTTGTGTGTTATCAGGGTTCAGGGTGGGGGCGGGGGGCCTAGAGGGCTGGCCGGGGCGGCGGTGGCGAGTTGTTTCGGGGCGGCGAGGCAGCGCTGGGGCTGGTGGTTCGACCGGTGGTGGCTGGCGGCTCAGGGGGGTGCAGGTTGAAGATGAACTGCAGGCCCTCCCTAAACTACATGTCAAGTGCCTCTCTGCTACCATTGCGTTCAGTTTCGATAGTAGCATTCAGATTCCACAGTAAATTTCAGTTTCGATAGTTAAGTTCAGAGTCAATAGTTTTTACCTCATCTGTTGTAGTTAGGTGGTTTTTGGTGATGATAATTTTACATCCATTTTACATCATCTATTGGAGATGCTATTAGAATCCCACTTGAGATTGACGATGTCAGTCTTGTGCTGCTTCAGCCTTGACGTCTTACGGTTCACCGGAGCTGCTCCAACATCAGAACGATCCGTCACAACAGAGCAGTGCCCTGGACGCCGTCTACAGATACCTTAGATCTTCCTCCACACCTCCGACAGCCACCTCTGCCTCAACTGCTTCAGCGACCAACCCAATGATGCTGAGGTCGACACGGCTACGGCAAAGAGGTTGTACACTTGTTTCATCACTTATTACTATACATTCACGTCGATCCATTAGGGCTATTTTGGTACAAAGGAAAAACATCGATCCACTGGTTGTTACCATCACTCTAAATTTCTGCATGCTCTCCTTACATAATCTCACCATATTTTTTCGTATGCATGTCAGATATTGTACACAGTCATGCTGAACATGTAGAGAAAAAGAGAAGAGTTTTGCGCGACAATACAATGTCATGCAGACATCGCTCCATGGTGGGTTCAATGGCAAACCCTCCCCACCCCTCTCCAGATTGTAATCCAGAGGAAGATATCTGTTTTGAGGCGGATTCGGATGCCACTGACCACCCCTATTTACCCCCAAGGTGTTTGCTCTACCTTGGCATGATGATGTTAGTCATATCATGCATATGTTGCCTTGCAGTGCCTACTTTTAACATCAAATGTGTCATCTTCTTAGTTTAGACATGTTCTGTAATGCCACCTCTTTAGTTTCTATATCATATATGGGAATTATGCAGTCTCATGTCTTTTAGCCAACCATAATATATGTGAAATGTGCAATGCCATCCTTTTTAACCAGGCATCATATATTTGAATGATATCTTGCCCATCCTTTTCTTCATTACATTTCCATTTGTCGACAATGTTTGTACATTAAACTACTCTTCCTGTGAATCAGCCCTTTGGGTGGGAGATGGAAAAATCTGGAGTGAAAACAAGGCCTTCAGAGCAGACAATGCTACCTGTCGAAGCAGATCTCTTGTTGGGTCCCGATAGCTCCTCAGAGATGGTTTCAGAGACAGATGACCAGTCCTATTCCCCCACTGAGGTGTATGCTCTAACTTGGCACGGTTATGCTGCTCATATCATGCATATGGTGTCTTTCATTGCATAGTTTAGACATCATATACACAATATTCAACACCATGTTCTTAGTTCAGACATCATATCGAATGCACTCTGTTTAGCATATAAATCACATATGTGAATTAAATGTTGCGATCTTGATTACTTAGATAACATGCAGGTGAATTATGTCATGCGATCTTGTTTAGTTATTCATCATATCTTCGAATTATGTTATGCTATGCTATCTAGTTTAGATAGACATCATATATGTGAAATTATGTCATGCTATCCGTTTTAGTTAAACAATATACATGTCAACTATTTCATGCCCTCTTTTTCCAACCTATCTATTGCATATGTCTCTCATACAATGTGTGCACATTCAACTATGTTTCCTGTTTATCAGCCATTTGAATTGGAGCGGGTGATGCCAGTATCTAGCGGACTAAAAACACGGTCTTCAAATAAAACAGTGCTACCTCTTGGTGGAGATAGCACCCCGGTTGTACATGCACAAGAACCAGCCCTGCCACACATAACCCAAACTCTCGCAGATTGTACCCCTACTACGATGGACAGAGAACCATCTTCACCCAATCTAACCCCAACCCCAGCCGATAGTAACCCAGTTCCTGTTGACACAACACCATCTCCACCACAGAGCTCCCAAACAAGAGCAGTTAGTAAGGCAGCTCCAGTGCCCATAGGGCCAGTACTATCACGGCGAACCCCAACTCACCACTTAGTACGCCTATTCTTGTGGAGGAAGCACAACCAGCTAGTCGTAGTTTAGCATCTATCGCATTTGATGTTGTTAAATCGTATGTGCGTATCTTCCCATCTTGGAAATATTATACTGAAGATGAAGGAAAATGCCAGTTGCAGGTGTTTGTCCAGGAGTTATGTGTAAGTAATGTTATTCATGGCAATTACTTTGCTTCGTCCCATACATCCTACCTCCATGATGGTTATAATACAGCAAATTTTCCCATTTTTCTCTATAGAGAAGGACCGATTTGGAAACTCAGGATGAGGTAACCTGTGCTAATACCTCTGCTATCTTCAAGAATGCTTGGTGGTAGTATCGGAATTACCTGAAGAAAACGTACTTCACCGGCAAAGAAACTCATCAAATTCCCTTACGTTCTCCTGAGACACATTTACTGGACGATGACTGGGAACGCCTTGCTCTGTACTGGTCCCGAACCAAGAATGTGGTAAGGTCTATGAGCTCATTTTCTATTTTTAAGTATTATATTCTTGCGTCTTACTGTACTTTGTTCATCTAGAACAAGTGCCTAAACCTGAAGAACAACTGTTCTAATTTAAGATTCCATTGCTACAATAGGACATAGATATATGTTTGTTTGATGCTTTTATTATGTACTAGTACTTGGCAATAGAAGACTTGGTAGTTTAATCCTGTCCACCTTACTAATGAACTGGTTCACCGAAATGAGTTTCATATACTAGTACATGCTAAACTTGTTATGTGTATGCTTGTTTCTTCTTTTAGAATGCTGACAAAATATTGGGGAAGAGTGCCTTATTAAGCAACGGTAAAGGAAGTAATGCAGATAAGGTTGAGGATAGTGACACATCCTGTCTTGGTTTAGTGTTGGAGTTACTGGCCACTACCACTTGCACAAGCTATTCAAACTCACTGTCTGAATTAGTTCGGTTTCTTGAGTCTCAACTACAAGCTGAAAGACATCGATCAGCTGTGTTGCGACAAGAAGCGGAAGGACTGCGGAAGTCCCTGGAGCATTCAGATGCATACTTTCTGGTGTAACAGCAAGCGTTGGAGGATTTTAGCGCCAAACAGGACAAAGCTAATCAGCTTGCTAAGCTTATTGCCAGCATGGTGGATACCCAGGATAACGTTTCTTGAGCTCTTCTGAAGTTGTTTCAGTTATGCTCTTGTTTTGCTGCCACGTTTATTTGCACTAGTGGCCAATTTTTACGGCTAGTGTATATGATATGCTGCTTTGTTCCCTATATTTGCAATGGTGGCGAACTTTGATGCCCAGTGGATGTAATATGTGTAATAGCCGTGATAGCCTAGTGTTAGTTGCTTGCTTATTTATTTCCTTGTTGTCTTGTTTATTTGTTTACTTGTAGTCATTGCAGTTCTCTTTCCGCGGTTAACTAGTGGCTGCAATAACCTATTTTTTAAAACTAGGCCACAGTGACCATGAGCAAATATTTACTGTAGTGACACTGGGCCTCCTACGGGCCGTAGAAACAGTGGGCCTTCTACGGGCCGTAGAAACAGTAGGCCTTGTACGGGCCGTAGAAACAATGGGCCTTCTACGAGCCGTATCATCAATGGGCCTTATACGGGCCGTATGATCGATTGGCCAAACATGGGCCAATAACATGTCGCATTATGGCCGTAAACGGGCTAGAGTTGGAATCGTCCGTTCACGGGCCGACCGTAACGGGCCATCATTAATAGGATGTATTTGACGACGCTATGAAAACGGCCCAATGTATTAACGGACCACAAACGGGCCGACTGTAACCACGGGCTGAATTTGGCCCACAAGCAGAAAATGACAGTAATGAGCCGTAATTAAATGAATGCTGGAAATGAGCCCAAGAATAAATGGGCTCTGAGAAGGCCGAAAGATAACATGGGCTGGAAACGGCCCAACGGAATAACGGGCCGTTAATGGGTATAAAGTGATACACTGTTCATTACGGGCCAGTTGCACCATGGGCCGTTAATGGGTGTAAAGTGATACACTGTTCATTACGGGCCAGTTTCACCACGGGCCGTTAATAGGCCAAGAGTTACATAGGGCCTCATATGGGCCGAAAGACGTCATGGGCCATACATGGGCCAGAAGTGAAAACGGGTTGGAATCATATTGGATGGCCCATATTACGCTACTGGGCCTAATTCGGATAGGGCGTAATGGGCCTTGGGTTAGCGGGCTGTAAATGGGCTATATGCGAACAGGCCGTTAACAGGGTTTCCATGGGCCAGCCCGCCACCTTTTGACCAAGTCAAACGGGCCGGCCTTTTCATAGGAATGGGCCTCTGTTGGGCCGTGCCACGTGTCGATGTATCATAGGCACCTTCCGTCCAATGAGTGGTTAACATCTGTCCCAACGATGAGCCGACACGTGTTTCCTCCAGCCAATGATGATTTTACACGTGGAAAATCCCCATTGGTCAGGGCTATTAACGGGTTATCGGATCCAAAACCCGACCCGATAGCTTGACGGCGTTCCGTTACGGTGGATGCCACGTGTCGGTCACCCTTGACGAAAGCACTTCTGTGACGCGCGATTTATCTTCATGGAAGTGGACACTTCCGTGATGATAATTTTGGTAATGTCATGGAACACTTCCACGACAACACAGGTATGACTATCTTGATTCTGTCATAAATTTGTCATGGATGTACATGCATGACAAAAAAAGCGACCTACTGTGACAAACATGTATCATCACGGAAGTGTATTTTTTTGTAGTGCTAGCATGGATAAGAGGGATGAAAACTGGAGCAAGACCAAGCATGGAGATGACGGCATGCGCAAGGGGATGAAGAACGGAGTTACAAGTGATGATTTCAGGACTTTGAAGCCCCCATAAGGAGTGCATGAAGCCTTGGACGAAATATACAAGATGCCACTTCATAAATTTCACCCAGAGGCTATTCTAGGTGCTGCGTCACCTTATTATTGGGCCAGGCCCATGTATTTTCGAAATACTTAAGTATAGGTTGTTTTTAGAGTCCATATGTGTGGGGAAACAAGAGTTAGGGTTGGTTTCGGACCCCTCATCCAAGGGCCACGAAATTCCCCCCTCTTCCTCCATATATACAACCCTTAGGGCGTCGTTTAGACTTTGGGTTTTCTTTAGATCAAAAGTTCGCCATAGCTGCAACTTCGCGAACTTCGTTTGTGTCCAACGACCAGAGCAAGGCATCACAGAACCCCACCTTGATCAATAAAGCTTTCATCTTATATTCACAGTATACAGATTGCAATCTCAGTTTCTTGCTTGTTCTTCGTTTGCTCGCAGGAAACAGACCCTCGTGGTTAGGTTGATCGTGCTCCGGCGTGGTCAATAACCCCTCGGAAGTTGGTTTAGCGATTGCTAAGGCGCGACGTCTCGCACGTTCGTAGTCGGATCGTCAAGGTCGACTCCCACAGAAAATGATAGCCACCATCTCATCAAAACATCGGGACACCTTCGCCTCTATCACTAGGCTCAACTAAACTCCCGTCAGAAGGGATCATGCATATGTTACAAAATTCAGTAAGTGGTATCTGACGGGTTTCAGCATATAAATTAAACTGCACCTTAGGAGGATTATTCCTAGGAAAGAAATTAAAACTTTGAACAAAGGTGTTGGTGAGGAGATTACTGTTCACATTCAGCTGCGATGAAGTCGGTGAGGCCGGCATTAGTAGCATATTGTGTAAACTCTCGCAGGATTCCAGCCTCTTCCATGAATGGGGTATGCGGCCATTCACACGACCGTACTTCCACCAACCTCCGGGGGTGGAGATCACTATCAGACGACTCCCCAGTAACTCCCTTGGAGTTCTTCTTGGAACCAAACTTCCTAAAGATATTCATGTTTTTCCTATGAACGGAAATTCTGAAATTTTTAGTCCACAAAATTTTCTCAACAAAACTTCACAAAAATGATACCAACTACTCATAGGGATACATAGGGGCCATAGCAAGCATTGAAACTGCTTAGAACTCTAAGAATTCAACATGCAAGCTCATCTACAGCAGCACCAAGAGTAGCTAATTATTCAAAATATAAACAACTAAAACAAAACTAATTGGACAAATGGTGGAGTCACATACCAAGCAATAATCCCCCGAAACAGTTTCGGGAACGGAGCTTCGAGCAAAGAGATCGAAATCCGCGGGTTTGAGAGCAAGAACACGGGAGAGAGAGCAATGGTGAATTTTTTCTGGAGGTAGGTGATGATGTGCTATGAAGAGATAAGTGAGGGGGCCCACGTGGGGACCACAACCCACCAGGGCGCGCCTGGGGGTCCTAGCGCGCCCAGGTGGGTTGTGCCCACCTGGTGCACCTCCCTCTGATATTATGATGTAGGGTAGAACCCTAATCGCCCGATCTTTCACGAAAGGAGTGGATCCCGCGAAGAACACGAGGAACACGAGGGGAAAACGAGGGAAATCATGAGAGAATCACTCAACCAACAAGAAATAGTCACACACGTGCTAGATCCTCGAGTACATAAAGTAAGATACACGATCCACAATCAACTAGGGACGATACACGGTAACCGGTCTTCTCCATGAGGAGGTGATAGAGGCAAAGGTGTCCCGTCTTTCGATGAGATGATGGATATCGCTTTGGTGGCAGTCGACTTTGACGATCCGACTACGAACGTGCGAGGACGTCGCGCCTTAGCAATCGCTAAACCAACTCCGAGAGGTTATTGACCACGCCGGAGCATGATCAACTTGACCACGAGGGTCTGTTTCCTGCTAGCAAACGAAGAACAAGCAAGAAACTGAGATTGCAATCTGGATATTGCGAATATAAGATGAAAGCTTTATTGATCAAGGTGGGGTTCTGTGACGCCTTTGTCTGGTCGTTGAACACAAACGAAGTACGCGAAGTTGCAGCTATGGCGAACTTTTAATTTAAAAAAACCCAAAGTCTAAACGATGCCCTAAGGGCTGTATATATGGAGGAAAAGGGGGGAATTTCGTGGCCCTTGGTGGAGGGGTCCGAAATCAACCCTATCTCTTGTTTCCCCACACATACGGACTCTAAATATAGCCTATACTTATGTATTTCGAAATTACATGGGCCTGGCCCAATAATAAGGTGACGCAGCACCTATAATAGCCTCGGGACGAAATTTATGAAGTGGCATCTTGTATATTTCGTCCAAGGCTTCATGCACCCATTATGGTGGCTTCAAAGTCCTGAAATCATCACTTGTAACTCCGTTCTTGTTCCCCTTGTGCATGCCATCATCTCCATGCTTGTTCTTGCTCCAATGTTCATCCTTCTCCAAGCTAGGTCCTTCGTTTGTAAGCAAAACAAATGTATCCAATTTAGGCAGCATCATACTCTCATTAACATTAGAATCATTACCAAGAAACGAAAGTACCTGGTAATTTAGTTGGCGTGCGCGAGCTCTAGTAATTGGTCCAGTATGTATAGCAGCAGGGGCTGTGGGTGTAACAATTGTATTGATGTCCTCATCATCCTCCCCTTCTTGAAATGAAGTCGTCCTCGACGGAAGTTCATCTTCCTCACCCAAATAAGGCTTCAAATCTGCAATGTTAAAAGTGGGACTAACCCCAAAATCTGCAGGCAGCTCAAGTTTATATGCATTATCATTTATTTTCTCTAACACCTTAAAGGGACCATCAGCACGTGGCATTAACTTCGATTTGCGCAAATCAGGAAATCTATCCTTACGCAAATGTAACCAAACAAGATCTCCAGGTGCAAACACAACATGTTTTCTACCCTTATCTCCAGCAAGTTTATATTTAGCATTCATACGCTCAATGTTTTCCTTAGTTAACTCATGCATTTTTAAAATCAATTCAGCACGTTGTTTAGCATCAAAATTAACCTTCTCCGAAGATGGAAGAGGCAACAAATCAATAGGTGCACGAGGTAGGAAACCATACACAACTTCAAAAGGGCACATCTTAGTAGTAGAATGCAATGAACGATTATAAGCAAATTCAATATGAGGCAAGCATTCCTCCCACATTTTCTTATTATTCTTCAAAACAGCCCTAAGCATAGTAGACAACGTTCTATTGACTACTTCAGTTTGTCCATCAGTTTGGGGGTGACAAGTAGTACTAAAAAGCAGTTTAGTCCCCAACTTAGCCCATAAACATCTCCAGAAGTGGCTAAGAAATTTAGTATCACGATCTGAAACAATAGTATTTGGCACACCATGCTAGCGAATAATTTCACAAAAGAACAAATCAGCAACATTAACAGCATCATCGCTTTTATGACATGGTATAAAGTGTGCCATTTTCGAGAATCTATCCACGACAACAAATATGCTATCCCTCCCCTTCTTTGTTCGAGGTAAACCTAAAACAAAGTCCATAGATATATCCTCCCAAGGAACACTAGGTACAGGCAAAGGCATATATAAACCATGAGGATTGAGGCGTGACTTAGCTTTTTGACATGTAGTGCAGCGAGCAATAAAACGCTCAACATCCCGTCTCATCTTTGGCCAAAAGAAATGTGTAGCAAGTACGTCCTCTGTCTTCTTCACGCCAAAGTGTCCCATTAATCCTCCTCCATGCGCCTCCTGCAACAACAAAAGACGAATGGAGCTAGCTGGAATGCATAGCTTGTTAGCACGAAACACAAATCCATCGTTAACAACAAACTTGTTCCACATTCTTCCTTCTTTACAATTCTGCATTACATCTTTAAAATCAGCATCATGCACATATTGATCTTTGATGGTCTCCAAACCAAATATTTTGAAGTCAAGTTGTGAAAGCATAGTATAGCGACGAGACAATGCATCAGCAATAACATTTTCTTTTCCCTTCTTGTGTTTAATGACATAAGGGAAAGTCTCAATGAATTCAACCCATTTAGCATGTCTACGATTCAGTTTAGCTTGACTTTTAATATGTTTCAATGATTCATGATCAGAATGTATAACAAATTCTTTGGGCCATAAATAATGTTGCCATGTTTCTAAAGTCCGAACAAGAGCATATAATTCTTTATCATAAGTAGAATAATTCAGACTAGGCCCACTCAATTTTTCAGAAAAGTATGCAACAGGTTTGCCATCTTGTAATAACACACCTCCTAATCCAATTCCACTAGCATCACATTCAAGCTCAAAAGTCTTATTAAAATCAGGAAGTTGGAGTAAAGGAGCATGTGTCAACTTATCTTTCAATACCGTGAAGGCTTCTTCCTGTGCGGTACCCCAAAGAAAAGGCACATCTTTCTTTGTAAGCTCATTGAGAGGTGCAGCAATGGTGCTGAAATCTCTCACAAAACGCCTATAGAATCCAGCGAGGCCAAGAAAACTCCTCACTTGTGTGACCGTTTTGGGCTGCGGCCAACTCTCAATAGCTTCAATCTTGGCTTTATCAACTTCAATTCCCTGTGGAGTAACAACATAGCCAAGAAAAGATACTCGGTCGGTGCAAAAGGTGCACTTCCCAAGGTTACCAAACAAACGTGCATCACGTAGAGCAATAAAAATAGCACGTAAATGTTCCAAATGTTCCTCCAAAGATCTGCTATAAATCAATATGTCATCAAAGTAAACTACCACAAATCGTCCAATGAAAGCACGTAAAACTTCGTTCATTAATCTCATGAAAGTACTAGGTGCATTAGTTAACCCAAAAGGCATGACTAACCACTCATATAATCCAAACTTAGTTTTAAAAGCTGTTTTCCATTCATCTCCCAATTTCATACGAATTTGATGGTAGCCACTACGCAAATCAACTTTGGAGAATATTGTAGAGCCACTCAATTCATCAAGCATATCATCTAGCCTAGGAATAGGATGACGATAACGAATAGTAATATTATTAATGCCTCTACAATCAACACACATACGTGATGTACCATCCTTTTTCGGCACTAGAATAATAGGAACAGCACAAGGACTAAGGGATTCGTGTATATAACCTTTGTCGAGAAGCTCTTGTACTTGACACATAATCTCCTTTGTCTCCTCTGGATTGGTACGGTATGGTGCACGGTTTGGCAGTGAAGCACCGGGAATTAAGTCAATCTGATGCTCAATCCCTCGAATAGGCGGTAATCCCGGTGGCACGTCTTGTGGAAAAACGTCAGCCAACTCCTGCAAAATGTTAGTGACAGCAGGAGGCAAAGAGGAAGGCACGTCCTCGAATGAAAATAATGCCTCTTTGCACACAAAAGCATAGCAAACAGATTTGCTGAAATCTAGCTCATCAATATCAGATTTGGTGGCAAATAAACATGCACTTTTTAATTTAATTTCAGAAGCAACACTAGATGGTTTATTATTAGGCTTCATTTGTTGCTCAAATTCTTTTGCCACAATCTGATTTTCACTCTTATTCTTCTCCTGTTTTGCTTTATTAGCTCTATTAATATCATCTTTCAAAATGGAATCAGGAGTCATAGGAAGCAAAGTAATATTTTTATCCTGATGAACAAGAGTATAGTGATTGTTTCTACCATGGTGTACAGAATTTTTATCAAATTGCCATGGTCTACCAAGTAATAAGGAACATGCTTGCATAGGTACCACATCACAATCAACATAATCAGCATATGTAGAGATACTAAAATGCACACGAACAGTATGTGTTACCTTAACCTTGCCGCTGTTGTTGAACCATTGGATGTAGTAAGGATGTGGATGTGGTCTTGTGGTGAGAGAAAGATTCTCCACCATCTGATAGAGGCAAAGGTGTCCCGTCTTTCGATGAGATGATGGATATCGCTTTGGTGGAAGTCGACTTTCACGATCCGACTACGAACGTGCGAGGACGTCGCGCCTTAGCAATCGCTAAACCAACTCCGAGAGGTTATTGACCACGCCGGAGCACGATCAACCTGACCACGAGGGTCTGTTTCCTGCGAGCAAACGAAGAACAAGCAAGAAACTAAGATTGCAATCTGGATATTGCGAATATAAGATGAAAGCTTTATTGATCAAGGTGGGGTTCTGTGACGCCTTTGTCTGGTCGTTGAACACAAACGAAGTACGCGAAGTTGCAGCTATGGCGAACTTTTAATCTAAACAAAACCCAAAGTCTAAACGATGCCCTAAGGGCTGTATATATGGAGGAAGAGGGGGGGAATTTCGTGGCCCTTGGTGGAGGGGTCCGAAATCAACCCTATCTCTTGTTTCCCCACACATACGGACTCTAAAAATAGCCTATACTTATGTATTTCGAAATTACATGGGCCTGGCCCAATAATAAGGTGACGCAGCACCTAAAATAGCCTCGGGACGAAATTTATGAAGTGGCGTCTTGTATATTTCGTCCAAGGCTTCATGCACCCATTATGGTGGCTTCAAAGTCCTGAAATCATCACTTGTAACTCCGTTCTTGTTCCCCTTGCGCATGCCATCATCTCCATGCTTGTTCTTGCTCCAATGTTCATCCTTCTCCAAGCTAGGCCCTTCATTTGTAAGCAAAACAAATGTATCCAATTTAGGCAGCATCATATTCTCATGAACATTAGAATCATTACCAAGAAACGAAAGTACCTGGTAATTTAGTTGGCGTGCACGAGCTCTAGTAATTGGTCCAGTATGTATAGCAGCAGGGGCTGTGGGTGTAACAATTGTATTGATGTCCTCATCATCCTCCCCTTCTTGAAATGAAGTCGTCCTCGACGGAAGTTCATCTTCCTCACCCAAATAAGGCTTCAAATCTGCAATGTTAAAAGTGGGACTAACCCCAAAATCTGCAGGCAGCTCAAGTTTATATGCATTATCATTTATTTTCTCTAACACCTTAAAGGGACCATCAGCACGTGGCATTAACTTTGATTTGCGCAAATCAGGAAATCTATCCTTACGCAAATGTAACCAAACAAGATCTCCAGGTGCAAACACAACATGTTTTCTACCCTTATCTCCAGCAAGTTTATATTTAGCATTCATGCGCTCAATGTTTTCCTTAGTTAACTCATGCATTTTTAAAATCAATTCAGCACGTTGTTTAGCATCAAAATTAACCTTCTCCGAAGATGGAAGAGGCAACAAATCAATAGGTGCACGAGGTAGGAAACCATACACAACTTCAAAAGGGCACATCTTAGTAGTAGAATGCAATGAACGATTATAAGCAAATTCAATATGAGGCAAGCATTCCTCCCACATTTTCTTATTATTCTTCAAAACAGCCCTAAGCATAGTAGACAACGTTCTATTGACTACTTCAGTTTGTCCATCAGTTTGGGGGTGACAAGTAGTACTAAAAAGCAGTTTAGTCCCCAACTTAGCCCATAAACATCTCCAAAAGTGGCTAAGAAATTTAGTATCACGATCTGAAACAATAGTATTTGGCACACCATGCAAGCGAATAATTTCACGAAAGAACAAATCAGCAACATTAACAGCATCATCGCTTTTATGACATGGTATAAAGTGTGCCATTTTCGAGAATCTATCCACGACAACAAATATGCTATCCCTCCCCTTCTTTGTTCGAGGTAAACCTAAAACAAAGTCCATAGATATATCCTCCCAAGGAACACTAGGTACAGGCAAAGGCATATATAAACCATGAGGATTGAGGCGTGACTTAGCTTTTTGACATGTAGTGCAGCGAGCAATAAAACGCTCAACATCCCGTCTCATCTTTGGCCAAAAGAAATGTGTAGCAAGTACGTCCTCCGTCTTCTTCACGCCAAAGTGTCCCATTAATCCTCCTCCATGCGCCTCCTGCAACAACAAAAGACGAACGGAGCTAGCTGGAATGCATAGCTTGTTAGCACGAAACACAAATCCATCGTTAACAACAAACTTGTTCCACATTCTTCCTTCTTTACAATTATGCATTACATCTTTAAAATCAGCATCATGCACATATTGATCTTTGATGGTCTCCAAACCAAATATTTTGAAGTCAAGTTGTGAAAGCATAGTATAGCGACGAGACAAAGCATCAGCAATAACATTTTCTTTTCCCTTCTTGTGTTTAATGACATAAGGGAAAGTCTCAATGAATTCAACCCATTTAGCATGTCTACGATTCAGTTTAGCTTGACTTTTAATATGTTTCAATGATTCATGATCAGAATGTATAACAAATTCTTTGGGCCATAAATAATGTTGCCATGTTTCTAAAGTCCGAACAAGAGCATATAATTCTTTATCATAAGTAGAATAATTCAGACTAGGCCCACTCAATTTTTCAGAAAAGTATGCAACAGGTTTGCCATCTTGTAATAACACACCTCCTAATCCAATTCCACTAGCATCACATTCAAGCTCAAAAGTCTTATTAAAATCAGGAAGTTGGAGTAAAGGAGCATGTGTCAACTTATCTTTCAATACCGTGAAGGCTTCTTCCTGTGCGGTACCCCAAAGAAAAGGCACATCTTTCTTTGTAAGCTCATTGAGAGGTGCAGCAATGGTGCTGAAATCTCTCACAAAACGCCTATAGAATCCAGCGAGGCCAAGAAAACTCCTCACTTGTGTGACCGTTTTGGGCTGCGGCCAACTCTCAATAGCTTCAATCTTGGCTTTATCAACTTCAATTCCCTGTGGAGTAACAACATAGCCAAGAAAAGATACTCGGTCGGTGCAAAAGGTGCACTTCCCAAGGTTACCAAACAAACGTGCATCACGTAGAGCAATAAAAACAGCACGTAAATGTTCCAAATGTTCCTCCAAAGATCTGCTATAAATCAATATGTCATCAAAGTAAACTACCACAAATCGTCCAATGAAAGCACGTAAAACTTCGTTCATTAATCTCATGAAAGTACTAGGTGCATTAGTTAACCCAAAAGGCATGACTAACCACTCATATAATCCAAACTTAGTTTTAAATGCTGTTTTCCATTCATCTCCCAATTTCATACGAATTTGATGGTAGCCACTACGCAAATCAACTTTGGAGAATATTGTAGAGCCACTCAATTCATCAAGCATATCATCTAGCCTAGGAATAGGATGACGATAACGAATAGTAATATTATTAATGCCTCTACAATCAACACACATACGTGATGTACCATCCTTTTTCGGCACTAGAATAATAGGAACAGCACAAGGACTAAGGGATTCGCGTATATAACCTTTGTCGAGAAGCTCTTGTACTTGACGCATAATCTCCTTCGTCTCCTCTGGATTGGTACGGTATGGTGCACGGTTTGGCAGTGAAGCACCGGGAATTAAGTCGATCTGATGCTCAATCCCTCGAATAGGCGGTAATCCCGGTGGCACGTCTTGTGGAAAAACGTCAGCGAACTCCTGCAAAATGTTAGTGACAGCAGGAGGCAAAGAGGAAGGCACGTCCTCGAATGAAAATAATGCCTCTTTGCACACAAAAGCATAGCAAACAGATTTGCTGAAATCTAGCTCATCAATATCAGATTTGGTGGCAAATAAACATGCACTTTTCAATTTAATTTCAGAAGCAACACTAGATGGTTTATTATTAGGCTTCATTTGTTGCTCAAATTCTTTTGCCACAATCTGATTTTCACTCTTATTCTTCTCCTGTTGTGCTTTATTAGCTCTATTAATATCATCTTTCAAAATGGAATCAGGAGTCATAGGAAGCAAAGTAATATTTTTATCCTTATGAACAAGAGTATAGTGATTGTTTCTACCATGGTGTACAGAATTTTTATCAAATTGCCATGGTCTACCAAGTAATAAGGAACATGCTTGCATAGGTACCACATCACAATCAACATAATCAGCATATGTAGAGATACTAAAATGCACACGAACAGTACGTGTTACCTTAACCTTGCCGCTGTTGTTGAACCATTGGATGTAGTAAGGATGTGGATGTGGTCTTGTGGTGAGAGAAAGCTTCTCCACCATCTCCATGCTAGCCAAGTTGTTGCAGCTCCCTCCGTCTATGATGACGCGCACAGAACGTTCCTTCACAACTCCCTTGGTATGGAACAAATTGTGCCTCTGATTTTGCTCAGCTTGTGTGACCTGCACACTCAAAACACGTTGAGCAACTAAACATTCATACCTGTCAGCGTCTTCAGGAGCCATGTATTGCGTCTCATGATCAGAATCATCTCCACCATGTTCTTCACGTGTAATAAGAGCCAAAGTCTCCTCATCATAGTCACTAGCGGACTCATATCCACCATCCGCGGTAGCAATCATCACACGCGGAGATTTGCATTCTCTCGCATAATGACCTCCTCCCTTACAACGACGACAAATAATATCACTTGTGTGCCCTGTTGATGCCATGGAAGAAGAAGAACGCTGTGCAGGCCCCGCAGGTGCGCTCTTGGCAGATAATGGTGGTTGTGCCTGTTTTCTTGTATCACGGCTGGAGGTGGCACCGGATGGAGGTGCTGGTGCAGTTGAAGTAGAAGATGCACGTGGTGTCCATGATGAAGGTCGGCCTGCAGAAAAGTTAGTTCGCCCCAATGCTTGTCGATCCTGCACTTCACGTTCAGCTTTACAAGCAAGATGGAATAAACGAGTGATATTAGTATACTCCTTATAGTCTAGAATGGTCTGAATCTCTCTATTTAATCCACCCAGAAAACGTGCAAGCATAGCTTCATTCTCCTCAACAATACCACATCTAATCATGCCAGTTTGTAATTCCTGATAATATTCTTCTACAGAATTTTTCCCTTGTCTTAAACGCTGCAATTTTTGAAGCAATTCACGTTGATAATATGGTGGAACCCAACGCGTACGCATAGCAGTTTTCAAAGCAGCCCAAGTAGTTGGAATAGGATATAATCTACAATGTTCAGACCACCATACACATGCAAAACTAGTGAAAGCACAAACGGCAGCAGCAACTCGTCTCTCCTCAGGATATTGTAAACATGTAAATCGTTGTTCAGTTTCTAACTCCCAAGTAAGATATATATCAGGAACATATCTACCCTCAAATGGTGGAATATTCAATTTCAGTTTAGGAATATGGACATCATCTCGTACCTGAGGTGGTGGTGCAGGCCTACCATTACGAATATATACCTGAGGTCGACCTGCTGGTGGTGGTACAGGTGGCTGCACGTAGTGTTGATTTTGATCAACCTCATCCTCATAGTCTCCCACATAATCATCCTCCTCCGCATCAGCAGCAGGAGCCACAGAAGTATCAACAGCAGCACCAACAGTTTGGCCAAACGCAAGAGGAACACGGCTTGCTCGGCGGAGGTCTGCTTCGCGACGTGGAGGTAGTCGTTGTTGTTGTTGTTGTTGGAGAGGTGCGTTAGCTGCAGCGGGTGGTGGTGGTGGAAGACGCGCGAGCAATTCATTAAACTTGTTATCGAGCTTTGTTTCGAACGTCTTCTCAAAGCCAGTGATCTTCTCCATGGCCTCTTCAAAATTGTTCAGCACATCTTGCACCTGTTCAGTCATCATTTGCTGAAACTTATCATGAAGCTCCTTGTTCGATAAATTCTCCCAGTCAATCTCGTCGGCTTGTGATCCTGGCATGGTTAGCAGCAATAGAAACACACAAGAATATGATCCTACAGACTACGAACAAGTGGTGGTGGTGGGTGTCACAAATCCGTCAAGCAAATCTCAAATTCTTACCAGTTCTTACCCAGCAGCAGGCGGTGATCGGCAACCGTTGTAGTCAAAAACTCTCAAAGCTTGGATAGAGCGATTACCAGGGAGAGTCAAACGCACGACGTAGATGTATGTGGAGCTGGGAAGGCTTATAATTTGGTAGCAAAAAGGGTCAGCAATAATCAATTCAGAGATGCAAAGTTGAATAAACGCTCAACGACGGTACTGTGCTAGTCCTAGGCTAGACTGTGCTAGAGACGCGAGCCTATAACACCAACAAAATCACGGCGCGGCACGTAAACAAGGGAAAAGCACACTCTGGATTTTTTTTCGCTCTTTTTTTTGCGCTGTTTTTTTTGCGCTGCTTTTTTTTGTGGAAAATCACTATAATGGCGAGTGTCTCAAAACTCTTCCTAGGTCAAACTGACGGGATGGGCACGAAATTTTTTCGACCAATTTTTTTTTCGACTACCCGGACCCAAAAACTGGAAACGGGTCAAAAAAAACTTCCTATAATGGCACCTGTCTCAAAACACTCAGAAACACCTAAAAATAGGATAGCCAGAAATTTTTTCGAAAAATGCGTTTTCGAAAAATTTTGGGCCTAAACGGAGGGTGGTTTCCGGACTCTTTTTTTTTCGAAACCTACTCCGGCAAGGAAACACGAAACGGAATCTAGATGGACCTCGAAAACAAACCTAATATGACAAGAACTCGGATTGGTGGTGGATATATGGTGGTAGATGGCAGCGGTGGTGGTATATGACAGCTGTGGTGGTATATGGATACGGATTCGAAGCGGTGGCGGATAAGCGGTGGTGGTAGATGGCAGGGGTGATGCTGATGGTGCGGCGGCGGCGTGACAACTTATGACCAGAACTCGAAACTCTAAAAGACTAGACTCTAAGACCAGCAACTAGACACGACGATGCAACCGCAACTTCAACAAAGCAAAACCCTAAAAAGATTATGCAAAGGCTCAGATTGGTTCGGATATGATGAACTAACCCTAATTTTTTTGTGACTTTTTCGTGGACTGTAGGTATGAAGAACAGACTCGATCTAAACTATGAAAAACTGTAAAATCTCACCGAGCAACCTAGAATTCTGATACCACTTGATAGAGGCAAAGGTGTCCCGTCTTTTGATGAGATGATGGATATCGCTTTGGTGGCAGTCGACTTTGACCATCCGACTACGAACGTGCGAGGACGTCGCGCCTTAGCAATCGCTAAACCAACTCCGAGAGGTTATTGACCACGCCAGAGCACGATCAACCTGACCACGAGGGTCTGTTTCCTGCGAGCAAACGAAGAACAAGCAAGAAACTGAGATTGCAATCTGGATATTGCGAATATAAGATGAAAGCTTTATTGATCAAGGTGGGGTTCTGTGACGCCTTTGTCTGGTCGTTGAACACAAATGAAGTACGCGAAGTTGCAGCTATGGCGAACTTTTAATCTAAAAAAACCCAAAGTCTAAACGATGCCCTAAGGGCTGTATATATGGAGGAAGAGGGGGGAATTTCGTGGCCCTTGGTGGAGGGGTCCGAAATCAACCCTATCTCTTGTTTCCCCACACATACGGACATTAAAAATAGCCTATACTTATGTATTTCGAAATTACATGGGCCTGGCCCAATAATAAGGTGACGCGGCACCTATAATAGCCTCGGGACGAAATTTATGAAGTGGCATCTTGTATATTTCGTCCAAGGCTTCGTGCACCCATTATGGTGGCTTCAAAGTCCTGAAATCATCACTTGTAACTCCGTTCTTGTTCCCCTTGCGCATGCCATCATCTCCATGCTTGTTCTTGCTCCAATGTTCATCCTTCTCCAAGCTAGGCCCTTCGTTTGTAAGCAAAACAAATGTATCCAATTTAGGCAGCATCATATTCTAATGAACATTAGAATCATTACCAAGAAACGAAAGTACCTGGTAATTTAGTTGGCGTGCACGAGCTCTAGTAATTGGTCCAGTATGTATAGCAGCAGGGGCTGTGGGTGTAACAATTGTATTGATGTCCTCATCAGGAGGTCTTGAAGTTCTTCTCCAAAAGGAGGTCTTGAATCCAGAGGGATCTTCTCCGTAGAGGCCGTGGCCTCTCTCGTGGAGTAGATCCGATGTGGATGAGCAACGCTCTATCTCTAAAATGAGGTAAACCAATGCTAACCCTAAAACGTAGGAGGAGGGGGAGTATATATAGTCTACGGGGCGAAGCGGTACATGGGCCTCGGCCCATATGCACTGCACGCAGGCAGGGAAGGCCGTATGTCCGGGCGACGGGCTGGATGTCCGGGCGTTTGCGGAGGGCCGGATGTCCGGGCTGGAGGGGCCAGATGTCCGGGCTGGCGGGGTTGGTCTTGTTGCTCTCGGGTTCGGCGGTGTCCGGATTTCCGGGACCTGGGTCGGATGTCCGGCGACTCGTGAAGGGCCGGATGTCCGAGCCATGGCCGGATGTCCGAGCCATGGCCGGATGTCCGGCTGCTGTAGCACCAGACTCTTCTTCCTTCTCCTTCCTTCGCTCCTGCGCACGCTTGGCCTTGGTCCTTGGGCTCTCCTTGCACTCCTCGGGTGTACCTGAGTATGCACAAGGTCTTCGCTTGAAGTAGCATCCATGTCTTACATGCGGAAAGGGAAGATTCGGAAAGGAGGGAGTTCAGCTTAGGTCCAAAGGCGTATGCTTGAGTGTACATGGGGATGATCGTAGGATGCTCCGCATCATCTCCCCTGCCTTGGGAAAGATCCGACCTCGGATCGTAAACCTCATCACCATGAAAACAGTTGTCGTGGACGAACTTGTAGTTGGACGAAGTGGAAGACATGGCGCAATCCAAGTACACCAAGGTGTCTCCGGAGTGGTACACATGCAAAAAGAGCAAACACAAACGACACTCGGAAATACAATGGTTAGCGCACACAAAGTGTCCATCATGTAAGAATGAGTCCGTGCGACAAGATTGAGCATGACAAGGTGCATGAAGCTTATCCAAAAGATATGGAATGGTATGCAAAGCATTCATGGGAGAAAAAACATTCATTATGCACACAAATGTGTTGTGAATATGATCAATGCAACGACGGTGCAAAATGATGTCATAGTGAGACGGTTTATCAATAGCATGAATATGGTAAGGGATGCTCAAGATGAATAAGTTATCATGCAATTGATGGTAGGTAATATGATCATGATGTATGAATATGCCATCACGGTATATCACAACAAATTTGCTAAGGAAATTCACAAGCTCATATATCATGGATGACATAGAAAGACAAGATGCAACAAGGCAATCATAATATGAGTCAATCCATGCATAAGATGCAAATTTGTCATGTGTATGATATGTCCATCGAGCATGACATGTGTGAGCACAATCAACAAATATGGAGGTGTTGGTGTACCGATGCTCGATGTCGTGGCGTGAGTGGAGGTTCGAAGGTGCTTCCAATAAGTCCGAGCGCTCCTCAATGTGAAGGTCCATAGAGCCAATCTTCAATGTCGCTCCTCCATTCGCGAGATGTACTATGTAGACAACAAGAAGGAAACGACAATGAAAGAGTGACCCATCCAATATGCATATTTGAGGATGGCTCAATAGGAAGGAGTTCACCTTTAGGAGATTTTTGCAAATGTTGGTGTTGCACATCATGTATGCCTTCACATGACCAAATTGTGTCATGAAGGTATCGCCTTGTGCATCCTTCAACATGAAAGAACATGACAAACACTCGGAAAAACAAATGAGGTTAGCGGAGATGCAAAACCTATCATTCGTGTGGTAAAATACCCAACAAGTGTATGCATCATGCTCATCATAAGAAAGGACAAGGGAGCATTTCATAGTATGGAGGCATATGATGATGCGAGAACAACCAAATACAATAGGCTCAATCAAGCAAGCATGCATCACAAGTAAAGTGTCCAAGTCTCCATGATCAATAAGCATAGATTCAACAATTGGAGACAATGAACACAATATATCATGTGAGAGGCATGAACATGAACGTCATCCACCCAAGAAAGCAAGTAAGAATGGAACATGGGTGATGCGACAAAGCAAGCAATCATGTGAATGAAGGAAATCAAGCTAGTAGTGCGAAGATGCAACGTACTAGAAGGAATCATGTCAAGTATGTCATGTGTGCAAATGGTGGGCATGAATAATGCACAAGACATATCACAAGCATGAAAGGAGGATATGAGCAAAATAGGATCAATAGCATGAGGCACATGATAAACATGGCAATAGCAATAAGGATCTCCACCAAGCATGCAAATAGACATAGGAGTAGCATAATTGTGAATCATGGGTAGATGCACGCAAGGGTCACAATTGCATGGCAAAGGCATAGAAGTAAGCATAGCATGCAAAGTGAACACGGTAAAATGAGCATGAAGCGATAAGCGGTATATAGCCCATAGTCGTGTGAGATCCAAGTGAGAGAGATGCGCGTAGTCGTTGCGCGAGGAGAGCGGTGGGAAGGATAGTTCACGGGATCCCAAGTCATCTTTGCTCTCAAGAGCTCGTTTCGACAACTCTTGGGATTGAGAGGTTGACGAGTATACGCGAGTACCTACAGAAAACAAAGACAAAGGGAAAATTGTGTGTGCATGGTAGATGTACACATCATCCATCATGATGCGCACGTGCTTGTGTTGGTTAGCACAAAATATCCAATGCTCGAATAAATGAGATGTGTGATATAGAAACATGTCATCCATCATGATAGGTTTGTTGTTATGTATAGCATAATGGAGACTCAAATTGTGCAATGCATCACAAGAAATATGTAGAGCATTGTTATTCATGGAATGCATATGGTGCAAGCAATTATGAAAATCATGCAATGTATGGAATGCATCAAAATCTCCTAATATGTATGAGGAAACTATGGGGGTCTCCTCATGAGCATTAATGGAAACATCACATGGAGAAGATTGACAACATCCCACACAATGCATATTTGGAACAATGTGATCATGGCATGGCATAGTAGATGAATTGCGCAAATCATGTAAAGGAAGCATAGCAATATCATTGCAAGAGAAACAAAAGCCAATGACCATCATGTCATCATCTATGCCATAAGTGCAAATGGGATTTATGGTAATGGGGCATGCATAGTCACTATGTTGAGATTAAGATGATGCAATATGGGATATCTCACTCATAGCACATGACAAGGTTAATGGATTGTCAAACATGATGTGACCAAAAGAATTTTCACATGATATCCTATGGAGCATAGCATCACAACAAGGTAACTCGACATGCTCGTCATCATATTCATCATAAATAGGTAATTCATGACATGAAGAAGTCAAACTAGCATGAAGCATGGGTATAGGTGTGTCAACATCATGCAAGCAATCATTCATAAAATAGTCCACTAGTGGGATAAGAGAAGCACCATCACCTATGTTACCTTTGGAGCATCGCTCATGTGTTGTAGGTGAGGTGTCGAAGACCAAGTCTTGGTCATCTTCATCTTGATGGAACCATGTGGGGGGGTGCATCTTCTTCCACCATGGCCATCGTCGTCTCCATTGGAGGTATGGACTCGTCGAGGATAGGCGTGTCGTCATGTAGGAGACCTAGCACCAAAGAAGAAAACACATTCGGAGTAGAGGTTAGGTCGTTAGAAATCAAAGTGGCCTCACATGCCGTGTCAACTACCTCACTCACTAAGTGTTGTGGCTCACTCACTCCCTCTTGGATGCTCTCACTCATATGGTTGGCGGAGTCACTCAAATGGCTCTCAACCTCACATAGGATGTGTGGCATGCTCTCAAGTGTGGGGATAGTGGTGGTCACACTCTTCCTCTCATAGGAAATGCACTCAAGGTCACAAATGGTGGAGTCACTCATATCACTCATGGTGGGGTGGCTCTCCTCACATGGGAATTGGGGCACCTCTTTATATGTGGGTGTCGGAGATGTTGGTGCAAATGTCTCCATGCTCAATCATGTCATCTTTGTAGCCGTGGATGAAGGCCGAAGATGGCACATCATCACTCTCCTCTAAGACCAAAGATAAGGTCTTATGTGCGGTCTTGTAGCTTGACTCGGAGTATGAGTCCAATATGGGCGCCGTCTTCATGTTGTTGAAGAGATTCATGCTTGTCGCTGTGGTTGAAGGGGATGGCCCTTGCTCGACCTTCTTGTCTCCATCTTGTTGTTGGAGGCCCATATGATGTGGCACCTCGTAGCTCGTCTCCATGACCAAAGGGAAATTCCCATGCTCGGCCATCTTCCTTGAGGGGCTTCCGAAGATGGAAGTGTCGCCCTCGCTTGTAGGTGGTCGCCTTGTACTTGATGATGTCGATGTAGGCGAACTCACGGGAAGTAGGTGAAGATGCCTTACTTCCAAAGGCGAAGATGCCTTGAGAACACTTGGCAAAGATGCCGAAGTGGTTGGTGTTGCCGTAGCTCCGTCTTGGTGGTGCTCGTCTCGTGGTCTTCTCTTTTGCTCTTGAAGCTTGGCCTTGGCGTGAACTAGAGCTTGTTGGGACTTATGCATTTGCGTGTGTTGAGCATCTTCATGATGATGGTGTCGTTGTCGTACTTGAGCTCGTAGATGTCATTCGTCGTCGTCGTGCACATGATGCTTGGAGGTGACTTGCCCTTCATGATGATGCGGATCACGAACGTGATGGTGGTCGCCATGGAGATGTAGACGTGGACGACTTGCGCTTGCAACATTTTTGCGCTTCGAAGACTTGTGACTTGAACGTAGCCGCCTTGAGGATGATGAAGGGGAAGAACGGTTGATCAACAAGGTCCGAATCTCCTCCATCCTTGCATCTTGCTCCTTATTTTGTGTGGAAAGCTTGTTGTTGATGTAGTCCCTTTTCCTTGCTTCGGAGTGACGAATGTCGATGGAGAGGTTCTCGATGCGCTCTCGCAATCTTGATTATGCGCCTTGCATTTGTCGTTGTAGATCGAAGATTGACGCTTTGGTGATGTAGTTGTTCACGTCGTCGTTGTTGTGGAAGACAGGAGATGAAATTCCTTGCCTATCCATCACAATACTCGAGCAAATATGAGTGGGAGAAAGACAAGAACGAATACCAAATGTACCTTGACCGAAGTTGAAGGTGGATCAATGATCACTCAAATGTGGACAAGGAAATAGCACAATTGGTACCAATTCTTGTCGGTTTCTCACACCTGCACAAGTAAGGCTTATGGTGGAGCTTGGTGAGGATAGTGGCACAAAAATTTTATGTAAAATGTTAGCAAGAGTCAATAATGTTGAAAGAGATTCACAAATTTGCAAGTGAAACAAGTAGACCAATAGCAATATGTGGCACACGGAAACACACACACGGATAGATAAATGGGGTCGTGCAACCAAGGAATGAGCTCAAAATGTGGAATCCACGGAAATGCTCTTGTTGCACAACTCTAGAGAGACGCGAGCATGATTGCTCAATAGGCGGATACTACACTTGTGCACAACCTATAGGAGACAAAAATGCAACGACTTCTATCCCAAGTATGCTATGTATATGATGTTCCGGTGGTATGATCCAAGATGATCGGATATGACAATCTTATGCAATGTGGTATCATGCTATGGCACTTGCTTACAAGCTCTTTGTTCACTCTTTTTCTTTTGCTTAAAAGCTTATTCCTTTTTTGTATATGGCCACTTTGCGAAATGCACAAACGAAGATAGCGATTGTGTATATGCGGGAACAAACTTGAGGCACAAGGGATGATATGATACCAATATGATATGGTATGTATGCAATGTATGGTGTAGATCACTAATGTGCACAAGTAACGTTGCCGACAATACTCAAATGGCTAGTCTCGATAGGCAAGTGACGCAAAATGGGCTAGGGGTTATCAATGCAATGGCAAGGGAATATACAATGGAGGGATACCACGATACCGAGATGATATAGAGGTTACCATCCTTGGCGATGATGAGTGGCGGTGATCTTGATGGAGATACCAAGATGATGGAGACTCGTCCCTAAGTAGCCGAAACACCTTAGGAAACGGAAAAACCACGAACTCAAAATCTCAAATGTCAAATGGTGGTAGCGGGAATGCGGTGGTGGTTTTGTGGAAGTGCAACGATGGGTTATACGAGTAGGTAATGCGGAAGTGGAGGGTAAGGTTGGCTATACACGGTGTCGGAGTTGGAAGCACGGTCCCTAAGTAGCCTAAACACCTTAGGAGACACAACTCACAGCACAAACAAAATTGGGTTAAGTCGGGGTGGAAGAAGTGTATGGTTGGTAAGCCTATGCGGAAGTTATGGTGGTGGTGGTGGTTGATGAAGAAGCAACCGTCCCTAAGTAGCCTAGACACCTTAGGAGACTCAAATCACTCCTCAAGCAACCACTAATGTGATGGGGAACAAAATTGGTTAGGTTGCAGAAGTTGGTGGTGGAGTAGCGGAGGATGTGGTGGAAGCCCTAGGCAAATATGCCAAAGTTCCAAAAAATTTATGGAGTCAAATGGTTTTGGTAGTATTTTTGTGGGAAGGGGGATGTCAAGAGATTTTCAACGAGCTAAAGAACGTCAAAAACGGACTCCGGATGAATTAATTATGGACAAAACGGTGAAACGGGAGTGGCTGAGATGTCAGGGGCCGGACATCCGGGGGTGGGGGCCGGATATCCGGGGGCTGATGTCCAGAACCGTGCGGGTTTTATGCTCTAGGAGCCGGATGTCCGGCTTGGGGCCCGGATGTCCGGCCCGACGATTCCAGATCTCGATTGGGACATCAAAACTCGATTTGGGGTGGAAGTAGATGAATTTGGGGGCAAAATTGATGGGATTTCGTGGATGGAAAGTTGGGAAGCTTGGTGATATGCTAGATCCACTCGAAACCAAGCAAATCCATGGATCAAAATCAACAAAACTTCGTCAAACCAACAAATCACAAAAAAAATTGGGGCTATTTTTGGTGGGGATTTTTGAATTTAGGACGGAATCAACAAAATTAGGCTAGAAGAAAAAGAGGGCAGGCTCCGAAATCGTGATCAACGTGGCTCATGATACCAAGATGATGTAGGGTAGAACCCTAATCGCCCGATCTTTCACGAAAGGAGCGGATCCCGCGAAGAACACAAGGAACACGAGGGGAAAACGAGGGAAATCATGAGGGGAAACACGAGAGAATCACTCAACCAACAAGAAATAGTCACACATGTGCTAGATCCTCGAGTACATAAAGTAAGATACACGATCCACAATCAACTAGGGACGATACACGGTAACCGGTCTTCTCCGTGAGGAGGTCTTGAAGTTCTTCTCCAAAAGGAGGTCTTGAATCCAAAGGGATCTTCTCCGTAGATGTTGCGGTCTCTCTCGTGGAGTAGATCCGATGTGGATGAGCAATGCTCTATCTCTAAAATGAGCTAAACCAATGCTAACCCTACAACGTAGGTGGAGGGGGAGTATATATAGTTTAAGGGGCGAAGGGGTACATGGGCCCCGGCCCAGATGCACTGCACGCAGGCAGGGAAGGCCGAATGTCCGGGCGACGGGCCGGATGTCCGGGCGTTCACGGAGGGCCGGATTTCTGGGCTGGAGGGGACGGATGTCCGGGCTGGCGGGGTTAGTCTTGTTGCACTTGGGTTCGGTGGTGTCCGGATTTCTGGGACCTGGGACGGATGTCCGGCGGCTCGTGAAGGGCCAGATGTCCGGGCCAAGGCCGGATGTCTGGCTGCTGTAGTAGCACTCTTCTTCCTTCTCCTTCCTTCGCTCCCGCGCACGCTTGGCCTTGGTCCTTGGGCTCTCCTTGGACTCCTCAGGTGTACCTGAGTATGCACAAGGTCCGCGCTTGAAGTAGCATCCATGTCTTACATGCGGAAAGGGAAGATTCGGAAAGGAGGGAGTTCACCTTAGGTCCAAAGGCGTATGCTTGAGTGTACATGGGGATGATCGTAGGATGCTCCGCATCATATTATTTGCACAAGAAATTCTTAAATATTCAGGAAAAAATCGTATTAAATTTTCAGAGCATTCTGAGAACTTTTATTTTTGGGTCATTTTTATTGCACGGAAAATTCAGAAAGCAAACAAAACATGGCATTTTATTTTATTTAACTAATAAAAACAGAAAATAAAAGGTTGGGACAGAAGGTAGTGCTTAGTAAATTCATCAACTTCATACCTCTCAAAAATGATCCATTAATAAGGTTGATCAGGTCTTATTAACAACCATTTTCGACTAGTACGAAACCAAAGAACTTCCGTAATTTAGTAAGTTACCTTGTCACACCCTAGCTAGTTCAAGCATTAGAGTGTGCATCATGTTTAAATTCCTCTTAAATTTGAAATGGGGAAGGCAGAAACCCCCAACACCCCCTGGAAACAACTAGGGTTTACTAAAATTATTTTCAATGAATCTGAAATGCCCTCCTAAAAGTTCACCCTCTTTGTCTTTGGTTAGAACCTCTGGCAAAATTGGTGCAAAATTTTGCAGGTCAACAGAAGGTCATTGAATTAAATCATAAGTATTTGAATTTGGGCATTTAAATGCTATAAAATAATTTAAATACTCAAATAATTCTGGAAATAAATGTTTGCTATTGGATATATTCTAACCAGAGCCCACAATTATTTTCAGGATTTTTGGAAACGTTTTAGTATTTTTAATAAAGCCCAACAGTTGCAGTTAAATAGAAAAACAAAAACAATCAGAAAAAGAGAGAGAGAGGGAAGCCACCTGGGCCTTACCTGTGCTGGCCTAGCACACCTGGCTCGGCCCAGCCGACTGGCTTGCCAGTCGTCGTCGTCCTCCCGCCAGAAGGACGAGGAGTGCGTGGCCGGCGCCCGCGGCCACACGCCGGCCACCTCCTGCTTCTGCCGACGCCCTGGAGACGTCCAGGGATGCCATGCGACCCCCACGCCCCCCTCTCATCCTCCCTCACTCTCCCCCTCGTCTCCCTCACCCTATCCCGTGATGGCTGAGCGCAAGCCTCGCCGCCGTTCGCCGTAGACGCCACCAGAGCCACCCCCTCGCCCCTCCGACGAGCCCAATAGCTCCGCCTCGTCGCCCTGGACCTCTCCGCTGACCCACGCGACTCCAAACGCCGCCGGACGCCATCTTCGCCCTCATCTTCAACCTCGGGCACCCGAGCCATCTCCGGTCGATTCGCCGCCGCCAGGACCTCCCCGAGCTCGCTGACCCCCTCTCCGACCCCGCTGTGAGCTCCTCTTCCTCTTCCCCTAGCTCTCGTGCTCGTCTGGCCTCTGTAGTCGCCACTTCCACCGCACCCGAAAGCTCCCCGCCGCCGGCCATGGCGCCGTCGTGGCTAGAGCCATAGTGGCTCGAAGCCAAGCTCACCGTTGTGCTCAGTGCAGCACCATGAGCCCGTAGCCACCACCAGCTCCTTTTCCCGTGCACCATAGCGTCGAACCCAACCCCGTCCGAACTCCGGCCGCCGCCACAAGCTCGATTCCGGCAAGCTCGCTCCACCCCAGCTCCTCCCACTTGCCCCACTAGATGCGCGCGAGCCCCAGCTACGCGTCGGACCAAACCGCGGTCGATTTGGTCGCCTGTGGGCGATTTCCGAAGCCCTCCGCCATCTCGGCCTCGCCGGCGACTCAACGCCGGCGGGATTAGCCCCGCTGACCAGGGGTTTGACCCCAGTTTGACTCCCCTGAGTTAATGACAAGTGGGCCCCCTCTGCTAACTAAATCAAATTAGTCTTAACTAAAAATAATTTGTTTAATTAACTACTGACACGCGGGACCCACCAGTCAGGTTTGACCTAGACGTCCCCGTTGACCACTGACGTCACCCTGTCGTAATGCTGACGCAGTAATTAAATTACTGGAATTATTCTTATACAGGAAATTCCAAAAAATAGTCAAAACTTCTAAAAATCATAGAAAATCAACCATAGCTCCAAATGTAAAGATCTATATATGAAAAATGATCAGAAAAATTCAATCTATCCATCTGTAATGGTTTCATGCATCACAAAACAAGTTAACCTTGCTGTTTAAGCAGAATAAGGTAATGCACTAATGTGGCTATGTTAAATGAACTAACATTTGAACCTTTGGTTCAAATAAGCACATTCCTTTCTGTTATAGCTTGCATTAGGCCAAGACACATTCATATTGCCATGTCATAGCATGCATCATATTGTTGCATATCGTCATGTGTTGATTGTGTTCCGATGTGTTCTTCGTGGTAGGTTCTGCCTCCGAGGATATTCACGAGTATCCAACTGAAGGGCAGTATCCCACTACCACTCCATCAGGCAAGCAACCCATTGATCATTCCGATACAAACCCATGTTCTCGCTTCTGCTCTTGTTTACTGCATTAAGACAACGCGATTCAAACTGCTGTGTGCTACGGTAGCTGAACCCTTATCCTCTGCATGACCTGTCATTGCCACAGTAACTAGATGAAACCCACTAGCATGTGTAGGAGTTGATTGAGCCATGTATGTGATTCCTACCTTGCTATGCCTGCTATGCTTAGAGTTGTGTCAGGTCTGGTTCATCTGGGTGATGGGCTAGAGTGAAATGCTTATGCCGGTAATGTGAGGGATGTGTTGAACATGTTTTGGTAAAGGTATCGATGAGAGGCCATGTAGGAGTACATGGTGGGTTGTTTCATTGAGGCCGTCCATAAGAACTGAGATCTGTATGTGTGATTTAAGATGCAGTTACTACCGTACATTGGGCCCGAAACCAATGGACCCTCTCGGCTTCTTAATCACCCTAGTACTCTGTCCAGGAGTTGCAAATAGTTTCTGGTGTTTGTAGGTTATGTGTTGGCGGCCGTGCGTAGCGCTGACCCTAGGGGTGGGCTATGTTGCGGTAGATACACCGTGGCCGGGTATGCCGGGCGCCCGTTAGGCGTCTCGGGACCCTGTTCACATCGTTCGGGGCCGTATGTGGAAACCTCGGCCGGACTCCCTGCGGATGGAACCTGGATAGGCGATAAACCTGGACTAGAGACTTAAGTGTTTAGGTAGGCCGTGGCCGACACCCTCGCTGGGCTTCCGCTTGAAGGTTGCCGAGTACATGTCGTGTAAACGGCGGTAAGTGGTGAAAGCGTGTATGAAGAAGTACACCCCTGCAGGGTATAAAACTATTCGAATAGCCGCGTCCGCGGTAAAGGACTACTTGGTTGCCTATACAGTTCATAGACAAGTTAATGGATACTACTAAAAGACTCAAGATAAGTGTGAGTACCGAGGATGGCCCTCTCGTAGGATGACGAGGGAGGATCCCCGGTGGAGTATTGTGTTGGTGAGTAGTGGACTCGTGTGCGAAAACTATTTTACTAGTGAAGTTCCGTAGGATAGCTTAGCCAAGAGTCAAAGCTGGCTTGCTGCAATAACCCCACCACCTTCTTGAGAATAAGCATGTATAGTAGGTTCTGATGTAAGACTTGCTGAGTACCTTTGTACTCATGTTTGCTTAATTACTGTTTTCAGACGACAACACCGCCCCCTCCGATGGGTTCTACGTAGACCTTGACGTCGACGAGTGACTAGCCACCCAGGTGGTGATCCTGGCCATGGAGGGCCCTATGTAGATAGACAGGCTTCGAGAAGCCTTCTTTCTTTCTAGAGTCTGTACTCAGACTAGTTGCTTCCGCATGTGCTTGTATGATTGTATGACTTGAGTGTCGGGTCATGTGACCCCTATCTGTATGAACATGTTATGTATGGCTCTCTGGAGCCTTTAAATAAAGTACTTGAGTTGTAGAGTTTTGTTGTGATGCCATGTTGTATGTACTCATATCGGGCATATTGTGTGTATGATTGAAATGCTTGGTATGAGTGGGATCCGACAATCTAGTTGTTTATCCTTGGCAGCCTTTCTTATGGGGAAATGTAGTCTAGTGTTCCTCGAGCCATAGTAGTCCGCTACAGCCCGGTTCACCGGAGTCCTGCTAGCCCAGCACTACTGTTCAGGACACTTGACTGGCCGGCATGTGTTTCACTTCGTTCCTATGTCTGTCCCTTCGGGGAAATGTCACGCGGTGATATCCGGAGTCCTGCCTAGCCTGCTACAGCCCGGGTTCCCCGGAGTCCTGTTAGCCCAGTGCTACAGCCCGGAATCACTCGCTGATGACCGACATGCTCGATGTGATTCATGTATGCCTGTCTCCATAGGTCTGTGCCGCTTTGGGTTCACGACTAGCCATGTCGGCCCGGGTTCTCTGTCATATGGATGCTAGCGACACTATCATATACGTGAGCCAAAAGGCGCAAACGGTCCCGGGCCATGGTAAGGCGACACCCGTGGGATACCGTGCGTGAGGCCGCAAAGTGATATGAGGTGTTACTGGCTAGATCGATGTGACTTGGAATCGGGGTCCTGACAGCGTTGGTATCAGAGCCGGACTGCCTGTAGGTTCGTTGAGCCAAACTGGTCGATGTCGAGTCTAGAAATGCTTTAGTTATATGTAGGGGAATTGATTGTGGGAGGGAACGTAAGGCTCTTTTACTCCTTTACCCTATGCCTCTGATCTGAGTCATTCTCTTCTCATTCAACGTGGGTTAAGGACTAGGCTCTCTCCTTCTATCAGGTTCACGTGTTACTAATCCGTAGTAGCTTATAGGATTGTTGTTACAAGTCCCAGTTCAGTTTCTACTATTCTTAGTATGTTGCTAATTGGATCAGAACCTTGATATGATGTTGTTGAGTGGTATTGCGAACTGTTGTGGATGTCTCAAATCTTTTTCTGAGCATTTACAGCTGTTATGCTGTCCAATTTTCCCTAGAAATTCTGATGTCTTTGCATTGTGGTTGTGCTTTCAGATGGCCAACCGTGTTCAAAACCAAGTGGTTCGCCTGACCCGGTGCCTCGACGTGCCCGGTCATACTGCTATGTTAGTCCGGGTAATGATCGAGACGGGTTACCGTTGGTATCCCGAATACACCGTCGAAGAGCAATTCCGAGACTTTAATCAAAGCCAATATTTCTGCACCGTCAGGATATTTCCTTCTTATCCTGGATCTACCGAGCCCCTTCACTGTTCCTATGGACTTGGGGTTACTGTTGAGATGGCTGTGCAGGATGCTGCCTATTCCATGATGACCATCATGCGAGTCCGGACTGGCCTGCTTCGGAACACCGACTTCCGTTACATGCCAGCTTCACTTCCGGGAGCGCAAGGGTATCTTCAGGCTATCTATGCTGACTCCACTCAGGAGGACTCATTAACTCGTACCACTGCCGAGATGCTCGAAGATAAGGACCGAGAGAATCGGGCCTTGAGGCTAGAGCTTTTCAATACCCGTGCTGATCATTGGGCCACATTGACTCGGTTTGCACCTGCGGTGCAAGCTGGATGTATGGATACAAGGGATCTATATCCTGTGAGATCTGCTTTGCCAGACATGGTGGATTGGCGTGATGTGGGAGGCATCACCCCACCCCGTGGTCCCCGCAGGCCACCGTTTGTTGGTCCAAGACCTCATCCTAGCCCCTTTGGTCCACAGGCTCCTCAGGACCGTGTGTTCTCGGATGGTCACATTGAACTTCCAGGCTATGGAGATGACCTCTATGAGGACTACTACGGAGCTGTCTGAGTTAGTAGTAGTATCACTAGTATTGTAGTAGTTGTATCTCCCCTGTCCTGCGTGACTTGTGGAATATGACTTTGTGTAATCAATTCCGGAGGTGTAGACAAATAATGTATAGGAGCTTAGGATGCCTCTGATGAGATGTAACGTCTTTCATCATAGTTGTACTGTAGCCCGGGCTTGTACTAAACTATGTATGATGTGTATGACCGTTGGTATATATATGGCAGTTTTATATTACCATGACATACGGATGAACATCTCTGCATTCCGTTTTATCCATTACATTCTGCACTTCCTTGCTAAGTTTGAGCCATCATTGTCTAAACCGTTGTCTTGTTTTCTCCTAGGATGGTCAACACCCGCAGCAACCCTGCTGCCTCGGAGCAGGGGGAAGCCAGTGCAGCTAGGGGTGAAAATCTGCCTCACCCGCCTTCTCTGGCCGAAGTAATGCTGGAGGCGGAAAGAAACAAGCGTGAGACTAACCGCCTGCTAGAGCGGATTGAGCAGAACACTGCACGCCACCCGCGAAATGACTTGGTGTCAATCAATGACTTTATCAAGCTGTACCCACCAAAGTTTAACCATTCCGTCGAACCCCTCGACGCGGATGACTGGCTTCGCAGCATTACCCACAAGCTATGTGATAGAGGCAAAGGTGTCCCGTCTTTCGATGAGATGATGGATATCGCTTTGGTGGAAGTCGACTTTCACGATCCGACTACGAACGTGCGAGGACGTCGCGCCTTAGCAATCGCTAAACCAACTCCGAGAGGTTATTGACCACGCCGGAGCACGATCAACCTGACCACGAGGGTCTGTTTCCTGCGAGCAAACGAAGAACAAGCAAGAAACTAAGATTGCAATCTGGATATTGCGAATATAAGATGAAAGCTTTATTGATCAAGGTGGGGTTCTGTGACGCCTTTGTCTGGTCGTTGAACACAAACGAAGTACGCGAAGTTGCAGCTATGGCGAACTTTTAATCTAAACAAAACCCAAAGTCTAAACGATGCCCTAAGGGCTGTATATATGGAGGAAGAGGGGGAGAATTTCGTGGCCCTTGGTGGAGGGGTCCGAAATCAACCCTATCTCTTGTTTCCCCACACATACGGACTCTAAAAATAGCCTATACTTATGTATTTCGAAATTACATGGGCCTGGCCCAATAATAAGGTGACGCAGCACCTAAAATAGCCTCGGGACGAAATTTATGAAGTGGCGTCTTGTATATTTCGTCCAAGGCTTCACGCACCCATTATGGTGGCTTCAAACTCCTGAAATCATCACTTGTAACTCCGTTCTTGTTTCCCTTGCGCATGCCATCATCTCCATGCTTGTTCTTGCTCCAATGTTCATCCTTCTCCAAGCTAGGCCCTTCATTTGTAAGCAAAACAAATGTATCCAATTTAGGCAGCATCATATTCTCATGAACATTAGAATCATTACCAAGAAACGAAAGTACCTGGTAATTTAGTTGGCGTGCACGAGCTCTAGTAATTGGTCCAGTATGTATAGCAGCAGGGGCTGTGGGTGTAACAATTGTATTGATGTCCTCATCATCCTCCCCTTCTTGAAATGAAGTCGTCCTCGACGGAAGTTCATCTTCCTCACCCAAATAAGGCTTCAAATCTGCAATGTTAAAAGTGGGACTAACCCCAAAATCTGCAGGCAGCTCAAGTTTATATGCATTATCATTTATTTTCTCTAACACCTTAAAGGGACCATCAGCACGTGGCATTAACTTTGATTTGCGCAAATCAGGAAATCTATCCTTACGCAAATGTAACCAAACAAGATCTCCAGGTGCAAACACAACATGTTTTCTACCCTTATCTCCAGCAAGTTTATATTTAGCATTCATGCGCTCAATGTTTTCCTTAGTTAACTCATGCATTTTTAAAATCAATTCAGCACGTTGTTTAGCATCAAAATTAACCTTCTCCGAAGATGGAAGAGGCAACAAATCAATAGGTGCACGAGGTAGGAAACCATACACAACTTCAAAAGGGCACATCTTAGTAGTAGAATGCAATGAACGATTATAAGCAAATTCAATATGAGGCAAGCATTCCTCCCACATTTTCTTATTATTCTTCAAAACAGCCCTAAGCATAGTAGACAACGTTCTATTGACTACTTCAGTTTGTCCATCAGTTTGGGGGTGACAAGTAGTACTAAAAAGCAGTTTAGTCCCCAACTTAGCCCATAAACATCTCCAAAAGTGGCTAAGAAATTTAGTATCACGATCTGAAACAATAGTATTTGGCACACCATGCAAGCGAATAATTTCACGAAAGAACAAATCAGCAACATTAACAGCATCATCGCTTTTATGACATGGTATAAAGTGTGCCATTTTCGAGAATCTATCCACGACAACAAATATGCTATCCCTCCCCTTCTTTGTTCGAGGTAAACCTAAAACAAAGTCCATAGATATATCCTCCCAAGGAACACTAGGTACAGGCAAAGGCATATATAAACCATGAGGATTGAGTCGTGACTTAGCTTTTTGACATGTAGTGCATCGAGCAATAAAACGCTCAACATCCCGTCTCATCTTTGGCCAAAAGAAATGTGTAGCAAGTACGTCCTCCGTCTTCTTCACGCCAAAGTGTCCCATTAATCCTCCTCCATGCGCCTCCTGCAACAACAAAAGACGAACGGAGCTAGCTGGAATGCATAGCTTGTTAGCACGAAACACAAATCCATCGTTAACGACAAACTTGTTCCACATTCTTCCTTCTTTACAATTCTGCATTACATCTTTAAAATCAGCATCATGCACATATTGATCTTTGATGGTCTCCAAACCAAATATTTTGAAGTCAAGTTGTGAAAGCATAGTATAGCGACGAGACAATGCATCAGCAATAACATTTTCTTTTCCCTTCTTGTGTTTAATGACATAAGGGAAAGTCTCAATGAATTCAACCCATTTAGCATGTCTACGATTCAGTTTAGCTTGACTTTTAATATGTTTCAAAGATTCATGATCAGAATGTATAACAAATTCTTTGGGCCATAAATAATGTTGCCATGTTTCTAAAGTCCGAACAAGAGCATATAATTCTTTATCATAAGTAGAATAATTCAGACTAGGCCCACTCAATTTTTCAGAAAAGTATGCAACAGGTTTGCCATCTTGTAATAACACACCTCCTAATCCAATTCCACTAGCATCACATTCAAGCTCAAAAGTCTTATTAAAATCAGGAAGTTGGAGTAAAGGAGCATGTGTCAACTTATCTTTCAATACCGTGAAGGCTTCTTCCTGTGCGGTACCCCAAACAAAAGGCACATCCTTCTTTGTAAGCTCGTTGAGAGGTGCAGCAATGGTGCTGAAATCTCTCACAAAACGCCTATAGAATCCAGCGAGGCCAAGAAAACTCCTCACTTGTGTGACCGTTTTGGGCTGCGGCCAACTCTCAATAGCTTCAATCTTGGCTTTGTCAACTTCAATTCCCTGTGGAGTAACAACATAGCCAAGAAAAGATACTCGGTCGGTGCAAAAGGTGCACTTCCCAAGGTTACCAAACAAACGTGCATCACGTAGAGCAATAAAAACAGCACGTAAATGTTCCAAATGTTCTTCCAAAGATCTGCTATAAATCAGTATGTCATCAAAGTAAACTACCACAAATCGTCCAATGAAAGCACGTAAAACTTCGTTCATTAATCTCATGAAAGTACTAGGTGCATTAGTTAACCCAAAAGGCATGACTAACCACTCATATAATCCAAACTTAGTTTTAAATGCTGTTTTCCATTCATCTCCCAATTTCATACGAATTTGATGGTAGCCACTACGCAAATCAACTTTGGAGAATATTGTAGAGCCACTCAATTCATCAAGCATATCATCTAGCCTAGGAATAGGATGACGATAACGAATAGTAATATTATTAATGCCTCTACAATCAACACACATACGTGATGTACCATCCTTTTTCGGCACTAGAATAATAGGAACAGCACAAGGACTAAGGGATTCGCGTATATAACCTTTGTCGAGAAGCTCTTGTACTTGGCGCATAATCTCCTTCGTCTCCTCTGGATTGGTACGGTATGGTGCACGGTTTGGCAGTGAAGCACCGGGAATTAAGTCAATCTGATGCTCAATCCCTCGAATAGGCGGTAATCCCGGTGGCACGTCTTGTGGAAAGACGTCAGCGAACTCCTGCAAAATGTTAGTGACAGCAGGAGGCAAAGAGAAAGGCACGTCCTCGAATGAAAATAATGCCTCTTTGCACACAAAAGCATAGCAAACAGATTTGCTGAAATCTAGCTCATCAATATCAGATTTGGTGGCAAATAAACATGCACTTTTCAATTTAATTTCAGAAGCAACACTAGATGGTTTACTATTAGACTTCATTTGTTGCTCAAATTCTTTTGCCACAATCTGATTTTCACTCTTATTCGTCTCCTGTTTTGCTTTATTAGCTCTATTAATATCATCTTTCAAAATGGAATCAGGAGTCATAGGAAGCAAAGTAATATGTTTATCCTTATGAACAAGAGTATAGTGATTGTTTCTACCATGGTGTACAGAATTTTTATCAAATTGCCATGGTCTACCAAGTAATAAGGAACATGCTTGCATAGGTACCACATCACAATCAACATAATCAGCATATGTAGATATACTAAAATGCACACGAACAGTACGTGTTACCTTAACCTTGCCGCTGTTGTTGAACCATTGGATGTAGTAAGGATGTGGATGTGGTCTTGTGGTGAGAGAAAGCTTCTCGACCATCTCCATGCTAGCCAAGTTGTTGCAGCTCCCTCCGTCTATGATGACGCGCACAGAACGTTCCTTCACAACTCCCTTGGTATGGAACAAATTGTGCCTCTGATTTTGCTCAGCTTGTGTGACCTGCACACTCAAAACACGTTGAGCAACTAAACATTCATACCTGTCAGCGTCTTCAGGAGCCATGTATTGCGTCTCATGATCAGAATCATCTCCACCATGTTCTTCACGTGTAATAAGAGCCAAAGTCTCCTCATCATAGTCACTAGCGGACTCATATCCACCATCCGCGGTAGCAATCATCACACGCGGAGATTTGCATTCTCTCGCATAATGACCTCCTCCCTTACAACGACGACAAATAATATCACTTGTGTGCCCTGTTGATGCCATGGAAGAAGAAGAACGCTGTGCAGGCCCCGCAGGTGCGCTCTTGGCAGATAATGGTGGTTGTGCCTGTTTTCTTGTATCACGGCTGGAGGTGGCACCGGATGGAGGTGCTGGTGCAGTTGAAGTAGAAGATGCACGTGGTGTCCATGATGAAGGTCGGCCTGCAGAAAAGTTAGTTCGCCCCAATGCTTGTCGATCCTGCACTTCACGTTCAGCTTTACAAGCAAGATGGAATAAACGAGTGATATTAGTATACTCCTTATAGTCTAGAATGGTCTGAATCTCTCTATTTAATCCACCCAGAAAACGTGCAAGCATAGCTTCATTCTCCTCAACAATACCACATCTAATCATGCCAGTTTGTAATTCCTGATAATATTCTTCTACAGAATTTTTTCCTTGTCTTAAACGCTGCAATTTTTGAAGCAATTCACGTTGATAATATGGTGGAACCCAACGCGTACGCATAGCAGTTTTCAAAGCAGCCCAAGTAGTTGGAATAGGATATAATCTACAATGTTCAGACCACCATACACATGCAAAACTAGTGAAAGCACAAACAGCAGCAGCAACTCGTCTCTCCTCAGGATATTGTAAACATGTAAATCGTTGTTCAGTTTCTAACTCCCAAGTAAGATATATATCAGGAACATATCTACCCTCAAATGGTGGAATATTCAATTTCAGTTTAGGAATATGGACATCATCTCGTACCTGAGGTGGTGGTGCAGGCCTACCATTACGAATATATACCTGAGGTCGACCTGCTGGTGGTGGTACAGGTGGCTGCACGTAGTGTTGATTTTGATCAACCTCATCCTCATAGTCTCCCACATAATCATCCTCCTCCGCATCAGCAGCAGGAGCCACAGAAGTATCAACAGCAGCACCAACAGTTTGGCCAAACGCAAGAGGAACACGGCTTGCTCGGCGGAGGTCTGCTTCGCGACGTGGAGGTAGTCGTTGTTGTTGTTGTTGTTGGAGAGGTGCGTTAGCTGCAGATGGTGGTGGTGGTGGAAGACGCGCGAGCAATTCATTAAACTTGTTATCGAGCGTTGTTTCGAACGTCTTCTCAAGGCCAGTGATCTTCTCCATGGCCTCTTCAAAATTGTTCAGCACATCTTGCACCTGTTCAGTCATCATTTGCTGAAACTTATCATGAAGCTCCTTGTTCGATAAATTCTCCCAGTCAATCTCGTCGGCTTGTGATCCTGGCATGGTTAGCAGCAATAGAAACACACAAGAATATGATCCTACAGACTACGAACAAGTGGTGGTGGTGGGTGTCACAAATCCGTCAAGCAAATCTCAAATTCTTACCAGTTCTTACCCAGCAGCAGGCGGTGATCGGCAACCGTTGTAGTCAAAAACTCTCAAAGCTTGGATAGAGCGATTACCAGGGAGAGTCAAACGCACGACGTAGATGTATGTGGAGCTGGGAAGGCTTATAATATGGTAGCAAAAAGGGTCAGCAATAATCAATTCAGAGATGCAAAGTTGAATAAACGCTCAACGACGGTACTGTGCTGGTCCTAGGCTAGACGGTGCTAGAGACGCGAGCCTAGAACACTAACAAAATCACGGCGCGGCACGTAAACAAGGGAAAAGCACACTCTGGAATTTTTTTTTTTCGCTCTTTTTTTTTTGCGCTCTTTTTTTTTTGCGCTCTTTTTTTTTTTTTTTTTTTTTTGCGAAAAATCACTATAATGGCGAGTGTCTCAAAACTCTTCTTAGCTCAAACTGACAGGATGGGCACGAAATTTTTTCGACCAATTTTTTTTTTTTTTGACTGCCCGGACCCAAAAACTGGAAACGGGTCAAAAAAAAAACTTCCTATAATGGCACCTGTCTCAAAACACTCAGAAACACGTAAAAATAGGATAGCCAGAAATTTTTTCGAAAAATGCGTTTTCGAAAAATTTTGGGCCTAAACGGAGCGTGGCTACCCGACTCTTTTTTTTTTTTTTTTTTTACTCCGGCAAGGAAACACGAATCGGAAACTAGATGGATCTCGAAAACAACCCTAATAAGCAAGGAACTCGGATTGGTGGTGGATATATGGTGGTGGTATATGGCAGCGGTGGTGGTAGCGGTGGTAGTATATGGATATGGATCGGTGGTGGTATATGGACACGGATTGGTGGTGGTATATGGATACGGATTCGGAGCGGTGGTGGTAGATGGCAGGGGCGATGATGATGGTGCGGCGGCGGCGTGACAACTTATGACCAGAACTCGAAACTCTAAAAGACTAGACTCTAAGACCAGCAACTAGACACGACGATGCAACCGCAAATTCAACAAAGCAAAACCCTAAAAAGATTATGCAAAGGCTCAGATTGGTTCGGATATGATGAACTAACCCTAATTTTTTTTGTGGCTTTTTCGTGGACTGTAGGTATGAAGAACAGACTCGATCTAAACGACGAAAAACTGTAAAATCTCACCGAGCAACCTGGAAATCTGATACCACTTGATAGAGGCAAAGGTGTCCCGTCTTTCGATGAGATGATGGATATCGCTTTGGTGGAAGTCGACTTTCACGATCCGACTACGAACGTGCGAGGACGTCGCGCCTTAGCAATCGCTAAACCAACTCCGAGAGGTTATTGACCACGCCGGAGCACGATCAACCTGACCACGAGGGTCTGTTTCCTGCGAGCAAACGAAGAACAAGCAAGAAACTAAGATTGCAATCTGGATATTGCGAATATAAGATGAAAGCTTTATTGATCAAGGTGGGGTTCTGTGACGCCTTTGTCTGGTCGTTGAACACAAACGAAGTACGCGAAGTTGCAGCTATGGCGAACTTTTAATCTAAACAAAACCCAAAGTCTAAACGATGCCCTAAGGGCTGTATATATGGAGGAAGAGGGGGAGAATTTCGTGGCCCTTGGTGGAGGGGTCCGAAATCAACCCTATCTCTTGTTTCCCCACACATACGGACTCTAAAAATAGCCTATACTTATGTATTTCGAAATTACATGGGCCTGGCCCAATAATAAGGTGACGCAGCACCTAAAATAGCCTCGGGACGAAATTTATGAAGTGGCGTCTTGTATATTTCGTCCAAGGCTTCACGCACCCATTATGGTGGCTTCAAACTCCTGAAATCATCACTTGTAACTCCGTTCTTGTTTCCCTTGCGCATGCCATCATCTCCATGCTTGTTCTTGCTCCAATGTTCATCCTTCTCCAAGCTAGGCCCTTCATTTGTAAGCAAAACAAATGTATCCAATTTAGGCAGCATCATATTCTCATGAACATTAGAATCATTACCAAGAAACGAAAGTACCTGGTAATTTAGTTGGCGTGCACGAGCTCTAGTAATTGGTCCAGTATGTATAGCAGCAGGGGCTGTGGGTGTAACAATTGTATTGATGTCCTCATCACTATGTTCTGCCAACGTAGCCGAAGCCGACAAGGTTACTTACGCTGCCTACCACCTCGAAGGCCCTGCTAGCCACTGGTGGGAGAATTTTCAAGCTATGCGCCCGGTTGGCCAAATTACTACTTGGGCTCAATTCAGTGAGGCTTTCCGTGAGCATCACATTCTGAAAGGTCTCATGGATCATAAGAGGGAGGAGTTCTGCAATTTCACCCAAGGAAGACTGACTGTGGATGCATATAGTCGTGAATTTGGGAATCTGGCACGCTATGCCCCTGAAGAGGTATCTACTGACGCTAAGAAGCAAGCAAGGTTCTGCAAGGGACTTAGCCTTGAGCTTCGCCGCAATCTTCGTCTGCACGAGTGCACCTCCTTCCAGAAGTTGGTCAATAAAGCCATCAGTGCTGAGACAGGCCAGACTTATTATGACGCTTCACGCAAGCACTCCCGTGATTTTGGCTCTTCATCCGGCTCTGGAGCTTAGAAGCGTCGGGTGTGGATTCCAAGCACGACACTGCCACCCAGGTTCATCCCGAGGCCATCCTTTGAGGCGCCTCGTCCCAACTAGCAATTTGCACCGCCCAAGCCCTATGGTGGCCCCGCTGCTAATGCTGCTCCACGCCCCAATGTGGTGACATGTTTCAAGTGTGGAGAGCCGGGTCACTATAGCCGAGAGTGTCCCTAGAACAACAACCCCACTCAAACTGGAAAGTCTGTTGGCTGTGGTAAGCCCGCGGGAAAGACACTCTACGCCAAGCCGGTCATTACTGCACGTGGCCATGTCAACTATGTTTCAGTCGAGGAGGCTCATGAGGATCCCAATGTCGTCCTTGGTAAGCTCCTTGTTAATTGCCATCCGGCATCTGTTCTTTTCGATACTGGAGCATCTCATTCATTCATATCCGAGAACTATGCTCGATTGCACAACACGACATTCTGTGACATGCCCTCTACCATGGAAATTCAAACTCCTGGCTCTAGGTGGCAAACTTCTAGAGTAAGCCATGGGAACAAAATTCTTGTCGATAGACTTGCCTTCCTTGCATCCTTAATAGCTCTCAAGTCCTTGGACATAAACATCATCTTGGGTATGGACTGGATGTCAGCTCATTATGCTAAGATCGACTGTGCCACTAGAACCGTTCAACTTACTCACCCATCGGGAAAGACAGTCAATGTCTTAACTCGAGTGGCCAAGCGCCAGCTTTACTCCTTAAATGCCAACCCCCTTCCAGACCTTGAGGATGTTCTGGTAGTCCGAGACTTTCCGGATGTCTTTCCAGAAGAACTGCCAGGTGTTCCACCTGACAGGGATGTTGAGTTTGTGATAGACCTTGTTCCAGGAACCGTTCCAATTTCTAGAAGACCCTACAAGATGGCACCCTTAGAACTAGCCGAGCTTAAGAACCAACTCGATGAGTCCTTGAAAAAGGGTTTTATCCGTCCTAGTTCCTCTCCTTGGGCTTGCCCCGTCCTCTTTGTTAAGAAGAAGGATGGAACGGATTGAATGGTTGTGGATTACCGACCTGTCAATTTGGTCACCGTCAAGAACAAATATCCGCTTCCCAGGATCAACGATCTGTATGATCAGCTCGCTGGATCCTCAGTCTTTTCCAAGATGGATTTGAGGTTGGGCTACCATCAAATCAAAATCAGAAACGGGGACATTCCCAAAATGGCCTTTGTTACTCGTTATGGCCAATACGAGTACACCGTTATGTCCTTTCGTTTAACCAATGCCCGAGCCACCTTCTCCCGGTTAATGAACTCGGTTTTCATGGAGTACTTGGATAAATTCGTCGTAATATACCTCGATGACATACTCATCTACTCCAAGAATGAAGAGGAACATGCCGAACATCTAAGGCTGGTATTGATGAAACTTTGAGAGCATTGCCTTTATGCCAAATTCTCCAAGTGTGAATTTTGGTTGCCAGAAGTGACCTATCTAGGACATGTAATCTCTCGTAAGGGTATTGCTGTCAATTTCGAGCGAGTTCAAGCCGTCCTTGATTGGACTCCACCTGAGACAGTCAAGCAAGTTCGGAGCTTCCTTGGCTTAGCGAGCTATTGCCGCCGCTTCGTCGAGAATTTCTCCAAGGTTGCTAAACCTCTAACTGAACTCCTCAAGAAAGATAAAAAGTTCGAGTGGACTCCATAGTGCGAGTTCAGTTTTCAGGAACTGAAAAGACGCCTGACATCTGCTCCCGTACTGGTACCACCAGATTTCTCCAAGGACTTTATTATCTATTGTGATGCCTCACGACAAGGACTAGGTTGCATACTCATGCAAGATCGTTAGGTAATTGCCTATGCTTCACGGCAATTACATCCACATGAGGAAAATTATCCCACACATGATCTTGAGCTTGCAGCTGTAGTCCATGCACTTAAAACTTGGCGACATTACCTTCTCGGTAATCGTTGCGAGATCTTCACCGACCACCAACGTTTGAAATATATCTTCACCCAACCAGATTTGAATCTCAGGCAAAGATGTTCGGTTGAGTTGATCTTGGATTACGACTTAGGAATAACTTACACCCCGGGCAAAGCCAATGTCATGGCTGATGCGCTAAGCCGTAAGTCCTATTGTAACAACCTGATGTTACAACAAAGTCAACCACTTCTCCATGAGGAATTTCGTAAGCTAAATCTTCACATTGTTCCTCGACGATTCCTATCCACCCTGGTGGCGAAACCTACCCTTACGTATCAGATCATCAAAGCACAGAAGGTAGATCCGGGAATCTCCCGTATTAAGAGAAACATTAAGAAAGGGGTCGCGAATTGTTTCTCCATTGATGATCAAGGTGTCGTATACTTTGGAAATCGCCTAGTGGTTCCAAAGGCACGAAACCTGAGGCAGCCGATCCTTAAGGAAGCTCATGAATCCCCTCTCACCATTCATCCCGGTAGTACCAAAATGTATCAAGACCTATGCCAGAGGTTTTGGTGGACTAGGATGAAGAGAGAAACCGCTCAATACATTGCTAATTGCGACGTTTGTCGTCGTGTTAAAGCATAGCATCAACGGCCTGCTGGCACCCTTCAACCTTTGGCTATTCCCGAGTGGAAATGGGATAAAATCAGTATGGATTTCATCACTGGGTTTCCCAGGACCAAGAGAGGGAATAATGCCATCTTCGTCGTGATCGACCGACTTTCCAAAGTAGCCCATTTCCTACCTGTTCGTGAGAGTATCACCGCTAGCTAGCTAGCCGATTTATACATCTCCCGAATAGTGTCTCTTCATGGTGTCCCATTGGAAATTAACTCAGACCATGGGAGTCTCTTCACCTCTCAATTTTGGGAAAGTTTCCAAAATGCTATGGGAACTCGTCTCTCTTTTAGTACCGCCTTCCATCCTCAATCAAGTGGTCAAGTAGAACGAGTTAATCAAATTCTGGAAGATATGCTCCGAGCTTCTGTTATCTCGTTCGGAATGAGTTGGGAGAATTGCCTCCCATTCGCGGAGTTTGCTTATAACAATAGTTATCAAGCTAGCTTAGGCAAGGCTCCTTTCGAAGTTCTCTATGGACGAAAATGTCGAACGCCTCTTAACTGGTCAGAAACCGGGGAAAGACAACTCTTTGGCCCGGATATGATTCAGGAAGCAGAAGAGCAGGTTCGCGTTATTCGTGAGAAATTGAAAACAGCCCAATCTCGTCAAAAGAGTCAATATGATCGTAAACATAAGCCTATGACTTATGAAGTCGACGAGAAGGCTTACCTTCGGGTTACTCCGTTAAAGGGAACCCATCGTTTCGGTATCAAAGGCAAATTGGCTCCTTGTTACATTGGACCCTTTCGCATTTTTGCCAAACGAGGAGAAGTTGCCTACCAATTGGAACTACCTTTGCATCTTTCCAGAGTTCACGATGTCTTCCACGTTTCACAACTCAGGCGTTGCTTCGCGGATCCTATCCGTGGAGTGGACCACGAAACGCTTGATCTACAAGATAACCTCTCCTATCGGGAATATCCCGTTCGTATCCTTGATCAAGCCGAGCGTACCACTCGACGTCATAATATCAAGTTTCTCAAGGTTCAATGGTCACACCATTCCGAGAAAGAAGCCACTTGGGAAAGGGAGGATCGTCTTCGACTCGAGTACCCCACCTTCTTCCCAGAGGATCCTAAATCTCGGGATGAGATTCTTTTGAGTGGGGGTGAGTTGTCACACCCTACCTTGTTCAAGCATTAGAGTGTGCATCATGTTTAAATTCCTCTTAAATTTGAAATGGGGAAGGCAGAAACCCCCAACACCCCCCTGGAAACAACTAGGGTTTACTAAAATTATTTTCAATGAACCTGAAATGCCCTTCTAAAAAGTTCACCCTCTTTGTCTTGGGTTAGAACCTCTGGCAAAATTGGTGCACAATTTTCTAGGTCAACAGAAGGTCATTGAATTAAATCATAAGTATTTGAATTTGGGCATTTAAATGCTATAAAATAATTTAAATGCTCAAATAATTCTGGAAATAAATGTTTGCTGTTGGATATATTCTAACCAGAGCCCACAATTATTTTCAGGATTTTTGGAAACGTTTTAGTATTTTTAATAAAGCCCAACAGTTGCAGTTAAATAAAAAAACAGAAACAATCAGAAAAAAAGAGAGAGAGGGAAGCCACCTGGGCCTTACCTGTGCTGGCCCAGCCCACCTGGCTCGGCCCAGCCGGCTGGCTTGCCAGCCGTCGTCATCCTCCCGCCAGAAGGACGAGGAGCGCGTGGCCAGCGCCCGCGGCCACACGCCGGCCACCTCCTGCTTCTGCCGACGCCCTGGAGACGTCCAGGGATGCCACGCAACCCCCACGTCCCCCTCTCATCCTCCCTCACTCTCCCCCTCGTCTCCCTCACCCTCTCCCGTGATGGCCGAGCGCGAGCCTCGCCGCCGTTCGCCGTAGACGCCACCAGAGCCATCCCCTCGCCCCTCCGATGAGCCCAATAGCTCTGCCTCGTCGCCCTGGACCTCTCCGCTGACCCACGCGACTCCAAACGCCGCCGAACGCCGTCTTCGCCCTCATCTTCAACCTCGGGCACCCGAGCCATCTCCGGTCGATTCGCCGCCGCCAGGACCTCCCCGAGCTCGCTGACCCCCTCTCCGACCCCGCTGTAAGCTCCTCTTCCTCTTCCACTAGCTCCCGTGCTTGTTTGGCCTCTGTAGTCGCCACTTTCACCGCACCTGAAAGCTCCCCGCCGCCGGCCATGGCGCCGTCGTGGCTAGAGCCACAGTGGCTCGAAGCCAAGCTCACCGTTGTGCTCAGCGCAGCACCAGGAGCCCGTAGCCACCACCAGCTCCTTTTCTCGTGCAACGTAGCGTCGAACCCAACCCCGTCCGAACTCCGGTCACCGCCACGAGCTCGATTTCGGCGAGCTCGCTCCACCCCAGCTCCTCCCACTTGCCCCACTAGATGCGCGCGAGCCCCAGCTACACGTAGGACCAAACCGCGGTCGATTTGGTCGCCTGTGGGCGATTTCCGAAGCCCTCCGCCGTCTTGGCCTCGCCGGCGACTCAATGCCGGCGGGTTAGCCCCGCTGACCAGGGGTTTGACCCCAGTTTGACTCCCCTGAGTCAATGACAAGTGGGCCCCCTCTGCTAACTAAATTGACAGAGGCTAAGGTGTCCCGATGTTTCGATGAGATGGTGGCTATCGTTTTCTGTGGGAGTCGACCTTGACGATCCGACTACGAACGTGCGAGACGTCACACCTTAGCAATCGCTAAACCAACTTCCGAGGGTTATTGACCATGCCGGAGCACGATCAACCTGACCACGAGGGTCTGTTTCCTGCGAGCAAACGAAGAACAAGCAAGAAACTGAGATTGCAATCGGGATATTGCGAATATAAGATGAAAGCTTTATTGATCAAGGTGGGGTTCTGTGACGTCTTGGTCTGGTCGTTGGACACAAACGAAGTACGCGAAGTTGCAGCTATGGCGAACTTTTAATCTAAACAAAACCCAAAGTCTAAACGACGCCCTAAAGGTTGTATATATGGAGGAAGAGGGGGGAATTTCGTGGCCCTTGAGGGTGGGGTCCGAAACCAACCCTAACTCTTGTTTCCCCACACATACGGACTCTAAAAATAGCCTATACTTAAGTATTTCGAAATTACATGGGCTTGGCCCATTAATAAGGTGACGCAGCACCTAGAATAGCCTATGGACGAATATTATGAAGTGGCATCTTGTATATTTCGTCCAAGGCTTCATGCACTCCTTATGGCGGCTTCAAAGTCCTGAAATCATCACTCGTAACTCCGCTCTTGATCCCCTTGCGCATGCCATCAACTCCATGCGTGTTCTTGCTCCAATGTTCATCCTTCTCCAAGCTAGGCCCTTCATTTGTAAGCAAAACAAATGTATCCAATTTAGGCAGCATCATAATCTCATGAACATTAGAATCATTACCAAGAAACGAAAGTACCTGGTAATTTAATTGGCGTGCGCGAGCTCTAGTAATTGGTCCAGTATATATAACAGTAGGGGCTGTGGGTGTAACAATGGTATTGATGTCCTCATCATATATCAAATTAGTCTTAACTAAAAATAATTAGTTTAATTAACTACTGACACGCGGGACGCACCAGTCAGGTTTGACCTGGACGTCCCCATTGACCACTGACGTCACCCTGACGTAATGCTGACGCAGTAATTAAATTACTGGAATTATTCTTATACAGGAAATTCCAAAAAATAGTCAAAACTTCTAAAAATCATAGAAAATCAACCATAGCTCCAAATGTAAAGATTTATATATGAAAAATTATCAGAAAAATTCAATCTATCCATCTGTAATGGTTTCATGCATCAGAAAACAAGTTAACCTTGCTATTTAAGCAGAATAAGGTAATGCACTAATGTGGCTATGTTAAATGAACTAACATTTGAACCTTTGGTTCAAATAAGCACATTCCTTTCTGTTATAGCTTGCATTAGGCCAAGACACATTCATATTGCCATGTCATAGCATGCATCATATTGTTGCATATCGTCATGTGTTGATTGTGTTCCGATGTGTTCTTCGTGGTAGGTTCTGCCTCGGAGGATATTCACGAGTATCCAACTGAAGGGCAGTATCCCACTACCACTCCATCAGGCAAGCAACCCATTGATCATTCCGATACAAACCCATGTTCTTGCTTCTGCTCTTGTTTACTGCATTAAGACAACACGATTCAAACTGCTATGTGCTACGGTAGCTGAACCCTTATCCTCTGCATGACCTGTCATTGCCACAGTAACTAGATGAAACCCACTAGCATGTGTAGGAGTTGATTGAGCCATGTATGTGATTCCTACCTTGCTATGCCTGCTATGCTTAGAGTTGTGTCAGGTCTGGTTCATCTGGGTGATGGGCTAGAGTGAAATGCTTATGCCGGTAATGTGAGGGATGTGTTGAACATGTTTTGGTAAAGGTATCGATGAGAGGCCATGTAGGAGTACATGGTGGGTTGTTTCATTGAGGCCGTCCATAAGAACTGAGATCTGTATGTGTGATTTAAGATGCAGTTACTACCGTACATTGGGCCCGAAACCAATGGACCCTCTCGGCTTCTTAATCACCCTAGTACTCTGTCCAGGAGTTGCAAATAGTTTCTGGTGTTTGTAGGTTATGTGTTGGCGGCCGTGCGTAGAGCTGACCCTAGGGGTGGGCTATGTTGCGGTAGATACACCATGGCCGGGTATGCCGGGCGCCCGTTAGGTGTCTCGGGACCCTGTTCACATCGTTCGGGGCCGTATGTGGAAACCTCGGCCGGACTCCCTGCGGATGGAACCTGGATAGGCGATAAACCTGGACTAGAGACTTAAGTGTTTAGGTAGGCCGTGGCCGACACCCTCGCTGGACTTCCGCTTGAAGGTTGCCGAGTACATGTCGTGTAAACGGAGATAAGTGGTGAAAGCGTGTATGAAGAAGTACACCCCTGTGATGAGGACATGACTACCTTGGATACGACCAAAAATATTGCATACATGCATATTTGTCAGGTGATTTCTAATGCAAACTATTCAATAGTCTATTTATGTTATACAGAACAAAAATACTTCACACACTTTTGTGTTATGTCTAATTGCAGGTGTATGGGACATTTGTACAATCCACATATGAAGATAAGGAAAAAGGAGATGTTTAGGTTGTGTTCAAAAAGTCCTCTCACGTCACTTTTGGGCCAAGAGAAGATAGAGTCCAAGTCTCTCACGTTCTGGATTCAGATTCGGACTGCACAGACATATCTGACTCAAAACGCCAACAACTTTTTCATACGGACTCCGAATTGGGTGATTATTTTTTTGTTGGAAACTAGATTTCGTGCTCTTTCCATACCAATTGGATTCACCTTCAAATTCGTCCGGAGCGTTGAGTTACAGACGAAACAATCTGACATTGCAGCAGAATCCGAGTCAAACTACAAGCCCAAAGGTGTTGCATCACCTCCAGTTGGGCCCATGAGCCTTGTACGACCTAGGGTTAGTTTTAGGCTGCCTTGGGACGTCCTCCCACCTCCTTGGCCGCCACCCCTTGCTCCTATATAAGTAGATCCATCTAGTAGCTTTTTCCTTGGGATTTGTTTAGTTAAAAGTTAGCCATTGCAACTTCGTGTACTTCGTTTGTGTCCAACGACCAGACCAAGACCTCTTCCAGATCCCCACCATTATCAATACTTCATATATATTTGCAATATTCAGATTGCTTTATCATATTCTTGCTCGTTCTTCGATTGCTTGCAGGAATAGACCTTCGTGGTCAGGCTGACCGTGCTTCCAGCATCGTCAGTAACCTCAGGAGATTGGTTTAGCGATTGCTAAGGCGCAACGTTGTGCACGTTTGTAGTCGGATCGTCAAAGTCGTCTCCACCAAATCGATAGTTATCATCTCATCGAAAGATCGGGACCCTCGCCTCTATCAAGTGGTATTAGTTTTCAGGTTGCTCGGTGAGAATTTCCAGTTTTCCTAGATTAGATTTATTTTCTTACCTATTGTCCAAGAAAAATCCACAAAAAAGAGTTAGATCTATTCATACTTTGTCCAAGCCAGTCTGAGCCTTTGCAATTTTCTTTTCATTGCTTGCATAATTGAATTATCGGTTGCATCGTCGTGTCGAGTTGCTGGTCTTAGTGTCTAGGTCGTTTAGAGTTTCGAGTTCTGTTCACATTAGTCACGTCGCCGCTGCATCGTTATCCCTTCCGCTGTCCACCACCCATCCATCAATTTCCTCCACGTGCTACCCACCGTTCATTGTCATAATCATAGTTGAGATCGTTCCCATCTTCGCTTGATCCAATCTACATCTTATCTAGTTTGTTTTGGAAAGAGGGAGAGAGAAAAGAAGATAGAGAAAAAAAACGAGAGAAAAAAAAGTAAAAAAAAGTCAGAGAAAAAAAAGAAAGGAAAAGAAAAAAAGTGTGAGAAAAAAAGAGAGGAGAAAAAAAAACAAAATTCGGATCTATCTAGACTCAATCTCGTAGTTGAATTCGGATTGGAATCTGTTTTGTGCACTGTTCAGTAAAACAGGCATAACTTCCTCATATGAAGTATGTTTTGGCTCCGCGAGTACTCAAATGAAAGCTAGCGACGAGCCGCATCTAAATAGTTGCAGAAGCTAGTTCAGTATTTGGCACCTCAACATCAGCTTCTAAATAGGTCTACTGCTATTGTGATCTTCACTTATATCTTGTTGTCCAGAGCTACTTCATATCCTTTATTGATGCTAGTTGTGCTACGACATGACCTCATTAGTGTTCTAGGCTCGCGTCTCTAGTTTGGTCTAGCCTAGGACTAGCACAGTACCGTCGCTGAGCGTTTATTCAACATTGCATCTCTGAATTGATTATTGATAATCTTTTGCTACCATATATAGCCAACCCAGCTCCACATATTTCTACACCGTGTATATGTACGTTCCCCTGGCAATCGTTTTACACAATCTTCGGAGTTATTTGACACCGCTGGTTGCCTGTCACCACCTGCCGCATGGTAAGAACTTGTAAGATATTGATATTTGCTTTACTATGAGCACTTTACAACCACATCCTATTAGTTCATAGGAACATTATTCTCGAATTTTGGTTCTTGTTTCTACTAATCATGACAGGTTCCAGAGATAGAAATTCTTGGATGACGGACACATCTTCACCATCACGAGAGTTGGGACAACACACACAAGCATATGGTCAGGTTATCTCTTTACCATCATTTGAGGGTAGATTTAATCCTGCTATTTATCTAGCTTGGGAGCTTGAAGTAGAACAAGTTTATAGTCACCATGATTTTTCTGAACTTGAGAGAGTACGAGCTACCATTAGAGCATTTACTGCTTTTGCTTCTGTTTGGTGGAGTGTACATTGTAAGAAAAACATTGATAACCAACCCACAACTTGGAAAGTTTTGAAAGCTGTAATGAGACAACAATTTTTTCCTCCTTACCATCATCGTGAATTGCGTCGCAAATTGGAGCAATTAAAACAAGGCAGTAACACTGTTCATGCTTACTACCAAGAGTTCAAATCTTATATGCATCATTGTGACATAGAAGAATCTGAGGATGATACAATAAATAGATTTTTTGGTGGTTTGAACCATGATATTCAGGCAAGATTTCAGTATATTCCTCGTTGCATTACTGGTATGTATGTCCGTGCTTGTACCTTTGAGAGACAAATACAGGAGGATGCATTGGGTGACTACAACAACTACTATTCCAGTTCATGCTCACCACCGCTAGTTGGTTACTCCACTATTGCACCTACTAGAGCAGCCCCACCTCGGATTGTGAGCGCGATATCATCTCAAGAGTATAGTACATTGTCAACGTCCGTACCTACATCAGCTACATCTCTGCGAGGTAACAGTAAAGGTCTTGATGATATAACTTCACATGAGAATGAAGCATGCCTAGTTAACTTGAATGCATCATGTGTTGAGTTACCTGTTGATTTGAGCACACCACCTATTTTAGAGACTCTTGTTACTGTCATGAATGCGTCATGTGATCAAACAACTGAAATATCAACAATTTTGAGTGCACCCCGTGAATTAACTGTTGATGCAAAAGAACCAATGTTTAATCATTTTGATATGACCTCTAATCTTGATGATGATTCTGTGTCCAATGACTTATTGCATGTTTGCTTATTTAAGCATGTTGTAGCATGTAAATTTGATGCAAGTAAGGTTTATTCATCGAAGTTAGGATGGTTTAATGATGAACATTGCCAATCTTTTGAAGTGAATAAGAGCTTCACTTATATGTGCAAACTGAGTTGCAATATTTTCATGCCTTCTACTTCTTGTGATAATTTTTTGGCTTTAGATTTTATGAACAATGAAAGTTACTCATGTATACATGTGACATATGTGCAAAAATCAAGGGAAGTTAAAATGGATGACATATACATATACAACATGTACACCTTGTCTCTTTTGTTAGCCACATTTCAGATTAAGCAATGCCGAGGACGGCTTTGTTCTCTAAAAGGGGAGGATGATGAGGACATGTGATAGAGGCGGGGTGTCCCGATCTTTCGATGAGATGATAACTATCGATTTGGTGGAGACGGCTTTGACGATCTGACTACAAACGTGCACGACGTTGCGCCTTAGCAATCGCTAAACCAACTCCGAGAGGTTATTGACCACGCCGGAGCACAATCAACCTGACCATGAAGGTCTATTCCTGCAAGCAATCGAAGAACTAGCAAGAATATGATAAAAGCAATCTGAATATTGCGAGTATATATGAAGTATTGATAAAGGTGGGGATCCATAAGCGGTCTTGGTCTAGTCGTTGGACACAAACGAAGTACACGAAGTTGCAATGGCTAACTTTTAACTAAACAAATCCCCCCCAGGAAAAGCTACTAGATGGATCTACTTATATAGGAGCAAGGGGTGGCGGCCAAGGAGGTGGGAGGACATCCCAAGGCAGCCTAAAACTAAATCTAGGTCGTACAAGGCCAATGGGCCCAAGTGGAGGTGATGTAACACCTTTGGACTTGTAGTTTGACTCGGATTCTGCTGCAGCATCAGATTGTTTCGTCCACAACTCAACGCTCCGGACGAATTTGAAGGTGATTCCAATTGGGTTGGAAAGTGCACGAAATCTAGTTTCCAAAAAAAAAGAATCACCCAATTCGGAGTCCGTATGAAAAACTTGTGTGCGTTTTGAGTCAGGTATGTCTCTGCAGTCCGAATCTGAATCCAGAACGTGAGAGACTTGGACTCTATCTTCTCTTGGGCCAAAAGTGATGTGAGAGAACTTTTTGGACAGCAAATAAACATCTCTTTCTTCCTTATCTTCATATGTGGATTGTACAAATGTCCCATACACCTGCAATTAGACAAAACACAAAAGTGTGTGAAGTATTTTTGTTCTGGATAACACAAATAGATTATTGAATAGTTTGCACTAGAAATCACCTGACAAATATGCATATATGCAATATTTTTGGTCATATCCAAGGTAGTCATGTCCTCATCAACATGACTACCTTGGATACGACCAAAAATATTGCATACACGCATATTTGTCAGGTGATTTCTAATGCAAACTATTCAATAGTCTATTTACGTTATCCAGAACAAAAATACTTCACACACTTTTGTGTTTTGTCTAATTGCAGGTGTATGGGACATTTGTACAATCCACATATGAAGATAAGGAAAAAGGAGATGTTTAGGTTGTGTTCAAAAAGTCCTCTCACGTTACTTTTGGGCCAAGAGAAGATAGAGTCCAAGTCTCTCACGTTTTGGATTCAGATTCGGACTGCACAGACATACCTGACTCAAAACGCCAACAACTTTTTCATACGGACTCCGAATTGGGTGATTCTTTTTTTGTTGGAAACTAGATTTCGTGCTCTTTCCATCCCAATTGGATTCACCTTCAAATTCGTCCGGAGCGTTGAGTTATAGACGAAACAATCTGACGTTGTAGCAGAATCCGAGTCAAACTACAAGCCCAAAGGTGTTGCATCACCTCCACTTGGGCCCATGAGCCTTGTACGACCTAGGGTTAGTTTTAGGCTGCCTTGGGACATCCTCCCACCTCCTTGGCCGCCACCCCTTGCTCCTATATAAGTATATCCATCTAGTAGCTTTTTCCTTGGGACTTGTTTAGTTAAAAGTTAGCCATTGCAACTTCGTGTACTTCGTTTGTGTCCAACGACCAGACCAAGACCGCTTCCGGATCCCCACCATTATCAATACTTCATATATATTTGCAATATTCAGATTGCTTTATCATATTCTTGCTCGTTCTTCGATTGCTTGCAGGAATAGACCTTCGTGGTCAGGCTGACCGTGCTTCCGGCATCGTCAGTAACCTCAGGAGATTGGTTTAGCGATTGCTAAGGCGCAACGTCGTGCAGGTTTGTAGTCGGATCGTCAAAGTCGTCTCCACCAAATCGATAGTTATCATCTCATCGAAAGATCAGGACCCTCGCCTCTATCACCCTGCAGGATATAAAACTATTCGAATAGCCGCGTCCGCGGTAAAGGACTACTTGGTTGCCTATACAGTTCATAGACAAGTTAATGGATACTACTAAAAGACTCAAGATAAGTGTGAGTACCGAGGATGGCCCTTTCGTAGGATGACGAGGGAGGATCCTCGGTGGAGTATTGTGTTGGTGAGTAGTGGACTCGTGTGCGAAATCTTTGCTACTAGTGAAGTTCCGTGGGATAGCTTAGTCAAGAGTCAAAGCTGGCTTGCTGCATTAACCCCACCACCTTCTTGAGAATAAGCATGTATAGTAGGTTCTGATGTAAGACTTGCTGAGTACCTTTGTACTCATATTTGCTTAATTACTGTTTTCAGACGACAACATCGCCCCCTCCAATGGGTTCTACGTAGACCTTGACGTTGACGAGTGACTAGCCACCCAGGTGGTGATCCTGGCCATGGAGGGCCCTATGTAGATAGACAGGCTTCGAGAAGCCTTCTTTCTTTCTAGAGTCTGTACTCAGACTAGTTGCTTCCGCATGTGCTTGTATGATTGTATGACTTGAGTGTCGGGTCATGTGACCCCTATCTGTATGAACATGTTATGTACGGCTCTCTGGAGCCTTTAAATAAAGTACTTGAGTTGTAGAGTTTTGTTGTGATGCCATGTTGTATTTACTCATATCGGGCATATTGTGTGTATGATTGAAATGCTTGGTATGAGTGGGATCCGACAATCTAGTTGTTTATCCTTGGCAGCCTTTCTTATGGGGAAAAGTAGTCTAGTGTTCCTCGAGCCATAGTAGTCCGCTACAGCCCGATTCACCGGAGTCCTGCTAGCCCAGCACTACTGTTCAAGACACTTGACTGGCTGGCATGTGTTTCACTTCGTTCCTATGTTTATCCCTTCGGGGAAATGTCACATGGTGATATCTGGAGTCCTGCCTAGCCTGCTACAGCCTGGGTTCCCCGGAGTCCTGTTAGCCCAGTGCTACAGCCTGGAATCACTCGCTGATGACCGACATGCTCGATGTGATTCATGTATGTCTGTCTCCATAGGTTTGTGCCGCTTTGGGTTCATGACTAGCCATGTCGGCCCGGGTTCTCTGTCATATGGATGCTAGCGACACTATCATATACGTGAGCCAAAAGGCGCAAACGATCCCGGGCCATGGTAAGGCGACACCCGTGGGATACCGTGCGTGAGGCCGCAAAGTGATATGAGGTGTTACTGGCTAGATCGATATGACTTAGAATCGGGGTCCTGATAGAGGCAAAGGTGTCCCGTCTTTCGTTGAGATGATGGATATCGCTTTGGTGGTAGTCGACTTTGACGATCCGACTACGAACGTGCGAGGACGTCGCGCCTTAGCAATCGCTAAACCAACTCCGAGAGGTTATTGACCTGACCACGAGGGTCTGTTTCCTGCGAGCAAACGAAGAACAAGCAAGAAACTGAGATTGCAATCTGGATATTGCGAATATAAGATGAAAGCTTTATTGATCAAGGTGGGGTTCTGTGACGCCTTTGTCTGGTCGTTGAACACAAACGAAGTACGCGAAGTTGCAGCTATGGCGAACTTTTAATCTAAACAAAACCCAAAGTCTAAACGGTGCCCTAAGGGCTGTATATATGGAGGAAGAGAGGGGGAATTTCGTGGCCCTTGGTGGAGGGGTCCGAAATCAACCCTATCTCTTGTTTCCCCATACATACGGACTCTAAAAATAGCCTATACTAATGTATTTCGAAATTACATGGGACCGGCCCAATAAAAAGGTGACGCAGCACCTATAATAGCCTCTGGACGAAATTTATGAAGTAGCATCTTGTATATTTCGTCCAAGGCTTCATGCACTCGTTATGGTGGCTTCAAAGACCTGAAATCATCACTCGTAACTCCGTTCTTGTTCCCCTTGCGCATGACATCATCTCCATGCTTTCTCTTGCTCCAATGTTCATCCTTCTCCAAGCTAGGCCCTTCATTTGTAAGCAAAACAAATGTATCCAATTTAGGCAGCATCATATTCTCATGAACATTAGAATCATTACCAAGAAACGAAAGTACCTGGTAATTTAGTTGGCGTGCGCGAGCTCTAGTAATTGGTTCAGTATGTATAGCAGCAGGGGCTGTGGGTGTAACAATGGTATTGATGTCCTCATTAGGTCCTGACATACCTCAACGGGGATATGAATGTCCCAAACAATAAGCATTTCATATTTCTTTTTGGCAGTAAGTAGAGGCATTTGAAAACTTCCAATAGTGATTGTCGAAGATTTTTCAATAACATTAATACCATTCACTTGGAGTTGTTTCTTTGGAAAGTGCATCGTATGCTCATAACCATTGATATGAAATGTGACCTTGCTTTTATTGCAATCAATAACATCCCCTGCAGTATTAAAGAAGGGTCTACCAAGGATAATCGACATGTTGTCGTCCTCAGGCATCTCAAGTATAACAAAGTCAGTCAAAATAGTAACATTAGCAACAACAACGGGCACATCCTCACAAATACCGATAGGTATGGCAGTTGATTTTTCAGCCATTTGCAAAGATATTTTAGTAGGTGTGAGTTTATTCAAATCTAGTCTTTTATATAAAGTCAAAGCCATAACACTAACACCAGCTCTTAAATCACATTAAGCAATTTTCACATAATTCTTTTTGATGGAGCAAGGTATAGGTGGTATTCCCAGATCTCCAAGTTTTTTAGGTACTCCATCCTTAAAAGTATAATTAGCAAGCATGGTGGAGATTTCAGCTTCCGGTATTTTTCTCTTATTGGTAATGATGTCTTTCATATACTTTGCATAAGGAGGCATTTTCAAGATATCAGTCAAGCGAGTACGCAAAAAGACTAGCCTCAGCATTTTAGCAAAGCTTTCAAATTCTTCATCATCTTTATTTTTAGTCGACTTAGGTGGAAAGGGCATAGGTTTTTTAACCCACGGTTCTCTTTCTTTATCGTGTTTACTAGCAATGAAGTCTCTTTTATCATATCTTGTATTCTTAGGTTGTGGGTTATCAAGATCAACTGGTGGTTCTATCTCAACATCATTGTCAGGTTCATTACTATTTGTTTGAGTATTTTCATGAACCTCATCATTAACTTTTTCATTATCAGAAGGTGAGTGTTCACTACCAGGTTGAGTTTCAGCATCAGAGATAGAAACTTCATTATCATTATCAGGAGGTTTTTCTACTTCGGGTTCACTAGAAGCATGCAAAGTCATATCATTTTTTTTCTTCTTCTTTTTAGAAGGACTAGGTGTAGTGGTGTTCTTCCTTTGTGAATCCTGTTCAATTATTTTTGGATGTCCCTCAGGATAAAGTGGTTCCTGAGTCATTTTACCTCCTCTAGTTGCAACTCTAACAGGAAAGTCATGTATATCATTATTCATTTCATCTAGCAACTCTCTCTGAGATTTAGCAACTTGTTCTAACTGGGTTTGTACCATAGAAGCATGATTTCCAACACCTCTAACATCATTTGAGATTCTAAATAACAAGTCATTTAAGCGAGCAATCATATCAGAATTGTTTCATAACAATTGCATTAAAGTGATCTTGTTTTCTAATATAGTTTTCAAACTCATAAAGGCATTGGCTAGGGTGCATATTGTGAGGATTATCATTATCATTGAATTTCATAAGAGAATTTACCTCTACCACCTTAGGCAGTGGTGGTGTATTAAGCCCATATATTTCTTCAATAGGAGGCAAATTTTTAACATCCTCAGCTTTAATACCTTTTTCCTTTATAGATCTCTTTGCCTCTTGCATATCTTCGAGACTGAGATATAGTATACCCCTCTTCTTTGGAGTGGGTTTAGGCGGTGGTTCAGGAACAGTCCAATCATCATAATTTTTCAATATGTTATTCAATAATTCTTCAGCTTGCCCAACAGTTCGTTCCCTGAAAACACAACCAGCACAACTATCTAGGAAATCCCTAGAAGCATCGGTTAGTCCGTTATAGAAGATATCAATTATTTCATTTTTCTTAAGAGGATGATCAAGCAAAGCATTAAGTAACTGGCAAGGCCTCCCCCAAGCTTGTGGGAGACTCTCTTCTTTAATTTGCACAAGGTTAAATATTTCCTGTAAAGCAGCTTGTTTCTTATGAGCAGGGAAATATTTTTCAGAGAAGTAATTAATCATATCATGGGGACTAGCACACAACCAGGAGTAAGAGTATTGTACCAAGCTTTAGCATCACCCTTTAATGAGGATGGAAATACTTTGAGGATATAGTAATAGCGAGTTTTCTCATCACGCGTAAAAAGGGTGGCTATGTCATTCAACTTAGTAAGATGTGCCACAACAGTTTTAGTTTCATAACAATGGAAAGGATCAGATTCAACCAAAGTAATTAACTCTGGGTTGACAGAGAATTCATAATCCTTATCGTCAATAAAGATTGATGAAGTTGCAAACTTACGATCATATTTCATTCTAGCATTCAGAGATTTTTCTTTATACTTGCATAGTAATTTCTCTAGATCATCTCTATCCTTACAAGCAAGAATGTCTCTAGTTGTCTCCTCATTCATAACATAACCTTCCGGTACCTTAGGCAATTCATATCTAGGAAGGCTAGTTCTAGCAGGTGTTTCAGGAGTTTCAGATTCAAGCTCATAATCAGATCCAGCAACATCATGTTGAATTACTCTAGCAATTTGTTCATCAAGAAAGTCACCAGGTGGCACATCATTATCATCAAGCAAGGTACTAGCATCATCATAAGTATCATTCATAGCAGAAGTAGCATCATCAATAACTTGCGACATATCAGGACTAATAGCATGTGGTTGAAGGAAATATGCGCTAGAGACAATAATAAAGTTGTTATTTATATTTCCTTATATCATGTTAAATGTTTAGTATTCATGCTAGAATTGTATTAACCGGAAACATGATACATGTGTGAATACATAGACAAACTAAAGTGTCCCTAGTATGCCTCTACTTGACTAGCTCGTTCATCAAAGATGGTTAAGTTTCCTGACCATAGACATGTGTTGTCATTTGATGAACGGGATCACATCATTAGGAGAATGATGTGATGGACAAGACCCATCCGTTAGCTTAGCATGTTGATCGCTCAGTTTTGTTGCTATTGCTTTCTTCATGACTTATACATTTTCCTTTGACTATGAGATTATGCAACTCCTGAATACTAGAGGAGCACCTTGTGTGCTATAAAACATCACAACGTAATTGGGTGATTATAAAGATGCTCTACAGGTGTCTCCGATGGTGTTTGTTGAGTTGGCATAGATCAAGATTAGGATTTGTCACTTCGTGTATCGGAGAGGTATCTCTGGGCCCTCTCGGTAATGCACATCACTATGAGCCTTGCAAGCAATGTGACTAATGAGTTAGTTACAAGATGATGCATTACTGAACGAGTGAAGAGACATGCTAGTAACGATATTGAACCAGGTATGATGATACCAACGATCGAATCTCGGGCAAGTAACATACGGATACAAAGGGAATGACGTATATTGTTGTGCGGTTTGACCGATAAAGATCTTCGTATAATATGTAGGCACCAATATGAGCATCCAAGTTCCGCTATTGGTTATTGACCGGAGATGTGTCTCGGTCATGTCTACATAGTTCTCGAACCCGTCGGGTCCGCACGCTTAAAGTTCGATGATGATTTGTATTATGAGTTATGTGATTTGATGACTGAAGTTTGTTCGGTGTCCGGGATGAGATCATGGACATGATGAGGAGTCCCGAAATGGTCGAGATGTAAAGATTCATATATTGGAAGGTTGCATTTGGACATCGAAATGGTTCCGAGACGCTCGGGCATTTTTCCGGAGTACCGGGAGGTTACCGGAACCCCCGGGGAAAGTTAATGGGCCTTAGTGGGATTTAGTGGACATAGTGATACGGAGCATCCCACGATCATCCCCATGGACACCACCTCAACTATCCAAGCTCCAAGTGGGCCCATGACAAGAGCTAGGGCGCGTGCTATTCAATCCGAGGTGACATCACTCCTACTTGAGTTCCCCTCCTCTTCAAGTGAGACATGGCTACTGCCTAAGTCCGAGATGCCATGTGTGATCAGGTACAACGCTCATGACACAGAGCCGAGGGCTGTAGAAGAAGAGACAGGCGTCAACACTCTGGACCACCCGGAACCTCCGGCCAACCCGGAGCTTCCGGCCTCCGACATCTTCGACCAGCCCAGGCATGCCAACTCTCTGGTTAGCCCGGAACCCGTCCTGGACCTTCCGGCGACCTTCCGGCACCCGGATGCCAACCCAGCTCCATCCGTGCCAACTCTCTGGTTAGACCGGACCCTCCCCGCAACCTCCGGCGGTCGGAACTTCCGGGCCTGCCCGGAACTTCCGGCCCTTCCTGCGCGCAGCGACTTGGGCCGAGGCCCGTGTACCCTTTCATCACTTAGACTATAAATACTCTTCTCCTACCTATGTTTTAGGGTCAGCAAAGAGATAGCTCATGTTTGTGTGAGAGCTTTGCTCATCCACTTGGTTACCTTCTCCTCGGAGAAGATTCCCCAAGCGGATTCAAGACCCCTCTTTAGGGAAGAACATCAAGACCTCCTCATGGAGAAGACCGGTTACCGTGTATCGTCCCTAGTTGATCGTGGATCATGTATCTTACTTTATGTATTTCGGGACCTAGCACTTGTGTGACTATCTTGTTGGTTTGAGTGTTCCTCTCCTATTTCCCTTGTGTTTCCCTCGTATTCCTCTCGGGATTCCGCTCCTTTCGTGAAAGATCGGGCGATTAGGGTTCTACCCTACATCAACTTGGTATCTAGAGCCATGTTGATCACGATTTCAGAGCCTCCCTGTTGTGTTTCTAGCCTAATTTTGTTGTTTTTCGTCCTAATCCGAAAATCCCCACCAAAAATAGCCCCCAATTTTTTTGTGATTTGTTGTTGTGATGAAGTTTTGTTGGATTTGATCTGTTAATTTTGTGTGTGGCTCGTAGATCTAGCCACCCCATCCTTCTTTTCCACCAATTTTCTTTATTTTCCCCTTCGGATTTGGGTTTTTCCTCAAGTTTTTCCGCCCAAATCCACAATCCCCAATTCTCTGTTCTTGCCAGTTTCGCGACCACCGGAATTTCCGGCCACGCACGGACCTTCCGGCCCCCGGACCATCCGGCCACCCCGGAACCTCCGGACCCCGGACCTTCCGTCTTGCCCGGACCTTCCGGCTTAGACAGAAAGTTCGCACATCTTCGACGATTTCCGCTACTTCGACAACTCCGTCCATGGTGCAGCGGCATCTTCGCCAACGTACTGAAAATCGTGCACTATGACAACGACTACAATCTCATCCTTTTGAAACCTTCAACCATAAGCAAGAACGGTAATTGAGTATTACATTGATAGCCATCATAGCCTTACTCCTTTGCATTGCTTACCCATCGAGACTAGCCATTGAGTATTGCCGGCAACGAGACTTGTGCACATTAGTGATCATACTTCCCATAGCATACATACATCATTGTTGCATATATTGGTATCATCTCTTGTGTCACAAAGTTGTTACCGCATACACAATTGCTATCTTGGTTCATCAAGCATTGCATGAGAAAAGAGCTCAAACATCAAAGAGCCAAACAAGCTTTTAAGCAAAAAGGAAATATAAGCAAAGAGCTTTTAAGCAAGAACCATAGCATCATACAACATTAAGATTGTCATACTAGATCATCTTGGATCATATCATCGGAACACCTTGCATAGAACATACTTGGGATAGAAGTCGTTGCATTTTTGCTAAGTAGGTTGTGCACAAGTTCTTGTATCCGCCTATTGTGCAATCGTGCTAGCGTCTCTCTAGTGTTGTGCAACAAGAGCATTTTTGTGGATTCCACATTTTGGCACATCCTTGGTTGCCCAACCCCACTTATCTTTTTTGCGTGTCTGTTTCCGTGTACCTTATATGCTTGGTCTACTTGTTACATTGCATCTTGCGAATCTTTTCCAACATTATTGAAGCTCACTTACAAATTGCATCAAATTTTGTGCCACCATCCTAACCAAGCTCCACCAAGAATTGTGTAGGTGTGAGAAACGACAAGAATTGGTACCAATTGTGCTATTTCCTTGTCCTACATTGGAGTGATCATCGATCCACTTTCAACTTCGGTCAAGGTACATTTGGTATTCGTTCTTATCTTTCTACCACTCACATTTGTCTTGGAATGATGGATAGGCCAAGTACTTCTACCAACCCACTCGTCATGGAGCAAGATGATGACATGAACTCCTTCCTCACCAAGAGTCACGTCTTTGGTGCACAACGTGCTTTGCATCAAGAGCAACAAGCCATGAGTGACCGCATCGACAACCTCGCCACCGACTTGCGACTCTTCGGGCAACGTAAAAGGGACTACTTCAACCACAAGCTCAACAATCACAAGCAAGAGAATGACGCACGGATGGACGAGATTCGCGCTTTGTTGCTCAACCGCTCTTCTTCCACTTCAAGAAGGAGCCGTTCAAGTCGCCACTCCAACTTCACCCTCTCTGGCTCATGTACACCGACATCGAACACTTTTCGCCGTGCTGCGTGCAACCGGCATCAAGCAAGCCTCAATCCTCTATGCGACACCGACTCGCAAGAGCACCGACGACGTCAAAACCAAGAAGCCTTTGTGCTAGCACGAGAACGGCAACGACAACACCAACATGAAGATGAAGAGCGCGCGCGTCTACACCAAAATGCACAAGATGCCGAGGCACAACGTGAAGAACAACAACTCCGTGACGCTCAAGCACTTGAGGCACAACGAGCTCTACGTGATTCAAGTCGAGTCGTAGCCGACCGAGGCCGACAAGCTCATGAACATGCCGAAGCATCCGCGAGAGGATTTATCAAGCTCGTGTGCACCGTCAAGTTCCTCCTCGAGCTCGACAAGCTCCTCCACAAGCACGCCAAGAACAACCAGTTCCTCAAGATCATGAAGACAATGGAGATCCTCCATGACAAGACCAACGCGAGGTTGACAACCCTCCGCGCCAAGAGCACCACGAGTTGAACAATCATCAACAACATGGACGTCATCATCCCCGACCCCAACACAATGAAGAGCAACGCTATGGCAAGCTCAAGTTTACCATGCCCAAGTTCAACGGAAGCAATGATCCCAAAGAGTACCATTCATGGGCATTGAAAGTTGACAAGATCTTCCGTTTGCACAATAATGAAGAAGAGAAGAAGATCGCAATGGCATCCCTTGAGTTCCAAGACTATGTGCTCATTTGGTGGGAACAAATCATAGAGCGCCGAGAGGCAAGAGGTGAATCACCCATCACTACTTGGGCGCAAATGAAGGATGTCATGAGAGCACGCTTCGTACCTACCTACTACAACCGCGACCTCTTCAACAAACTCCAACTACTCAAGCAAGGAACCAAGAGCATTGAAGAGTACTACAAGGAGATGGAGATTGCCATGATACGAGCCAATGTCACGGAAGATGATGAACAAACAATGGCACGTTTCTTGAATGGACTCGATCATCCCATCAAGAAGATCGCCGACTTCCAACCATACTCGAACCTCATCGAGCTAGTGCACCAAGCTACCAAAGCGAAACGCCAAGTGCAAGATTATTTCAAGTATGCCAAGTTCTCATCCAAGTCATACGGCTTCTCCAACAACCAAGCTTCAACGTCTCCAACACCGACTACCAAGCCTTCTACTAGCACCATCGACAAGTCAAGTTCCAAGAAAGCTTTGTCAACTCCAAGTCATCCTCCTCCTACAAGCAACTCCAAGCCGAGAGCTTAATCATCATCAACTCCAACCGATGAGACCGTCAAAACGAGTTCCTTCAAGTGTTTCACTTGCGGAGGCCAGCGTTTTTTTCATCTCAGAGTTTTTCTCTATTTTTAGTGCATGCATAATTACAGAAAATGCCATTGCTTTAACATGCTAATAACTAAATATCCATGTATCCAATTGAAACATGTCATATATGCATCTTGTTCAAATTTTCATGTTCTCTAACAGTATGCAACTTTCATCTATGTTTAAAATGTTTAAAATGATGATTGCATTTATTTGCTTAATTGCCATTATAAAACGATTTAATTCATAACTAAATAACCGTAGCTCGGTCTTAAATAAACTTTATATGTAAATGGGGTAGAAAAATGCCTAGTTTAACTTGGTGCACTCATTTTGCATGTTTAACAACTCTAAAATTGTGTTTAGGGAAGAACAGTACCTACACTAAAATTTGCATATGAGGATTTTCCGGAATTGTTGTTTTGTTGTTCCGGCCTCATTTAAACTTGCCTAGATAGATATTTTCATTATGCTTCACCTCTTCCAATGCTAATAAACATTTAATATTGATGGGTACCTAAACGAGAGAGAACTAAATAAGTCATGTGGTGTTTCGTCAATATGCAACGGAGTTGCATATTGGGCTCCACTTAATTTGTAGGATTGTTTGTGCATTTTGCCATGCCATGCCTCATTAAATCGGACATGCATCATACTTGATTGTGCATCATGCCATGTTTATGTGGTGGTTGTTTACTATGTTGTTTGCTTCTTTCCGGTGTTGCTTCTTCAGGTTAGTTCTGATAGCATCGCGTTTGTGAGGATTCGTTCGACTACGTACGTTTGTCTTCTTCATGGACTTGTTCTTCTTCCTTGCAGGATTTCAGGCAAGATGACCATACCCTCGAAATCACTTCTATCTTTGCTTGCTAGTTGCTCGCTCTATTGCTATGCCGCGATACCTACCACTTGCTATATCATGCCTCCCATGTTGCCATGTCAAGCCTCTAACCCACCTTGTCCTAGCAAACCGTTGTTTGGCTATGTTACCACTTTGCTCAGCTTCTCTTATAGCGTTGCTAGTGGCAGGTGAAGATGAAGTCTGTTCTATGTTTGGAACATGGATTTTGTTGGTATATCACAATATCTCTTATTTACTTAATGCATCTATATACTTGGTAAAGGGTGGAAGGCTCGGCCTTATGCCTGGTGTTTTGTTCCACTCTTGCCGCCCTAGTTTCCGTCATACCGGTGTTATGTTCCTTGATTTTGCGTTCCTTACACGGTTGGGTTATAATGGGAACCCCTTGACAGTTCGCTTTGAATAAAACTCCTCCAGCAAGGCCCAACCTTGGTTTTACCATTTGCCTCACCACCACCTACTTTTCCCTTAGGAGTCGTGCTCTCGAGGGTCATCTTTATTTTAACCCCCCCCCCCCCCGGGCTAGTGCTCCTCTGAGTGTTGGTCCAAACTAGAGCCCCTTGCAGCGCCACCTCGGGGAAACTTGAGGGTTGGTTTTAGTTGTACGGATTGCTCATCCGGTGTTCCCTAAGAACGAGATATGTGCAGCTCCTATCGGGATTTGTCGGCACATTCGGGCGGCTTTGCTGGTCCTGTTTTACCATTGTCGAAATGTCTTGTAACCGGGATTCCGAGTCTGACCGGGTCTTCCTGGGAGAAGGAATATCCTTCGTTGACCATGAGAGCTTGTGATGGGCTAAGTTGGGACACCCCTGCAGGTATTTGAACTTTCGAAAGGTGTGCCCGCGGTTATGGGCAGATGGGAATTTGTTAATGTCCGGTTGTAGAAAACCTGAAACTTATCTTAATTAAAATGCATCAACCGCGTGTGTAGCCATGATGGTCTCTTCTCGGCGGGGTCCGGGAAGTGAACATGGTGTTGGAGTTATGCTTGACGTAGGTTGTTCTAGGATCACTTCTTGATCATAGGTTCTTGACTGTGCTTTGCCTTCTCTTCTCGCTCTCATTTACGTAAGTTAGCCCGCATATATGCTAGTGCTTGTTGCAGCTCCACCTCATACCTTTTCCCTACCTATAAGCTTAAATAGTATTGATCGCGAGGGTGTGAGATTGCTGAGTCCCTGTGACTCACAATTTACTTCCAAAACCAGTTTGCAGGTGTCGATGATACCGTGCAGGTGATGCAACTGATCTCAAGGAGGAGCTCGATGAAGATCGTGTTCGTTGTATTGTTTCGTTTCCTTTCGATCAGTAGTGAAGCCCAGTTGGGGGCGATCGGGGATCTTTTGCATTAGGGGTGGTCTTCTTTTATTTTTGTTCCGTAGTCGGACCTTGATTGTATTTGGATGTTGTAATGCTTTATTCATGTATTGTGTGAAGTGGCGATTGTAAGCCAAGTCTTTATCTCTTTCTTATTCAGTACATGGGATGTGTAAAGATTACCCCTCTTGCGACATGCCTACTATGCGCTTATGCCTCTAAGTCGTGCTCCGACACGTGGGAGATATAGCCGCATCGTGGGTGTTACAAGTTGGTAATCAGAGCCTTCCCCGACTTAGGAGCCCCCTGCTTGATCGAATCGCTGGCGTTGTTGAGTCTAGAGAAATGTTTTGAGTCTTATAGGATTATATATATATCGGAGAGTAGGATTCTTTTTACTCCTCAGTCCCTTCGTCGCTCTGGTGAGGCCTCCTGACATAGAGTTTTGACTCTTCTCTTCTCAAATTTTCACGAATTTTTTTTAGGATCACGCGGGTATCTTGGAATCATTTCGATGGTTTTGTGATGAGAACATTGTTCTTGGTGCCTCCTGACATTTAGGGGTTGTGGCAGTGTCCTGGGGAGTTGAGCTCCGAGGTGTTATCGTCACAATTTTATCGTTGTAGTTCTGGAATACCTGAGTTTCGCCGACATCGAAAATCTCTTTTATGTAGTTGTTGGTGAGATAACCACGACGCCACCCAGTACTGGGGCGGGAGTTTGGGAGTATTGCCATAACTCGTGTAACGGATGCTTTTCGAAGGTTGAGGTAAACGATTTCCGAAGGTTTCTTGGTTATGTGTTGAAGGATGGATACAGTTGGATGTAGGATTTGCTAGTTTTGGGTGAGATATTATGCTTCCCCTGTATCCCCAACACCTGATTGCATAACCGGAAGGTTTCGGGAGTTTATAAGTGGGAATTCAAGTAGCTCTTAGGAAATCTTTCCGCAGATGTATGATATGAAATTGGGGTTCGACGTCTAGTGGTCCGCATATCCACGATTGGTTTTATAGTGGTCTCGTTGTGTCTTAAAGAGTCCTTGGCTATGCTGACTCGGGGACGCTTCGTATGTCATGTGCACTGCCTTGTACATGATGGTGCTGTACGATGGAGCCTGTGTAGGCCCCACCACGAAAACTTCAAATGAAATCTCTATCATATGTTTGTTCTAGCTTATTCTGCAAACCAATCCTTTGTTTTGTTTTCAGTTGTGGTATTCGAGTTGCTTCGAAGTCAAGTGTTGAATCCATACCTTTTCCTAAAATAGTGCTCTCATATTTCTATGGGAATACCAATCCTTCATGATCATCGAGATGCTCATGCCAATTCCTTTTCAACCGACGTGTTTCTCTTCAAGTGGATCCGATCATTTCAACATCCGCAAGATCAAACTCTAACTTTCTCAACGTTCTTCGTTTCATCCGTCCCCAAGTTGCCTTTGTTTTTCCCACCCACCCACCCCTTTTCCTTCAAGGACTCAGATTTCTGAATCAAGTATCCATCTTATGGATGTGAAGTTTTTTCATTCTTTCTGTCAATGTTCTTATCCAGTGACGGAGCTTCAAGTGTTTTATTCTTCGTTCTTTTCTTCTCTGGTGGATTCAATTCAAGCTTTGTTGATCATATCTTTTCCTCGTTTCAATGCTTTCTCATACCGGTGCACCTCTTAATCATCCACTTCTCGCCATTCATTTGTTCTGCAGTGCTGAAGATATCTCAAAGATTCGCGTTTCCACTCTGCATTCGCTCAACCTATTCCGAGGTTGTTATCTCATTCAAGACATTTAATTCAACCGGCACAATCTCTCTTTTAAATCGTTTAATGGTGTATCTTTTGAGTGGGCCCTAACCCACATGTCTTTTCCTAGGATCTTACCTGACTCTTCTAATTTTCCCGGAGTTACTCTCAAATTCTTTTTCAAAGTTTGACGTAAGAATGAATTTTCATCAGTCAAATGCCTTTCTCCAAGATCTTTCAAAGTCTTTTCATCGTTGGTTCAACCTTGCTATTTTTTTTTCATTCCGGAGTACCTCAACAATTCATGGTGGTGTTTCTCGTCATCATTCTCAACATTTGAAGACCGAAGAAGAGTTTCTCTTAAATGTTGCTCCATTCTCTTCAAGATTCATGGTTCAAGCTTAGCCATCCTCTCATAATTGTTTTCGATTGTGAGAATTCATTTCACCAATCAGGAGCCTTTTCAGTTTGAACCTTCGGAGCCCATCATTTCAGAAGACTTATTCATTCTCAACTTTCAGCTATCATTCTCCAAATCTTATCGATGCATCATTCCAGTATTCTCTTATCATCTCGTGATCTCTTCATTCTCATGTATCTAAATCCCCTCAAGTATCTTCATTCGTTCTCTAATTCTTCCCGGTGTTTTGTACCTTTTCTACTTTCATTTTCAATTCTTATGGTGGTTCATTCAAGATTTCTTTTCTCTTGGTATCATATCGATTCATTCGTTCTTTCCAATCCTCCCGGTGGTTCGTTGAAGACCTTCCCAAGTTTGCGCAATATCTATCTTAATCCTTTCTACGAGAATAAGTAGTATGCCAAATCCGTGCTTGTCATGAATCTAAATTGGTGAAGGATATGCATAACGTAATTCTTATTATTGTTTCAGCCAAGTGATCTAGTTTCTTCTTTCCAGAGTTGTTCATCATATCAGATTCTCGGTCCGAGATGCTTCATCTTTTCTTTTCTGGAGTGCCATGTTTTCCGCATTATCACCACGAAGATCCATCTAAATCATTACAAGGCTTCACCTTGTGTTCTCAACTTCTCTTTCCTTTCGTTTTGATCATCCTTTTATTACCGGAGTTGTTCATGGAGGCTACATGATGGTTTGCAAGGATACTTTTCATTCTTTAATTGTTCTTCAAGATTTCTCTCGGAGCTAAGATCCACCAAGCTATACTCTAATATAAACATGGTGCTCAACACATGTTTTGTCTTGAGGAGTTTAAGCATTCTTCATCTTTCATTTCTAAGTGCAGTTCTTCATATCTCATCTTTTGAGGTGGTGTTATGTCATTGGTGATAATTTTTCCTTCGTGTTCATGATTGACAAGTTGTCCGGAATGACATATTTTAAACCCATCATTTTCAATTCTTTCATGAGATCCTTTGAAACCCATCAATCTCTTCATTGGAGTTATCTTGGGTTATATTTCACCTAAAGCTTTCCCTAAGGATTGTGCTATTTATGGTGCTTATAAACGACCCTAGTTCTTCATTTATCCTCCCGGTGAAATAAGTTTCTCGTCTCCTTGTTCATATTAATCTAATCTATTGTTTCCGTTAATGGAAGAATTTCACCTCATAGTTTTGAGATGTTCTCCTTAAGCACACTACAACCTTGTTCTTTTCGCTGTTGGTTTTCCAACAACTCCGTTTGACCCTTCTCCTAAAGATGATTTTCAAGCTCATTTGAGGTAGAAGATGTTGTTTCTCCTCCGTTCTTTTTATACCATTCTTACTTTTGTTCCGGAGGCATTGTGATGTTGCTCTTTTCACTCATCATCTCGGATTGTCAAGATCATGTTCTTTCCTTTGCTTATCCATTTAACCGGAGTGTCGTGCCTGCTTTTCAAATTCTTCCCATTCTGTCAAGTTTTGCCTCCCTTCTCAATCGGAGTGCCGTCTGAAATCTTTCTTACCCATTGTGCCATTCTTCCAGTAGTTCTGGAGGCAGTGTGTTGTTGATTTCATCAAGTATACTCTCATCTTGTCACGCTCATGTTCAATTCCTTCCATTTACATCCGGAGTGCTGTCCAAATTATATCATTCTTATTTCTTCTCTACCTTGTTTTAACCGGAGTGTTGTGGCTATCATTCCTCTTCTAACCAGAGTCTTATTCAAGTGCTTTCATTTGGCCAAGTTCATATTATCGCCTGCCATTTCCAACCGAAGTGTTGTCGTAATTGATCCTTATCAGTCCTTGTACATCTCGTTTCATCCGGAGTGCTTGGATATACTTCTTGCCGATTGCAACCCTTTTCTCATGTCTTTCAACCACAGGGTTCTCGTGATGTTCCTTGTTCCTCTTTTCTAACGGAGTGTTTTTAACTTTGATCATCTCCATTGTATTCTTTTCTCGAAATTGCTTAACCTCTCAAGGTTTTTTGGTTTCACTCGTTTGTCAAAGAAGCAGCTTAGCTTTACCTCTTCTCCTCCGCTTCTGTTTTTCTCTCCGGTGCCATTCTAGATCTCGGGACGAGATCCTCTCGTAGTGGTGGAGTGTTGTGACGCCCCGAGACCGATGCGCCAGGTGTCTTCCAGTTATTCGCCGACGTTGCCATGTCATTTGCTTGCGTGTTGCGTCTTATCATGTCATCATGTGCATTTCATCATCATGTTTTCAAAACTTGCATCTGTCCCGGTCTCCCCGTTCCTTCTGTTGTCCGTTCTAAGTCCAGACACACTTGCACGCGCCCACGGCACGTCCGAAATATTATTTTATAAGTGGCCGTAAAATGTTCTCGGATTGGGTTGAAAGTTGGCGTGTGGTCTTATTATAGTGTAGATAGACCGCCTGTCAAGTTTCATCGCATTCGGAGTTCGTTTGATAGCCCAACTGTTAAACTATAGCGGCATTATAGCCGGGCACACGTCAGACGTTTTCGGTCTCCGGAAACAGTCGCCGGGCCTCTCTCTCCTCTCTTCTCTCAGCTCGAGCCCTTCTGCACAACCCACAAGTTCCAACCGACCCCTCGCGTGCATGTCCGAAACTTCCCCGGACCCAACCCGGACAGTTGTCACCGTTGGGTCCGGATCATCCCCAAACATCTACAAAACATCACCGTTTTCTTATTTGGACTCCCTAGCCTATTTTTTTGCTGACCGTCCGACTTTGATTGGAGGGACCGGATTAGCCCCTAACCAAAAACCCACTTGCTATATATAGCAGCTCCCCCTAGTCCATTTCTAGACCAAACCCTAATTTCTAGGCAGTTTGTCCCATCCTGCCGCCGCCAGCATCTCCCACCTCGGGATCCGTCTCCACCCAATCCCACCGCCGCCTCCATTTTCCATGCCTGACCAACCTCCTTTGGTGGCAGCCCCGCGTCTCCATGCTCGTGCCCGAGCAGGAGCTCCTCAAGATGGAGTTCAATTGCAGCAGGACCCTTGCCTCCCTCGATCCACCTCGTCCCCGTGCGCGAGATCCACTCCTCCCGATCCATCCACCATGGTCGTCGCCCCGTTTCTTCGAGACCAGCCGCTGCTGATCTGCATCCATGCCACCTCCCGCCGTCGACCGCATGCCAAGGAGCCTCCCCGTGCTCCTCCACCTCGCCTCGTCGTCCGACAACCGGCGCTGCCGCCGGCGACCCCGAGATAAGCACCGCTGACCTTCTTCTGCTCCTGTTGTTCCCTCTCTCCCGCTGCTCATCTCTCCCCTCATGTCTTTCCCTACAGGAGCCCCACTAGGGAACTCCAAGTCTGTGGCCGCCGGTTTGCCTTCGCCCCGCACCAGAGCTGCCTCTTCTCTCGCGCTGGTAAACGATCCGGCCGTCCCCTACCTTCCCCGCCATCCCTCGCCAACGCTAAGCCATGGCCAACTCCCAAGACCCGTTGCTCTGCCTCGCGTCTCACCCGGACGTCCCGGCGTCGTCTGCGCAGCCACCCGCATCGAGCCCCGCACCACCGGTCTTCCTCATGGACATCTGCGTTCGCCTCTGCCCTTGTCGATCTCGTGCTCAAGCTGGGTGAGAACTCCCGAGCCTCTTCCCGCTCCCTTTGCTCTCTTTCGCCGATCGTAGTCGCCGTAGTTGCACACATTGCCACCACCGAGGACGTCCTTGTTTCTGTTGATCTCCGTCAGGTTCGCTCCACCTGACTGTACACGGCCGACCAGGGATAAAATCCCCACGGGCGCAATATTCTTTTCAGCAATTTGTTCGTCTCACAAAGAACAAACCGTTGCTTCCTTTCATATATGATCAAGTCCCACTTGGATCACTAGCATCTTAGCAGCCCAACTGGTCACCTTAGCGCATGCACACTAGGAGGTCCTAGGATCGAATCCCAGGGATCCCCATTTCCTTTTCCACTAGTTATTTTTTACTTCAGTCGTGCATGCATAATTATAGAAAATGCCATTGCTTTAACATGCTAATAACTAAATATCCATGCATCCAATTGAAACATGTCATATATGCATCTTGCTCAGATTTTCATGTTCTCTAACAGTATGCAACTTTCATCTATGTTTAAAATGTTTAAAACTGATGTTTGCATTTATTTGCTTAATTGCCATTTTAAAACGATTTAATTCATAACTAAATAACCGTAGCTCGGTCTTAAATAAACTTTATATGTAAATGGGGTAGAAAAATGCCTAGTTTAACTTAGTGCACTCATTTTGCATGTTTAACAACTCTAAAATTGTGTTTAGGGAAGAACATTACATACTCTAAAATTTGCATATGAGGATTTTCCGGAATTGTTGTTTTGTTGTTCCAGCCTCATTTAAACTTGCCTAGATAGATAGTTTCATTATGCTTCACCTCTTGCCATGCTAATCAACATTTAATATTGATGGGTACCTAAACGAGAGAGAACTAAATAAGTCACGTGGTGTTTTGTCAATATGCAACGGAGTTGCATATTGGGCTCCACTTAAATTGTAGGATTGTTTGTGCATTTTGCCATGCCATGCCTCATTAAACCGGACATGCATCATACTTGGTTGTGCATCATGCCATGTTTATGTGGTGGTTGTTTACTATGTTGTTTGCTTCTTTCCGGTGTTGCTTCTTCAGGTTAGTTCCGATAACATCGCATTTGTGAGGATTCGTTCGACTACGTCCGTTTGTCTTCTTCATGGACTTGTTCTTCTTCCTTGCAGGATTTCAGGCAAGATGATCATACCCTCGAAATCACTTCTATCTTTGCTTGCTAGTTGCTCGCTCTATTGCTATGCCACGATACCTAGCACTTGCTATATCATGCCTCCCATATTGCCATGTCAGCCTCTAACCCACCTTGTCCTAGCAAACCGTTGTTTGGCTATGTTACCGCTTTGCTCAGCTCCTCTTATAGCGTTGCTAGTTGCAAGTGAAGATGAAGTTTGTACTATGTTTGGAACATGAATTTTGTTGGGATATCACAATATCTCTTATTTAATTAATGCATCTATATACTTGGTAAAGGGTGGAAGGCTCGGCCTTATGCCTGGTGTTTTGTTCCACTCTTGCCGCCCTAGTTTCCATCATACCAGTGTTATGTTCCTTGATTTTGTGTTCCTTACGCGGTTGGGTTATAATGGGAACCCCTTGACAGTTTGCTTTGAATAAAACTTCTCCAGCAAGGCCCAACCTTGGTTTTACCATTTGCCTCACCACCACCTACTTTTCCCTACATAGTTGCGCTCTCGAGGGTCATCTTTATTTTAACCCCCCTGGGCCAGTGCTCCTCTGAGTGTTGGTCCAAACTAGAGCCCCTTGCAGCGCCACCTCGGGGAAACTTGAGGGTTGGTTTTAGTTGTATGGATTGCTCATCCGGTGTGCCTTGAGAACGAGATATGTGCGGCTCCTATCGGGATTTGTCGGCACATTCGGGCAGCTTTGCTGGTCTTGTTTTACCATTGTCGAAATGTCTTGTAACCTGGATTCCAAGTCTGATCGGGTCTTCCTGGGAGAAGGAATATCCTTCGTTGACCGTGAGAGCTTGTGATGGGATAAGTTGGGACACCCCTGCAGGGATTTGAACTTTCGAAAGCCGTGCCCGCGGTTATGGGCAGATGGGAATTTGTTAATGTCCGGTTGTAGAAAACCTGAAACTTATCTTAATTAAAATGCATCAACCGCGTGTGTAGCCGTGATGGTCTCTTCTCGGCGGGGTCCGGGAAGTGAACACGGTGTTGGAGTTATGCTTGACGTAGGTTGTTCTAGGATCACTTCTTGATCATAGGTTTTCGACCGTGCTTTCCCTTCTCTTCTTGCTCTCATTTATGTAAGTTAGCCCCCATATATGCTAGTGCTTGCTGCAGCTCCACCTCATACCTTTTCCCTACCTATAAGCTTAAATAGTCTTGATCGCGAGGGTGTGAGATTGTTGAGTCCCCGTGACTCACAGTTTACTTCCAAAACCAGTTTGCAGGTGTCGATGATACCGTGCAGGTGACGCAACCGAGCTCAAGGAGGAGCTCGATGAAGATCATGTTCATTGTGTTGTTTCGTTTCCTTTCGATCAGTAGTGGAGCCCAGTTGGGGGCGATTGGGGATCTTTTGCATTAGTGGTGGTCTTCTTTTATTTTGGTTCCGTAGTCGGACCTTGATTGTATTTGGATGTTGTAATGCTTTATTCATGTATTGTGTGAAGTGGCGATTGTAAGCCAAGTCTTTATCTCTTTGTTATTCAGTACATGGGATGTGTAAAGATTACCCCTCTTGCGACATGCCTACTATGCGGTTATGCCTCTAAGTCGTGCTCCGACACGTGGGAGATATAGCCGCATTGTGGGTGTTACAACCACGCTCTCGAAGAACTACTTTTGGCCCAAGATGTTTCGGGACGTCAATCGTTTCACCAACCGATGCTCTATATGTCGCAAATCTAAGTCCAAAGCTCAATCTCATGGCCTCTATATGCCTCTACCAATTCAACACCAACCATGGGAAGACATTAGCATGGACTTTGTACTTGGTTTTCCTAGGACTCGAAATGGGAAAGATTCCATATTTGTCGTTGTGGTCCATTTATGGAATCTTTCCCATTTCAAGTTCCAGGCAAACCAAGTACAAAGTCCATGCTAATGTCTTCCCAAGGTTGGTATGGAATTGGTAAAGGCATATAGAGACCATGAGATTGAGCTTTGGACTTAGCTTTGCAACATGTAGAACACCGGTTGGTGAAACGATTGACATCCCGAAACATCTTTGGCCAAAAGTAGCTCTTCGAGAGCATGACGAACATCTTGTCGCGTCCAAAGTGTCCCATTAAGCCTCCTCCATGAGATTCTGCAAAAGCAACAAACGAAGAGAGGACTCGGGAATGCAAAGTTTGTTAGCTCTCATAAGATATCCGTCTCTTAGGTAATAGCGTTCCCAAGATGTATGCGACAAACACTTGGCATAAGGAGTAGCAAAAGTTGCATCATGCTCATACAAGTCTTTGATATCCTCGAAGCCAATGACATCTAACTCAAGTTACGTGACAAGCATGCATATGCGGGAAAGAGCATCCGCTACGATGTTTTATTTTCCCTTGATGTATTTTATGACATAGGGAAAAGACTCAATAAATTCACTCCGTTTAGCATGAAGCTTGTTCAACTTTGTTTGTCCCTTAAGGTACTTGAGAGTCTCATGATCGGTATGAATGATAAACTCATGGGGACGAAGGTAATGTTCCCATCATGCAAAACGCGGACTAAAGCATATAGCTCTTTGTCGTAGATAGGGTAATTGAGTTGCGCTCCGGAAAGTTTTTCACTAAAGTACGCTATGGGCGCTTCTCTTGCGTTAACACACCTCCTATGCCATTACCACTAGCATCGCAATGAATTTAAAAAGGTTTATCGAAGTTGGGTAAAGCAAGCACAGGAGCATGAGTAAGCAAATTCTTAAGCTCATTGAATGCAATATCTCGGGATGGTCCCCAAATAAAACACGCATTCTTCTTGCTCAAAGCATGCAAAGGCGAAGCAATGGTGCTAAAATCCTTCACAAAGCGACGATAGAAACCCGCAAGACCAAGGAAACTACGCACTTGATGCAAGTTGGTTGGTTGCGGCCAAGTCTTAATAGCATTGATCTTGGACTCATCTACATGAACACCCTTAGAAGAAACAACAAAACCCAAGAAAACGAGCTTATCAACACCAAAAAGGCATTTCTCCATATTAGCATAGAGGCTCTCTTTTCTAAGAGTTTGCAAAATGGTGCGGACATGAGTGACATGCTCTTTGATAGATTTGCTAAACACAAGAATGTCATCGAAGTAAACCACAACAAATATACCAATGTAAGGGCGAAAGACATGATTCATAAGGCGCATAAAAGTGCCCGGTGCTTCTGAGAGACCCATAGGCATGACTAACCACTCATACAAACCAAACTTGGTTTTGAATGTGGTCTTCCATTCATCACCTTCTTGTATGCGGATTTGATAGTAACCACTCTTAAGATAAATTTTGGAAAATATAGTGGCACCACTAAGTTCATCTAGCAGATCATCAAGGCGTGGAATGGGATACCGATAGCGAACGGTGATAGCATTGATAGGTCTACAATCGGAGCACATGCGAAGCTACCATCACGTTTTGGCACAAGAATGACCGGTACGGCACAAGGGCTCAAACTTTCATGCACATGTCCATGGTCTATGAGATGCTTTACTTTCCTTTGAATTTCTTTGGTTTCTTCGGGGTTGACGCGGTAGGGAGCTTTGTTCGGAAGCGGTGCTCCGGGGATGAGGTCGATGCGGTGCTCAATGCCTCGTAGTGGTGGTAGTCCCGGAGGTATCTCATCGGGGAAAACATCTTGGAATTCCTGCAATAAAGAAGATAACACCAAGTGATGCAGAGCATCCTATGGACATCACCATGTCAAGAGTCCATTTGGCAAGTGACACGTGCCACATCTACTTCATACATACAAAGGTGAATCATCTCCTTTACACGTGTCTACTTGTACCTTTCGAGGATGGTATACTACTTGACCCCTCTCTCGTGTGCATACATAGGTGTGAGCGGAGCTACACATTCATCGAGGAGGAGTCGAAGAAGAAGAGAACGTATACACCATCCAAGAGGGAAGCCTGGAAGCGGAGAAGGAAGCGCCAAAGAAGAAGGCATCAGCTCCCAGGCGACCCCGTGCGCACGGGCCCCTCCGACCCCATGCCCACGGGCCTCCCAGGATGGCGGCCCTGAAGACCCCGTGCGCACGGGCGTGTACCGTGCCCACGGGCCTCACGGACCCCGTGCGCAAGGGCCCTTGAGGGAAGGATCTATCTAGATCATCAAGCCCTCATCTCCTTCATAGGATTTGGGATGAACTCTACCATGTATCTTATTTCCCTTTGATTGTTCATGTACCTTGTGGATCTTGTGTGTTTGATCATCTAGTGGATGTGTGATTGGACTTGTTCTTGAGTGTTCCTCTTGTTTTCCCTCTTGTGTTCATCTTGTTCTTGGGGATTCCCCCTCCAATTCATGAAAGATCTCCACTTAGGGTTCCACTCTATACCACCAAGGGTAGATTGTGAGAGGTGTTAGTTTGTTGTTCCTTGTCCTTGCACAGTAGGACATACTGTAGGACACTCGATGGGTTCTCACACACTTCCCTCATCTCACGTTTGGTGGCAAATAGAACTAAGTTTTTCTTGTCGCTCATCGTGGAGGCACTCAATTTGGGCTTGTGGCGCTCACTCTCTTTTTGGTGGCTCACTCTCTCACCATTCTCTCCGCGATGGGTGGCTTGCTTATCGGCAATCACTTGGCTTGGAGACATAGGTCGTAGCACAAACTCCTTTCCTTGCATCTTGAAGCTATAGTGGTTTGTACGCCCATTGTGGACGACTCCTCTATCGAATTGCCATGGTCGTCCAAGGAGAAGATGACAAACGGTCATTGGAATGACGTCGCACTCCGAGGTGTCTTGATAGGCACCGATTTTGAAGGAGATTTGTATTTGGTGCTTGACTTGGATGGTGCCGGAGTCACTAAGCCATTGCACTTTGTATGGATGTGGATGCTTCGTCTTGGGCAATTGGAGCTTGGAGCAAAGTTCTTCACTTGCGAGATTATGACAACTTCCTCCATCGATGATGACCTTGACGGATCGTCCATTGATGTCGGCCTTGGTGTGGAATATGGTGCATCTTTCGTCTTCTTCTTGGTGATGTTGAAGGGTCAAGACTTTGGAGACAACAAGTGCGGGACTTGAGTCTTCATCGCAAAGACTTGTTCTTCTTCATTGTTCACTTGGCGGTGCATGGCGACTTGCTCAAGGGCTTCCATTTCTCCTTCACTCATGGAGTCATAAGTGCCATCATCGTTGAAGATCATGGTGCGCTTGTTGGTGCACTCATAGGACTTGTGGTCTGGGCCGCCGCACTTGAAACACTTGAAGGAACTCGTCTTGACGGTCTCATTGGTTGGGGTTGAGGATGATGAAGCTCTCGGCTTGAAGTTGCTCGTAGTAGGATTGCTTGTGGTTGGCAAAGCTTTCTTTGAAGTCGACTTGTCAAAGTTGATTGAAGAAGGCTTTGTAGTCGGTGTTGGAGTCGTTGAAGCTTGGTTGTTGGAGAAACCGTAGGACTTGGATGAGAACTTGGCATACTTGAAATCATCTTGCACTTGGCGTTCCACTTTGGTAGCTTGGTGCACTAGCTCGATGAGATTTGAGTATGGTTGGAAGTCGGCGATCTTCTTGATGGGATGGTTGAGACCATTCAAGAAGTGTGCCATTGTTTGCTCATCATCTTCCATGACATTGGCTCTTATCATTGCAACCTCCATCTCCTTGTAGTATTCTTCAACGCTCTTGGTTCCTTGCTTGAGTTGTTGGAGTTTCTTGAAGAGATCGCGGTTGTAGTAGGTAGGTACGAAGCGTGCTCTGATGACAACCTTCATTTGCGCCCAAGTAGTGATGGGTGGTTCACCTCTTGCCTCTCGGCGCTCAATGACTTGTTCCCACCAAATAATGACATAGTCTTGGAACTCAAGGGATGCCATCGCGATCTTCTTCTCTTCTTCATAATTGTGCAAACGGAAGATCTTGTCAACTTTCAATGCCCATGAAAGGTACTCTTCGGGATCGTTGCTTCCATTGAACTTGGGCATGGTGAACTTGAGCTTGTCGTAGCGTTGCTCTTCATTGTGCTGGGGTCGGGGATGATGACGCCCCTATTATAAATGATTGTTGAACTCATGGTGCTCTTGACGCAGAGGGTTGTCGACCTCATGTTGCTCTTGTCGTGGAGGGTTTCCATTGTCTTCATGCTCTCGATGAACTTGATGGTGTTGGTGAGCTTGTGGAGGAGATTCGCGAGCTCGAGGAGGAACTTGATGATGCACGCGAGCTTGAAATCTTTGTTCTTGAATTTCTTCGTGAAGTGCTTCCTCTTGTTCACGGGCTTGATGGCCTTGGTCGGCAATGGCTCGACTCGTATCGCGTAGAGCTTGTTGCGCCGCAAATGCTTGAGCGTCACGGAGTTGTTGTTCTTGACGTTGTGCCTCGACATCTTGTGCAATTTGGTGTAGACGCGCGCGTTCTTCCTCTTCATGTTGGCGTTGTCATTGCCGTTCTCGTGCTAGCGCAAAGGCTTCTTGGGTTTGACGTCGTCGATGCTCTTGTGAGTCGGTGTCGTGTAGAGGATTGAGGTTTGCGTGATGCTCGTTGCGCGCGGCACATCAAAGAGTGTTCGAAGACGGTGTACTTGAGTAGGAGGGGGTGAAGTCGGAGTGGCAGCTTGAACGGCTCCTTCTTGAAGTGGAAGACGAGCGGTCGAGCAACAAAGCACGGATTTCGTCCATCCTTGCATTATTCTCTTGCTTGTGATGGTCGAGCTTGTGGTCGAAGTAGTCCCTTGTACGCTGCTCGGAAAGTCGCAAGTCGGTGGCAAGGTTATCGATGCGTTCACTCATAGCATGTTGGTCTTGATGCAAAGCACGTTGTGCACCAAAGAGATGACTCTTGGTGATGAAGGAGTCATGTCGTCGTCTTGCTCCATGAAGAGTGGATTGGTAGAAGTACTTGGCCTATCCATCATTCCAAGACAAAAGTGAGTGGTAGAAAGAGAAGAACGAGTACCAAATGTACCTTGACCGAAGTTGAAAGTGGATCGAGGATCACTCCAATGTAGGACAAGGAAATAGCACAATTGGTACTAGCTCGTGTCGGTTTCTCACACCTACACAAGTAAAAGCTTTTGGTGGAGCTTGGTTAGGATAGTGGCACAAAAAAATGATGTAATTGTAAGTGAGCTTCAATAATGTTGGAAAAGATTCGCAAGATGCAATGTAACAAATAGACCAAGCATATAAGGTACATGGAAACACACACACAAAAAGATAAGTGGGGTTGTGCAACAAAGGGTGAGCCAAAATGTGATAGAGGCAAAGGTGTCCCGTCTTTCGATGAGATGGTGGCTATCGTTTTAGAGCAAGTCGACTTTGACGATCCGACTACGAATGTGCGAGGACGTCGCGCCTTAGCAATCGCTAAACCAACTCCGAGGGCCTGTTTCCTGCGAGCAAACGAAGAACAAGTAAGAAACTGAGATTGCAATCTGGATATTACGAATATAAGATGAAAGCTTTATTGATCAAGGTGGGGTTCTGTGACGTCTTGGTCTGGTCGTTGGACACAAACGAAGTACGCGAAGTTGCAGCTATGGCGAACTTTTAATCTAAACAAAACCAAAAGTCTAAATGATGCCCTAAGGGCTGTATACATGGAGGAAGAGGGGGGAATTTCGTGGCCCTTGGAGGAGGGGACTGAAACCAACCCTAACTCTTGTTTCCCCACACATACGGACTCTAAAAATAGCCTATACTTAAGTATTTCGGAAATACATGGGCCTGGCCCAATAATAAGGTGACGCAGCACCTAAAATAGCCTCTGGACAAAATTTATGAAGTGGCATCTTGTATATTTCGTCCAAGGCTTCATGCACTCCTTATGGTGGCTTCAAAGTCTTGAAATCATCACTTGTAACTCCGTTCTGGATCCCCTTGCGCATGCCATCATCTCCACGCTTGAACTTGTTCCAAGGTTCATCTTTCTTGTCCAAGCTAGGCCCTTCGTTTGTAAGCAAGACAAATGTATCCAATTTAGACAGCATCATATTCTCATGAACATTAGAATCGTTAATAAGAAACGAAAGTACTTGATAATTCAATTGGCGTGCGCGAGCTCTAGTAATTGGTCCATTATGTATGGCAGCAGGGGTTGTGGGTGTAACAATGGTATTGATGTCCTCGTCATCCTCCCCTTCTTGAAATGAAGTCGTCCTCGACAAAAGTTCATCGTCCTCACCCAAATAAGGCTTCAAATCTGCAATGTTAAAAGTGGGACTAACCCCAAAATTTGCAGGAAGCTCAAGTTTATATGCATTATCATTTATTTTCTCTAACACCTTAAAAGGACCATCAGCATGTGGCATTATCTTTGATTTGCGCAAATTAGGAAATCTATCCTTACGCAAATGTAACCAAACAAGATCTCCAGGTGCAAACACAACATGTTTTCTACCCTTATCTCCAGCAAGTTTATATTTAGCATTCATACGCTCAATGTTTTCCTTAGTTAACTCATGCATTTTTAAAATCAATTCAGCATGTTCTTTAGCATCAAAATTAACCTTCTCCGAAGATGGAAGAGGCAACAAATCAATAGGTGCATGAGGTAGGAAACCATACACAATTTGAAAAGGCCACATCTTAGTAGTAGAATGCAATGAACAATTATAAGCAAATTAAGTATGAGGCAAGCATTCTTCCCACATTTTCTTGTTATTCTTCAAAACAGCCCTAAGCATAGTAGACAATGTTCTATTGACTACTTCAATTTGTCCATCAGTTTGGGGGTGACAAGTAGTACTAAAAAGCAGCTTAGTCCCCAACTTAGCCCATAAACATGGCCAAAAGTGGCTAAGAAATTTAGTATCACGCTCTGAAACAATAGTATTTGGCACACCATGCAAGCAAATAATTTCACAAAAGAACAAATCAGCAACATTAGCAGCATCATCGCTTTTATGACATGGTATAAAGTGTGCCATTTTCGAGAACCTATCCACGACAACAAATATGCTATCCCTCCCCTTCTCTGTTCAAGGTAAACCTAAAACAAAGTCCATAGATATAACTTCCCAAGGAACACTAGGTACAGGCAAAGGCATATATAAACCATGAGGATTGAGTCGTGACTTAGCTTTTTGATATGTAGTGCAGCGAGCAACAAAACACTCAACATCCTGTCTCATCTTTGGCCCAAAGAAATGTGTAGCAAGTATATCCTCCGTCTTCTTGACGCCAAAGTGTCCCATTAATCCTCCTCCATGGGGCTCCTGCAACAACAAAAGACGAACGGAGCTAGCTAGAATGCATAGCTTGTTAGCACGAAACACAAATCCATCATTAAGAATGAACTTGTTCCAAGTTCTCCCTTCCTTACAATTCTGTGATACATCTTTAAATTTAGCATCATGCAAATATTGATCTTTGATGGTCTCCAAACCAAATATTTTAAAGTCAAGTTGTGAAAGCATAGTATAACGACGAGACAAAGCATCAACAATAACATTTTCTTTACCCTTCTTGTGTTTAATGACATAAGGAAAAGTCTCGATGAATTCAACCCATTTAGCATGTCTACGGTTCAGTTTTGCTTGACTTTTAATTTGTTTCAAAGATTCATGATCAGAATGTATAACAAATTCCTTGGGCCATAAATAATGTTGCCATGTTTCTAAGGTCTGAGCAAGAGCATATAATTCTTTATCATAAGTAGAATAGTTAAGACTAGGCCCACTCAATTTTTCAGAAAAGTATACAATAGGTTTGCCATCTTGTAATAACACTCCTCCTAATCCAATTCCACTAGCAACACATTCAAGATCAAAAGTCTTATTAAAATCAGGAAGTTGGAGTAAAGGAGCATGTGTCAACTTATCTTTCAATACCGTGAAGGCTTCTTCTTGTGCGGTACCCCAAACAAAAGGCACATCCTTCTTTGTAAGCTCGTTGAGAGGTGCAGCAATGGTGCTAAGATCTCTCACAAAACGCCTATAGAATCTAGCTAGGCCAAGGAAACTCCTCACTTGTGTGACCGTTCTGGGCTGCGGCCAACTCTCAATAGCTTCAATCTTGGCTTTATCAACTTCAATTCCCTGCGGATTAACAACATAGCAAAGAAAAGATACTCGGTCGGTGCAAAAGGTGCACTTTCCAAGGTTACCAAACAAACGTGCATCACGTAGAGCAATAAAAACAGCACGTAAATGTTCCAAATGTTCCTCCAAAGATTTGCTATAAATCAATATGTCATCAAAGTAAACTACCACAAATCGTCCGATGAAAGCACGTAAAACTTCGTTCATTAACCTCATGAAAGTACTAGGTGCATTAGTTAACCCAAAAGGCATGACTAACCACTCATATAATCCAAACCTAGTTTTAAATGCTGTTTTCTATTCATCTCCCAATTTCATATGAATTTGATGGTATCCACTACGCAAATCAACTTTGGAGAATATTGTTGAGCCACTCAATTCATCAAGCATATCATCTAGCCTAGGAATAGGATGACGATAACGAATAGTAATATTATTAATGCCTCTACAATCAACGCACATACGTGATGTACCATCCTTTTTTGGCACTAAAATGATAGGAACAACACAAGGACTAAGGGATTCGCGTATATAACCTTTGTCGAGCAGTTCTTGTACTTGACGCATAATCTCCTTCGTCTCCTCTGGATTGGTACGGTATGGTGCACGGTTGAGTAGTGATGCATCGGGAATTAAGTCAATTTGATGCTCAATCCCTCAAATAGGTGGTAATCCCGGTGGCACGTCTTGTGGAAAGACGTCAGCGAACTCCTGCAAAATGTTAGTGACAGCAGGAGGCAAAGAGGAAGGTACGTCCTCTAATGAAAATAATGCCTCTTTGCACACAAAAGCATAGCAAACAGATTTGCTAAAATCTAAATCATCAATATCTGATTTGGTGGCAATTAAACATGTACTTTTCAATTTAATTTCAGAAGCAACACTAGATGGTTTATTATTACGCTGCATTTGTTGCTCAAATTCTTTTGCCAGAATCTGATTTTCACTTTTATTTTTCTCCTGTTTTGCTTTATTAGCTCTATTAATATCATCTTTCAAAATGGAATCAGGAGTCATAGGAAGCAAAGTAATATTTTTATCCTTATGGACAAGAGTATACTGATTGTTTCTACCATGGTGTATAGAATTTTTATCAAATTGCCATGGTCTACCAAGTAATAAGGAACATGCTTGCATAGGTACCACATCACAATCAACATAATCAGCATATGTAGAGATACTAAAATGCACACAAACAGTATGTGTTACCTTAACCTTGCCGCTATTGTTGAACCATTGGATGTAGTAAGGATGTGGAAGTGGTCATGTGGTGAGAGATAGCTTCTCCACCATCTCCATGCTAGCCAAGTTATTGCAGCTCCCTCCATCTATGATGACATGAAAAGAATGTTCCTTCACAACTCCCTTTGTATGGAACAGATTATGCCTCTAATTTTGCTCAGCTTGTGCAACCTGCACACTCAAAACACATTGAGCAACTAAACATTCATACTTGCCAGCATCTTCAGCAGCCATGTATTGTGTTTCATGATCAGAATCCGCTCCATTGTGTTCTTCATGTGTAATAAGTGCCAAAGTCTCCTCATCATAGTCACTAGTGGACTCATACCCACCATCCTCAGTAGCAATCATCACAAGCTGAGATTGGCATTCTCTTGCAAAATGTCCGCTTCCCTTACAACGACGACAAATAATATCACTTGTGTGCCCTGTTGATGCCATGGAAGAAGAAGAGCTCTGCGCAGGTCTGGCAGGTGTGCTCTTGGCAGATAGTGGTGGTTGTGCCTCCTTTCTTGTATCACGGCTGGAGGTGGCACCTGATGGAGGTGCTGGTGGAGTGGAAGTAGAGGATGCACGTGGTGTCCATGATGAAGATCGACTTGCAGAAAAGTTAGTTCGCGCCAATGCCTGTCGATCCTGCACTTCACATTCAGCTTTACAAGCAAGATGGAATAAACGAATGATATTAGTATACTCCTTATACTCTAGAATGGTCTGAATCTCTCTATTTAATCCACCCATAAAACATGCAAGCATAGCTTCATTCTCCTCAACAATACCACATCTAATCATGCCAGTTTGTAATTCCTGATAATATTCTTCTACATAATTTTTCCTTGTCTTAAATGCTGCAATTTTTGAGGCAATTCACGTTGATAATATGGTGGAACCCAACGAGTACGCATAGCAGTTTTCAAAGCAGCCCAAGTAGCTGGAATAGGATATAATCTAGAATGTTCAGACCACCAAACACATGCAAAGCTAGTGAAAGCACAAATAGCAGCAGGAACATGTCTCTCCTCAGGATATTGTAAACATGTAAATCGTTGTTCAGTTTCTAACTCCCAAGTAAGATATATATCAGGAACATATCTACCCTCAAATGGTGAAATATTCAATTTTAGTTTAGGAAGATGGTCATGTATCTGAGGTGGTGGTGCAGCCCTACCGTTGCGATGATATGCATGAGGACGACCTGGTGGTGGTGGTGCTGGTGGTTTCACATAGTTCTGATTTTGGTCAACCTCATCCTCGTAATGGTCCTCCACCTCTGTAGTAGCAGCAGGAGTGGCAAAAGCATCAACAGCGGTACCAGAATTTTGCCCAGGGTTAATGGGAACGCGCTGTGCTCGTCCCACTTGATTTGGAAAGCGACGTTGCTGTTGTTGTTGTAGAGGTGCGTTAGGGGCAGCCGGTGGTGGTGATGGAAGACACGCGAGCAATTCATTAAACTTGTTATCGAGATTTGTTTCGAATGTCTTCTCCATGCCATCTATCTTCTCCATGGCCTCTTCAAATCTGTTTAGCACATCTTGCACTTGTCCACTCATCATTTGCTGAAATTTGTCATGCAACTCCTTATTTGTCATGTTCTCCCAGTCAGTCTCATCGGCTTGTGATCCTGCCATGGTTAGCAGCAATACAAACACACAAGAATATGATCCTATGTCAGAAATCCGTCAAACAAATCTCAAATTCTTACCAGTTCTTACCCAGCAGCAGGTGGTGATCGGCAACCGTCGTAGTCAAAACTCTCAAACTTTGGATAGAGCGATTACCATGGAGAGTCAAACGCACGACATAGATGTATTTGGAGCTGGGAAGGCTTATAATATGGTAGCAAAAAGGGTCAGCAATAATCAATTCAGAGATGCAAAGTTGAATAAACGCTCAACGACGGTACTGTGCTAGTCCTAGGCTAGACCGTATTAGAGACGCGAGCCTAGAACACTAACAAAACCACGGCGTTGCACGTAAACAAGGGAGGAGCATGCTCTAATTTTTTTTCTTTTTTTCCACTTTTTTGCACTTTTTTTCCTCTTTTTTTTGCTCCGCAACAATTTTTTTTCGAAAAAGTCTACAAATGGTCTAAAAACTGCCTAGCCAGATTTTTTTTGAGTTTGGAACTATTTTTCTTCTATGGGTAGCACGGAAACTCAGGAGTCCTACTCTGTCACGACTCGAAGTATCGCATGATCTGGAAATCGAAAACAAAGCAACAATTACTGGACTCGGACTAAAACTAGTGGCGGAGATGAATCTAGTGGAATCTCGGACTAGTTGCGGCGATGAATCTGTTGGAAATCGGACTGGTGGCTGATATATGTTGCAGGTGGACTTAGATTGGCGTGATGGCGGCGGATATGTGGTGGCGTATATGGACTCCGATTGGTGGTGAATATGTGGTGGTGAATATGGCAGCGACAATGAAGTTGGTGTGGTGGTGGTATATGGCAGCAGCGTTGATGGTGATGCGGTGGTGATATATGGCAGCGGCGACGTGACAACCTATGAACAGAACTCGAAACTCTAAAGGACTAGACGCTAAGACCAGCAACTTTACACGATGATGCAACCGCAAATTCAACAAAGCAAATACAGAAAAGATTGTGCAAAGGCTCAGATTGGTTCGGATAGGATGAACTAACCCGATTTTTTTTGTGGCTTTTTCGTGGAATATAGGTACGAAGAACAGACTCGATCTAAACTACGAAAAACTGTAAAATCTCACCGAGCAACCTGTTAATCTGATACCACTTGATAGACGCAAAGGTGTCCCATCTTTCGATGAGATGGTGGCTCTCGTTTTAGAGGAAGTCGACTTTGACGATCCGACTACGAACGTGCGAGGATGTCGCGCCTTAGCAATCGCTAAACCAACTCCGAGGGGTTATTGACCACGCCGGAGCACGATCAACCTGACCACGAGTGCCAGTTTCTTGCGAGCAAAGGAAGAACAAGCAAGAAACTAAGATTGCAATCTAGATATTGTGAATATAAGATGAAAGCTTTATTGATCAACGTGGGGTTCTGTGACGTCTTGGTCTGGTCGTTGGACACAAACGAAGTACGCAAAGTTGCAGCTATAGCGAACTTTTAATCTAAACAAAACCCAAAGTCTAAACGACGCCCTAAGGGTTGTATATATGGAGGAAGAGGGGGGAATTTTGTGGCTCTTGGAGGAGGGGTCCAAAACCAACCCTAACTCTTGTTTCCCCACACATACATACTCTAAAAATAGCCTATACTTAAGTATTTCGAAACTACAATGGCCTGGCCCAATAATAAGGTGACGCAGCACCTAAAGTAGCCTTTGGACAAAATTTATGAAGTGGCATCTTGTATATTTCGTCCAAGGCTTCATGCACTCCTTATGGTGGCGTCAAAGTCCTGAAATCATCACTTGTAACTCTGTTCTGGATCCCCTTGCGCATGCCATCATCTCCACACTTGAACTTGTTCCAAGGTTCATCTTTCTTGTCCAAGCTAGGCCCTTCATTTGTAAGCAAGACAAATGTATCCAATTTATGCAGAATCATATTCTCATGAACATTAGAATCGTTACCAAGAAACGGAAGTACCTGATAATTCAATTGCGTGCGCGAGCTCTAGTAATTGGTCTAGTATGTATGGCAGCAGGGGCTGTGGGTGTAACAATGGTATTGATGTCCTCATCAAAATGTGGAATCCACAAAAATGCTCTTATTGCACAAAACTAGAGACACGCTAGCACGATTGCATAATAGGCGGATACAAGAACTTGTCCACAACCTACTTAGCAAAAATGCAACGACTTCTATCCCAAATATGTTCTATGCAAGGTGTTGCTATGAGATGATCCAAGATGATCGAGTATGACAACCTTAATGTTGTAAGATGCTATGGTTCTTGCTTAAAAGCTCTTTGCTTATCTTTCCTTTTTGCTTAAAAGCTTGTTTGGCTCTTTGATGTTTGAGCTCTTTTCTCCTACAATGCTTGACGAACCAAGATAGTGATTGTGTACGCAGAAATAACTTTGTGACAGAAGGGATGATACTAATATATGCAACAATGATGTATGTATGTGATGGGAGGTATGATCACTAATGTGCACAAGTCTCGTTGCCGGCAATACTCAAAGGCTAGTCTCGATGGGTAAGCAACGCAAAAGGAGTGAGGCTATGACGCAATGTAATGGCAAGAGTGATATGTCCAATACCAAGATGAGGTTACCGTTCTTGCTTACGGTTGAAGGTTTCAAAAGGATGAGATTGTAGTCGGTGTCGTAGTGCACGGTCTTCAGTACGTTGCCGAAGATGCCGCTGCACTGTGGGCGGAGTTGTCGAAGTAGCGGAGATCGTCGAAGAGGTGCGAACTTTCTGTCTAAGTCGGATGGTCCGGGCAAGACGGAAGGTCCGGGGTCCAGAGGTTCCGGTGTGGCCGGAAGGTCCGGTGGCTGGAAGGTCCGAGCGTGACCGGAAGGTCCGAGGGGTCGCAATACTGGCAAGAACCGAGAAGTGGGGATCGTGGACTTTGGCGGAAAAACTTGAGGAAAAACCCAAATCCGCAGGGGAAAAACAAGGAAATTGGAGGAAAAGAAAGGTGGGGAGGATAGATCTACGAGCCACACACAAAATTCATGGATCAACTCCAACAAAACTTCAACACACCAATAAATCACAAAAAAAAATTGGGGCTATTTTTCGTGGGGATTTTCGGATCAAGATGAAAAACAACAAAACTAGGCTAGAAACACAACGGGGAGGCTCCGAAATCGTGATCAATGTGGCTCATGATACCAAGATGATGTAGGGTAGAGACCCTAATCGCCCGATCTTTCATGAAAGGAGCGGATCCCGGGGAAATCACGAAGAACACGGGGAAGAACAGAAAGGAAACACAACAAGAAACACGAGAGGAAACACTAAACCGACATGAATAAGTCACACATGGGCTAGATCCTCGAGTACATAGGGAGAGATACACGAATCCACAGTCAACTAAGAATGATACACGGTAACCGGTCTTCTCCGTGAGGAGGTCTTGATGTTCTTCCCTAAAGAGGGGTCTTGAATCCGTTTGGGGATCTTCTCCGGTGGAGGCTCGAATCTTTGTGGAGAAGGTAACCAAGTGGATGAGCAAAGTTGTCTCACAAATATGAGCTAAACATTTTCTCACCCTAAAATGTAGGTAGGAGAAGAGTACTTATAGTCTAGGTGACGAAAGGGTACATGGGCCTCAGCCCAAGTGGCTGCGCGCAGGCAAGGCTGGAAGTTCCGGGTGAGGCCGGAAGTTCCGGGCGCTGGAGGTTCCGAGGAAGGTCTGGCCTAACCCGAGAGTTGGCGCGGGTGGAGCTGGATTGGCATCTGGGGGCCGGAAGGTTCGGGCTGGATGGAACTTCCGGGCGCCGGAAGGTCCGAGACGGGTTCCGGGCTAACCCGAGAGTTGGCACGCCTGGGCTGGGCGAAGTCGTCGGAGGCCGGAAGCTCCGGGTCGGCCGGAAGTTCCGGGCTCTGGTCGGAGGTTCCGGGCTATCCAGAGTGTTGACGCATGTCTCTTCTTCTCTAGTCCTCGGCTCCGAGTCTTGGGCGTTGTACCTGATCACATAGCATCTCCGACTTAGGAAGTAGCCATGTCTCACTTGCAGAGGGGGGAAACTCAAGTAGGAGTGATGTCACCTCGGATTGAATAGCATGTGCCCTAGCCCTTGTCATGGGTCCACTTGGAGCTTGGATAGTTGAGGGGGCGTCCATGGGGATGGTCGTGGGATGCTCCGCATCATGGCGAGATGACAACAATGCTACGATGGAGATCAAGGTGTCAAGCCGGTGATGTTGGTGATCATGACGGTGCTTTGGAGATGGAGATCAAAGGCACAAGATGATGATGGCCATATCATATCACTTATTTTGATTGCATGTGATGTTTATCCTTTATGCATCTTATTTTGCTTCGTATGGTGGTAGCATTATAAGATGATCTCTCACTAAATTTCAAGGTATAAGTGTTCTCCCTGAGTATGCACCGTTGCTAAAGTTCGTCGTGTCGAGACACCACGTGATGATCGGGTGTGATAAGCTCTACGTTCACATACAACGCGTGCAAGCCAGTTTTGCACACGCGGAATACTCGGGTTAAACTTGACGAGCCTAGTGATGAGAACATCAATACCATTGTTACACCCACAGCCCCTACTGTTACATATACTGGACCAATTACTAGAGCTCGCGCATGCCAATTAAATTACCAGGTACTTTCGTTTCTTGGTAATGATTCTAATGTTCATGAGATTATGATGCTGCCTAAATTGGATACATTTGTTTTGCTTACAAATGAAGGGCCTAGCTTGGAGAAGGATGAACATTGGAGCAAGAACACGCATGGAGTTGATGGCATGCGCAAGGGGATCAAGAACGGAGTTACAAGTGATGATTTCGGGACTTTGAAGCCGCCATAAGGAGTGCATGAAGCCTTGGACGAAATATACAAGATGCCACTTCATAATATTCGTCCATAGGCTATTCTAGGTGCTGCGTCACCTTATTAATGGGCCAGGCCCATGTAATTTCGAAATACTTAAGTATAGGCTATTTTTAGAGTCTGATAGAGGCAAAGGTGTCCCGTCTTTCGATGAGATGATGGATATCGCTTTGGTGGAAGTCGACTTTGACAATCCGACTATGAACGTGCGAGGACGTCGCGCCTTAGCAATCGCTAAACCAACTCTGAGAGGTTATTGACCATGCCGGAGCACGATCAACCTGACCACGAGGGTCTGTTTCCTGCGAGCAAACGAAGAACAAGCAAGAAACTAAGATTGCAATCTGGATATTGCGAATATAAGATGAAAAGCTTTATTGATGAAGGTGGGGTTCTGTGACGCCTTTGTCTGGTCGTTGAACACAAACGAAGTACGCGAAGTTGCAGCTATGGCAAACTTTTAATCTAAACAAAACCCAAAGTCTAAACGGTGCCCTAAGGGCTGTATATATGGAGGAAGAGAGGGGGAATTTCGTGGCCCTTGGTGGAGGGGTCCGAAATCAACCCTATCTCTTGTTTCCCCACACATACGGACTCTAAAAATTGCCTATACTTATGTATTTCGAAATTACATGGGCCTGGCCCAATAAAAAGGTGACGCAGCACCTATAATAGCCTCTGGACGAAATTTATGAAGTGACATCTTGTATATTTCGTCCAAGGCTTCATGCACTCGTTATGGAGGCTTCAAAGACCTGAAATCATCACTTGTAACTCTGTTCTTGTTCCCCTTGCGCATGCCATCATCTCCATGCTTGTTCTTGCTCCAATGTTCATCCTTCTCCAAGCTAGGCCCTTCATTTGTAAGCAAAACAAATGTATCCAATTTAGGCAACATTATTCTCATGAACATTAGAATCATTACCAAGAAACGAAAGTACCTGGTAATTTAGTTGGTGTGCGCGAGCTCTAGTAATTGGTCCAGTATGTATAGCAGCAGGGGCTGTGGGTGTAACAATGGTATTGATGTCCTCATCATCCTCCCCTTCTTGAAATGAAGTCGTCCTCGACGGAAGCTCATCTTCCTCACCCAAATAAGGCTTCAAATCTGCAATGTTAAAAGTGGGACTAACCCCAAAATCTGCAGGCAGCTCAAGTTTATATGCATTATCATTTATTTTCTCTAACACCTTAAAGGGACCATCAGCCCGTGGCATGAGCTTTGATTTGCGCAAATCAGGAAATCTATCCTTACGCAAATGTAACCAAACAAGATCTCCAGGTGCAAACACAACATGTTTTCTACCCTTATCTCCAGCAAGTTTATATTTGGCATTCATACGCTCAATGTTTTCCTTAGTTAACTCATGCATTTTTAAAATCAATTCAACACGTTGTTTAGCATCGAAATTAACCTTCTCCGAAGATGGAAGAGGCAACAAATCAATAGGTGCACGAGGTAGGAAACCATACACAACTTCAAAAGGGCACATCTTAGTAGTAGAATGTAATGAACGATTATAAGCAAATTCAATATGAGGCAAGCATCCCTCCCACATTTTCTTATTACTCTTCAAAACAGCCCTAAGCATAGTAGACAATGTTCTATTGACTACTTCAGTTTGGCCATCAGTTTGGGGGTGACAAGTAGTACTAAAAAGCAGTTTAGTCCACAACTTAGCCCATAAACATCTCCAAAAGTGGCTAAGAAATTTAGTATCACGATCTGAAACAATAGTATTTGGCACACCATGCAAGCGAATAATTTCACGAAAGAACAAATCAGCAACATTAACAACATCATCGCTTTTATGACATGGTATAAAGTGTGCCATTTTCGAGAATCTATCCACGACAACAAATATGCTATCCCTCCCCTTCTTTGTTCGAGGTAAACCTAAAACAAAGTCCATAGATATATCCTCCCAAGGAACACTAGGTACAGGCAAAGGCATATATAAACCATGAGGATTGAGTCGTGACTTAGCTTTTTGACATGTAGTGCAGCGAGCAATAAAACGCTCAACATCCCGTCTCATCTTCGGCCAAAAGAAATGTGTAGCAAGTACGTCCTCCGTCTTCTTCACGCCAAAGTGTCCCATTAATCCTCCTCCATGCGCCTCCTGCAACAACAAAAGACGAACGGAGCTAGCTGGAATGCATAGCTTGTTAGCACGAAACACAAATCCATCGTTAACGACAAACTTGTTCCACATTCTTCCTTCTTTACAATTCTGCATTACATCTTTAAAATCAGCATCATGCACATATTGATCTTTGATGGTCTCCAAACCAAATATTTTGAAGTCAAGTTGTGAAAGCATAGTATAGCGACGAGACAATGCATCAGCAATAACATTTTCTTTTCCCTTCTTGCGTTTAATGACATAAGGGAAAGTCCCAATGAATTCAACCCATTTAGCATGTCTACGATTCAGTTTAGCTTGACTTTTAATATGTTTCAAAGATTCATGATCAGAATGTATAACAAATTCTTTGGGCCATAAATAATGTTGCCATGTTTCTAAGGTCTGAGCATATAATTCTTTATCATAAGTAGAATAATTCAGACTAGGCCCACTCAATTTTTCAGAAAACTATGCAACAGGTTTGCCATCTTGTAATAACACACCTCCTAATCCAATTCCACTAGCATCACATTCAAACTCAAAAGTCTTATTAAAATCAGGAAGTTGGAGTAAAGGAGCATGTGTCAATTTATCTTTCAATACCGAGAAGGCTTCTTCCTGTGCGGTACCCCAAAGAAAAGGCACATCTTTCTTTGTAAGCTCATTGAGAGGTGCAGCAATGGTGCTGAAATCTCTCACAAAACGCCAATAGAATCCAGCGAGGCCAAGAAAACTCCTCACTTGTGTGACTGTTTTGGGCTGCGGCCAACTCTCAATAGCTTCAATCTTGGCTTTATCAACTTCAATTCCCTGTGGAGTAACAACATAGCCAAGAAAAGATACTCGGTCGGTGCGAAAGGTGCACTTCCCAAGGTTACCAAACAAACGTGCATCACGTAGAGAAATAAAAACAGCACGTAAATGTTCCAAATGTTCTTCCAAAGATCTGCTATAAATCAGTATATCATCAAAATAGACTACCACAAATCGTCCAATGAAAGCACGTAAAACTTCGTTCATTAGTCTCATGAAAGTACTAGGCGCATTAGTTAACCCAAAAGGCATGACTAACCACTCATATAATCCAAACTTAGTTTTAAATGCTGTTTTCCATTCATCCCCCAATTTCATACGAATTTGATGGTATCCACTACGCAAATCAACTTTGGAGAATATTGTAGAGCCACTCAATTCATCAAGCATATCATCTAGCCTAGGAATAGGATGACGATAACGAATAGTAATATTATTAATGCCTCTACAATCAACACACATACGCGATGTACCATCCTTTTTCGGCACTAGAATAATAGGAACAGCACAAGGACTAAGGGATTCGCGTATATAACCTTTGTCGAGAAGCTCTTGTACTTGACGCATAATCTCCTTCGTCTCCTCTGGATTGGTACGGTATGGCGCATGGTTTGGCAGTGAAGCACCGGGAATTAAGTCGATCTGATGCTCAATCCCTCGAATAGGTGGTAATCCCGGTGGCACGTCTTGTGGAAAGACGTCAGCGAACTCCTGCAAAATGTTAGTGATAGCAGGAGGCAAAGAGGAAGGCACGTCCTCGAATGAAAATAATGCCTCTTTACACACAAAAGCATAGCAAACAGATTTGCTGAAATCTAGCTCATCAATATCAGATTTGGTGGCAAACAAACATGCACTTTTCAATTTAATTTCAGAAGCAACACTAGATGGTTTATTATTAGGCTTCATTTGTTGCTCAAATTCTTTTGCGACAATCTGATTTTCACTCTTATTCTTCTCTTGTTTTGCTTTATTAGCTCTATTAATATCATCTTTCAAAATAGAATCAGGAGTCATAGGAAGCAAAGTAATATTCTTATCCTTATGAACAAGAGTATACTGATTGTTTCTACCATGGTGTACAGAATTTTTATCAAATTGCCATGGTCTACCAAGTAATAAGGAACATGCTTGCATAGGTACCACATCACAATCAACATAATCAGCATATGTAGATATACTAAAATGCACACGAACAGTACGTGTTACCTTAACCTTGCCGCTGTTGTTGAACCGTTGGATGTAGTAAGGATGTGGATGTGGTCTTGTGGTGAGAGAAAGCTTCTCCACCATCTCCATGCTAGCCAAGTTGTTGCAGCTCCCTCCATCTATGATGACGCGCACAGAACGTTCTTTCACAACTCCCTTGGTATGGAACAAATTATGCCTCTGATTTTGCTCAGCTTGTGTGACCTGCACACTCAAAACACGTTGAGCAACTAAACATTCATACCTGTCAGCGTCTTCAGGAGCCATGTATTGCGTCTCATGATCAGAATCATCTCCACCATGTTCTTCACGTGTAATAAGAGCCAAAGTCTCCTCATCATAGTCACTAGCGGACTCATATCCACCATCCGCGGTAGCAATCATCACACGCGGAGATTTGCATTCTCTCGCATAATGACCTCCTCCCTTACAACGACGACAAATAATATCACTTGTGTGCCCTGTTGATGCCATGGAAGAAGAAGAACTCTGTGCAGGCCCAGCAGGTGCGCTCTTGGCAGATAATGGTGGTTGTGCCTGTTTTCTTGTATCACGACTGGAGGAGGCACGTGATTGAGGTGCTGCTGCAGTTGAAGTAGAAGATGCACGCGGTGTCCATGATGAAGGTCGGCCTGCAGAAAAGTTAGTTCGCGCCAATGCTTGTCGATCCTGCACTTCACGTTCAGCTTTACAAGCAAGATGGAATAAACGAGTGATATTAGTATACTCCTTATAGTCTAGAATGGTCTGAATCTCTCTATTTAATCCACCCAGAAAACATGCAAGCATAGCTTCATTCTCCTCAACAATACCACATCTAATCATGCCAGTTTGTAATTCCTGATAATATTCTTCTACAGAATTTTTTCCTTGTCTTAAGCACTGTAATGTCTGAAGCAATTCACGTTGATAATATGGTGGAACCCAACGAGTACGCATAGCAGTTTTCAAAGCAGCCCAAGTAGTTGGAATAGGATATAATCTACAATGTTCAGACCACCATACACAGGCAAAACTAGTGAAAGCACAAACAGCAGCAGCAACTCGTCTCTCCTCAGGATATTGTAAACATGTAAATCGTTGTTCAGTTTCTAACTCCCAAGTAAGATATATATCAGGAACATATCTACCTCAAATTGTGGAATATTCAATTTTAGTTTAGGAATATGGACATCATCTCGTACCTGAGGTGGTGGTGCAGGCCTACCATTACGAATATATACCTGAGGTCGACCTGCTGGTGGTGGTGCAGGTGGTTGCACGTAGTGCTGATTTTGATCAACCTCATCCTCATAATCTCCCACATAATCAAATTCCTCCGCATCAGCAGCAGGAGCCACAGAAGTATCAACAGCAGCACCAACAGTTTGGCCAAACGCAAGAGGAACACGGCTCGCTCGGCGAAGGTCTGTTTCGCGACGTGGAGGTAGTCGTTGTTGTTGTTGTTGGAGAGGTGCGTTAGGTGCAGCGGGTGGTGGTGGTGGAAGACGCGCGATCAATTCATTAAACTTTTTATCGAGCTTTGTTTCGAACGTCTTCTCCATGCCATCTATCTTCTCCATGGCCTCTTCAAATCTGTTTAGCACATCTTGCACCTGTCCACTCATCATTTGCTGAAATTTATCATGCAAATCCTTATTCGTCATGTTCTCCCAGTCAGTCTCGTCGGCTTGTGATCCTAGCATGGTTAGCAGCAATAGAAACACACAAGAATATGATCCTACAGACTACTAACAAGAGGTGGTGGTGGGTGTCACAAATCCGTCAAGCAAATCTCAAATTCTTACCAGTTCTTACCCAGCAGCAGGCGATGATCGGCAACCGTTGTAGTGAAAAACTCTCAAAGCTTGGATAGAGCGATTTCCAGGGAGAGTCAAAACGCACGACGTAGATGTATGTGGAGCTGGGAAGGCTTATAATATGGTAGCAAAAAGGGTCAGCAATAATCAATTCAGAGATGCAAAGTTGAATAAACGCTCAACGACGGTACTGTGCTGGTCCTAGGCTAGACTGTGCTAGAGATGCGAGCCTAGAACACCAACAAAAACACGGCGCGACACGTAAACAAGGGAAAAAGCACACTCTGTTTTTTTCTCCTTTTTTTTGCGCTGTTTTTTTTTGCGCTGCTTTTTTTTCGAAAAATCACTATAATGGCGAGTGTCTCAAAACTCTTCCTATGTCAAACTGACAGGATGGTCACAAAATTTTTTCGACCATTTTTTTTTCGACTGCCCGGATTCAAAAACTGGAAACGGGTCAAAAAAAACTTCCTATAATGGCACCTGTCTCAAAACACTCAGAAACACCTAAAAATAGGATAGCCAGAATTTTTTTTGAAAAATGCGTTTTCGAAAAATTTTGGTCCTAAACGGAGGGTGGTTTCCGGACTCTTTTTTTTGGCGAATCCTACTCCGGCAAGGAAACACGAATCGGAATCTAGATGGATCTCAAAAACAAACCTAATATGACAAGAACTCGGATTGGTGGTGGATATATGGTGGTAGATGGCAGCGCTGGTAGTATATGACAGCGGTGGTGGTATATGGATACAGATTCGAAGCGGTGGCGGATAAGCGGTGGTGGTAGATGGCAGGGGCGATGATGATGGTGCGGCGGCGGCGTGACAACATATGACCAGAACTCGAAACTCTAAAAGACTAGACTCTAAGACCGGCAACTAGACACGACGATGCAACCACAAATTCAACAAAGCAAAACCCTAAAAAGATTATGCAAAGGCTCAGATTGGTTCGGATATGATGAACTAACCCTAATTTTTTTGTGGCTTTTTCGTGGACTGTAGGTATGAAGAACAGACTCGATCTAAACTACGAAAAACTGTAAAATCTCACCGAGCAACCTGGAGCTCTGATACCCCTTGATAGAGGCAAAGGTGTCCCGTCTTTCGATGAGATAATGGATATCGCTTTGGTGGAAGTCGACTTTGACGATCCGACTACGAACGTGCGAGGACGTCGCGCCTTAGCAATCGCTAAACCAACTCCGAGAGGTTATTGACCACGCCGGAGCACGATCAACCTGACCACGAGGGTCTGTTTCCTGCGAGCAAACGAAGAACAAGCAAGAAACTAAGATTGCAATCTGGATATTGCGAATATAAGATGAAAAGCTTTATTGATCAAGGTGGGGTTCTGTGACGCCTTTGTCTGGTCGTTGAACACAAACGAAGTACGCGAAGTTGCAGCTATGGCGAACTTTTAATCTAAACAAAACCCAAAGTATAAACGGTGCCCTAAGGGCTGTATATATGGAGGAAGAGAGGGGGAATTTCGTGGCCCTTGGTGCAGGGGTCCGAAATCAACCCTATCTCTTGTTTCCCCACACATACGGACTCTAAAAATAGCCTATACTTATGTATTTCGAAATTACATGGGCCTGGCCCAATAAAAAGGTGACGCAGCACCTATAATAGCCTCTGGACGAAATTTATGAAGTGACATCTTGTATATTTCGTCCAAGGCTTCATGCACTCGTTATGGAGGCTTGAAAGACCTGAAATCATCACTTGTAACTCTGTTCTTGTTCCCCTTGCGCATGCCATCATCTCCATGCTTGTTCTTGCTCCAATGTTCATCCTTCTCCAAGCTAGGCCCTTCATTTGTAAGCAAAACAAATGTATCCAATTTAGGCAGCATCATATTCTCATGAACATTAGAATCATTACCAAGAAACGAAAGTACCTGGTAATTTAGTTGGCGTGCGCGAGCTCTAGTAATTGGTCCAGTATGTATAGCAGCAAGGGCTGTGGGTGTAACAATGGTATTGATGTCCTCATCAGAGTCCGTATGTGTGGGGAAACAAGAGTTAGGGTTGGTTTCGGACCCCACCCTCAAGGGCCACGAAATTCCCCCCCTCTTCCTCCATATATACAGCCCTTAGGGCGTCGTTTAGACTTTGGGTTTTGTTTAGATTAAAAGTTCGCCAGAGCTGCAACTTCGCGTACTTGGTTTGTGTCCAACGACCAGACCAAGACGTCACAGAACCCCACCTTGATCAATAAAGCTTTCATCTTATATTCGCAATATCCCGATTGCAATCTCAGTTTCTTGCTTATTCTTCGTTTGCTCGCAGGAAACAGACCCTCGTGGTCAGGTTGATCGTGCTCCGGCGTGGTCAATAACCCTTGGAAGTTGGTTTAGCGATTGCTAAGGCGTGACGTCTCGCACGTTCGTAGTCGGATCATCAAGGTCGACTCTCACAGAAAACGATAGCCACCATCTCATCGAAACATCGGGACACCTTAGCCTCTATCAAGTGGTATCAGATTTCCAGGTTGCTCGGTGAGATTTTACAGTTTTTCGTAGATTAGATCGAGTCTGTTCTTCATACCTACAGTCCACGAAAAAGCCACAAAAAAATTAGGGTTAGTTCATCATATCCGAACCAATCTGAGCCTTTGCATAATCTTTTTAGGGTTTTTGCTTTGTTGAATTTGCGGTTGCATTGTCGTGTCAAGTTGCTGGTCTTAGAGTCTAGTCTTTTAGAGTTTCGAGTTCTGGTCATAAGTTGTCACGCCGCCGCCGCACCATCATCATCGCCCATCTACCACCATTGCTTATCCGCCACCACTCTGAATCCATATCCATATACCACCACCAATCCGTATCCATATACCACCACCAATCTGTATCCATATACCACCACCGCTACCATATACCACCACCGCTGCCATATACCACAACCATATATCCACCACCAATCCGAGTTCTTCTCATATTAGGTTTGTTCTTGAGATCAATCTAAATTTTGATTCGTGTTTCCTTGCCTGCGTAGGTCTCGGGAAAAAAAAGAGTTTGGAGACCCCCGGGCAGTTTTTAGGCCAAAATTTTCACGGGCAAATTTTTTTTCCCAATCCTATTTTTAGGCTTTTCTGAGTCTTTTGAGCCACGTGACATCATAGTGATTTTTTGTCGCACTTTTTCGTCGTCGCTGCCCTGATTTCCGAAAAAAGAAGTGAAAAAAAATTTCGTGCCCATCCTATCAGTTTGACGAGGGAAGAGTTTTTAGACACTCGCCATTATAGTGATTTTTCGCAAAAAAAAAGAGGAGCGCAAAAAAAAGAGCAAAAAAAAGAGTTCCAGAGTGTGCTTTTCCCTTATTTACGTGCAGCGCCGTGATTTTGTTAGTGTTCTAGGCTCACGTCTCTAGCACGGTCTAGCCTAGGACCAGCACAGTACCGTCGTTGAGCGTTTATTCAACTTTGCATCTCTGAATTGATTATTGCTGACCCTTTTTGCTACCATACTATAAGCCTTCCCAGCTCCACATACATCTACGTCGTGCGTTTGACTCTCCCTGGCAATCGCTCTATCCAAGCTTTTGAGAGTTTTGACTACAACGGTTGCCGATCACCGCCTGCTGCTGGGTAAGAACTGGTAAGAATTTGAGATTTGCTGGACGGATTTGTGACACCCGCCACCACCACCACTTGTTAGTAGTCTGTAGAATCATATTCTTGTGTGTTTCTATTGCTGCTAACCATGCCAGGATCACAAGCCGACGAGACTGACTGGGAGAACTTGACGAACAAGGAGCTTCATGATACGTTTCAGCAAATGATGAGTGGACAGGTGCAAGATGTGATAAACAGATTTGAAGAGGCCATGGAGAAGATAGATGGCATGGAGAAGACGTTTGAAACAAAGCTCGATAACAAGTTTGCTGAATTGCTTTCGCGTTTTCCACCACCACCACCGGCTGCTCCTGCCGCACCTCTACAACAACAACAACAACATCGACTACCTCCACGTCGGGAAACAGCCCTCCGCCGAGCGAGCCGTGTCCCTCTTCAGTCGGGCCAAACTGCTGGTGCTGCTGTTGATAATTCTGTGGCTCCTACTGCTGATGTGGAGGAGGATGATTATGTGGGAGATTATGAGGATGAGGTTGATCAAAATCAGAACTACGTGCGACCACCAGCACAACAACCCCTACTGTTACATATACTGGACCAATTACTAGAGCTCGCGCACGCCAATTAAATTACCAGGTACTTTCGTTTCTTGGTAATGATTCTAATGTTCATGAGATTATGATGCTACCTAAATTGTATACATTTGTTTTGCTTACAAATGAAGGGCCTAGCTTGGAGAAGGATGAACATTGGGGCAAGAACATGCATGGAGTTGATGGCATGCGCAAGGGGATCAAGAACGGAGTTACAAGTGATGATTTCAGGACTTTGAAGCCGAAATTCCCCCCTCTTCCTCCATATATACAGCCCTTAGGGCGTCGTTTAGACTTTGGGTTTTGTTTAGATTAAAAGTTCGCCATAGCTGCAACTTCGCGTACTTCGTTTGTGTCCAACGACCAGACCAAGACGTCACAGACCCCCACCTTGATCAATAAAGCTTTCATCTTATATTCGCAATATCCCGATTGCAATCTCAGTTTCTTGCTTGTTCTTCGTTTGCTCGCAGGAAACAGACCCTCGTGGTCAGGTTGATCGTGCTCCGGCATGGTCAATAACCCTCGAAAGTTGGTTTAGCGATCGCTAAGGCGCGACGTCTCGCACGTTCGTAGTCGGATCGTCAAGGTCGACTCCCACAGAAAACGATAGCCACCATCTCATCAAAACATCGGGACACCTTAGCCTCTATCACCTAGCATATGCAGATATGGCCTCGCAACACTGAGACCGAAAGGTCGAGCGTGAATTATATAGTAGATATGATCAACATAATGATGTTCACCATTGAAAACTACTCCATCTCACGTGATGATCGGACATGGTTTAGTTGATATGAATTACGTGATCATTTAGATGAGTAGAGAGATGGCTATCTAAGTGGGAGTTCTTAAGTAAGATGATTAATTGAACTTTAATTTATCATGAACTTAGTACCTGATAGTATTTTGCATGTCTATGTTGTTGTAGATAAATGGCACATGCTACTGTTACTTTAAATTTTAATGCGTTCCTAGAGAAAGCTAAGTTGAAAGATGATGGTAGCAACTACACGGACTGGGTCCGTAACTTGAGGATTATCCTCATTGCTGCACATAAGAATTACGTTCTGGAAGCACCGCTAGGTGCAAAGCCCGTTTTAGGAGCAACACCAGATGTTATGAATGTCTGGCTGAGCAAAGCTGATGATTACTCGATAGTTCAGTGTCCCATTCTTTACGGCTTAGAATGGGGACTTCAACGATGTTTTGAACGTCATGGAGCATATGAGATGTTCCAGGAGTTGAAGTTAATATTTAAAGCAAATGCCTGAATTGAGAGATATGAAGTCTCCAGTAAGTTCTATAGCTGCAAGATGGAGGAGAATAGTTCTGTCAGTGAACATATACTCAGAATGTCTGGGTACCACAACCACTTGACTCAATTGGGAGTTAATCTTCCTGATGATAGTGTCATTGACAGAGTTCTTCAATCACTGCCACCAAGCTACAAAAGCTTCGTGATGAACTATAATATGCAAGGGATGGATAAGACAATTTGATAGATGCGAGGGTGTTCCGATCTTTCGATGAGATGATAACTATCGATTTGGTGGAGACGACTTTGACGATCCGAGTACAAACATGCACGACGTTGCGCCTTAGCAATCGCTAAACCAATCTCCCGAGGTTACTGACGATGCTGGAAGCACGATTAGCCTGACCACGAAGGTCTATTCCTGCACGCAATCAAAGAACAAGCAAGAATATGATAATGCAATCTGAATATTGCGAATATATATGAAGTATTGACAATGGTGGGGATCCGTAAGCGGTCTTGGTCTGGTCGTTGGACACAAACGAAGTACACGAAGTTGCAATGGCTAACTTTTAACTAAACAAATCCCAAGGAAAAAGCTACTAGATGGATCTACTTATATAGGAGCAAGGGGTGGCGGGCAAGGAGGTGGAAGGACGTCCCAAGGCAGCCTAAAACTAAACCTATGTCGTACAAGGCTCATGGGCCCAAGTGGAGGTGATGCAACACCTTTGGACTTGTTATTTGACTCGGATTCTGCTGCAATGTCAGATTGTTTCGTCGATATCTCAATGCTCCGGATGAATTTGAAGGTGAATCCAATTGGATTGGAAAGAGCACGAAATCTAGTTTCCAACAAAAAAAGAATCATCCAATTCGGAGTCCGTATAAAAAAGTTGTTGGCGTTTTGAGTCAGGTATGCCTGTGTAGTCCGAATCTGAATGCAGAACGTGAGAGACTTGGACTCTATCTTCTCTTCGGCCAAAAGTGACGTGAGAGAACTTTTTGAACATAAAGTAAACATCTCTTTCTCCCTTATCTTCATATGTAGATTGTACAAATGCCCCATATACTTGCAATTAGACATAACACAAAAGTGTGTGAAGTATTTTTGTTCTGGATAACATAAATAGATTATTGAATAGTTTGCACTAGAAATCACGTGACAAATATGCATGTATGCAATATTTTTGGTCGTATCCAAGGTAGTCATGTCCTCATCATCCCCCCCCTTCTTGAAAACAAAGCCGTCCTCGGCGTTGCTTAATCTGAAATATGGCTAACAAAAGAGACAAGGTGTATATGTTGTATATGTATATGTCATCCATTTTTACTTCCCTTAATTTTTGCACATATGACACATTTACACATGAGTAACTTTCATAGTTTATAAAATGTAAAGCCAAAATATTATCACGATTATTTTAAGGCATGAAAATGTTGCAACTCAATTTGCACATATAAGTGAAGCTCTTATTCATATCAAAAGATTGACAATGTCATTAAACCATCCCAACATTGGGGAATAAACCTTATTTGCATGAAATTTACATGCTACCACGTGCTTAAATAAGCAAACATGCAATAAGTCATTGGACACAGAATCATCACCAAGATTAGAGGTCATATCAAAATGATTAAACATTAGTTCTTTTGCATCAACAATTAATTCAATGGGTGCACTCAAAATTGTTGGTATTTTAGTTGTTTTATCGCATGGCAAAGTCAAATTATCAACATAGTCCTCTAAAATAGGTGGTACGATCAAAGTAGTGGGTAGCTCATTAGATGATGCATTCAAATTGACAAGGCATTCATCATTCTCATGTAGAGATGGAAGATCAGTACCTTTGTCATTACCTCTTATGATCAACGCAGCTGATGTAGCGACTCTCGGGGGCGATGTGTCACATGGTGGATGTGATGTAGTCCTCACAACAACGGATGTGGTTGTCATAGTATGCCTAGTAGTTGAAGGAACAATCATACCAACTCTTGGAATGTGCACCATGCGCTTGTTCTCCTCGTGGGCAACACGTCGTTTTATTTCCTGTTCAGCTTTGCAAGCAAGACGAAACAAATGGTCCATAGGATAACACTCTTCATGAATTAATATCTCTTGAATATCATGGTTTAATCCTCCCCAAAATCTATCCATAAAATCATCTTCACTTTCTTCTAAAGAGGAATGCAATAAGGTAGTTTGTAAATCATCATAATATTTTGTTACAGTGTCACTACCTTGTTTTAAATGTTGCAACTTCTTAATCATGTCGCGAGTATAATAAGAGGGAATGAAAGTATGTTGCATGGCAAGTTTCAAATCATCCCATGTAGTAGGTATATAATCAGGGTGTAACCGACCATATTCACTCCACCAAACCAAAGCATAACCAGTGAAAGAACCAACTGCAACCTTAACCTTCTTATGTTCATCAAAATTATGGGAAGCAAATATATTTTTTATTTTGAACTCCCATTCAATATATAAAGCAGGTCTAAAACGGCCATTAAATGGTGGTATAGATACATTAACCTGGTCATGTGCATTTGGATGTTTGTGCACCTCTTGTGACAGTTGTGGTATTTGCAAAGGTGGTGGCATGTCTCCCATGATCGACAAAGCCCATGAATTGACTCTGGATCCTATCATGATTAGTAGAAACAGGAAACAGAATCCAAAAAAATGTTCCTATGAACTACTTGGAAGTGGTGGTAAAACGCTCATAGTATAGAAAATCTCAATATCTTACAAGTTCTTACCATGCAGTAGGTGATGATCGACAACCAGCGGTGTCAAATAACTCTGAAGATTGAGTAAGGCGATTGCCAAGGGAACGTACGTATACACGGTGTAGAAATATGTGGAGCTGGGTTGGCTATATATGGTAGCAACAGATTAGCAATAATCAATTCAAAGATGCAATGTTGAATAAACGTTCAACGACGGTACTGTGCTGGTCCTAGGCTAGACCGAACTAGATACGCGAGCCTAGAACACTAATGAGGTCACGCCGTAGCACAACTAGCATCAATAAAGGATATGAAGTAGATTTGGACAGCAAGATGTAAGTGAAAATCACAATAGCAGTAAAGATAATGATATGAAACAACTTTCTCTCCAACTTTTCTCTCGAGAAGTTTGTGCCAATTTTTTGATAATTTTTTTCAAGAATGATGTTGACTCAAGCTTTCAAACGCAAAAGGAATCACTCAATTCCGAGTTGATATGAGGAGTCGAAAAATTCAAAAACTGACGTGAAAAACTGGAATAAGCTGTGTCCGTGCACTTTAGAGAGCAAAAAGACCTATTTAGAAGCCGATTTTGAGGTCCCAAATATTGAACTAGCTTTTGCAACTATTTAGATGCGGCTCGTCGCTAGCTTTCATTTTGAGTACTTGCGGAGCCAAAACAGACTTCGTATGAGGAAGTTATGCCTATTTTACTGAACAATGCACAAAAAATATTCCAATCCGAATTCAACTACCAGATTGAGTCTAGATAGATCCGAATTTTGTTTTTTTCTTCTCCCTTTTTTTCCTCAGTTTTTTTCTTTTTTTCTCTCTCATTTTTTTCTCTTTCTTTTTTTATCTCTCCCTCTTTCCAAAACAAACTAGATATGATGTAGATTGGATCAAGCGAAGATGGGAACGATCTCAATTGTGATTATGACAATGAACGGTGGGTAGCACGTGAAGGAAATTTATGGATGGGTGATGGACAGCGGAAGAGATAATGATGCAGCGGCGGCATGACTAATGTGAATAGAACTTGAAACTCTAAACGAACTAGACACTAAGACCAGCAACTCGACACGACGATGCAACCGATAATTCAACTATGCAAGCAATGAAAAGAAAAATTGCAAAGGCTCAGACTGGCTTGGACAAAGGATGAATAGATCTAACTTTTTTTGTGGCTTTTTCTTGGACAATAGGTAAGAAAATAAATCTAATCGAGGAAAAACTGGAAATTCTCACCGAGCAACCTGAAAACTGATACCACTTGATAGATGCGAGGGTATCCCGATCTTTCGATGACATGATAACTATCGATTTGGTGGAGAGGACTTTGACGATCCGACTACAAACGTGCGCGATGTTGTGCCTTAGCAATCGCTAAACCAATCTCCTGAGGTTACTGACAATGCTGGAAGCACGAACAGCCTGACCACGAAGGTCTGTTCCTGCACGCAATCGAAGAACAAGCAAGAATATGATAATGCAATCTGAATACTGCGAATATATATATGAAGTATTGACAATGGTGGGGATCCGTAAGCGGTCTCGGTCTGGTCGTTGTACACAAACGAAGTACACGAAGTTGCAATGGCTAACTTTTAACTAAACAAATCCCAAGGAAAAAGCTACTAGATGGATCTACTTATATAGGAGCAAGGGGTGGCGGCCAAGGAGGTGGAAGGACGTCCCAAGGCAGCCTAAAACTAATCCTAGGTCATACAAAGCTCATGGGCCCAAGTGGAGGTGATGCAACACCTTTGGACTTGTTGTTTGACTCGGATTCTGCTGCAATGTCAGATTGTTTCGTTGATATCTCAATGCTCCGGATGAATTTGAAGGTGAATCCAATTGGATTGGAAAGAGCACGAAATCTAGTTTCCAAAAAAAATCACCCAATTCGGAGTCCATATGAAAAAGTTGTTGGCGATTTGAGTTAGGTATGTCTGTGCAGTCCGAGTCTGAATGCAGAACGTGAGAGACTTGGACTCTATGTTCTCTTGGGCCAAAAGTGACGTGAGAGAACTTTTTGAACAACAACTAAACATCTCTTTCTCCATTATCTTCATATGTGGATCGTTCAAATGTCCCATATACCTGCAATTAGATAGAACACAAAAGTGTGTGAAGTATTTTTGTTCTGGATAACATAAATAGATTATTGAATAGTTTGCACTAGAAATCACCTGACAAATATGCATGTATGCAATATTTTTGGTCGTATCCAATGATGAGGACATCAATACCACTCTTACACCCACAGCCCCTGCTGCTATACATAGTGGACCAAGGCGTCACAGAACCCCACCTTGATCAATAAAGTTTACATCTTATATTCGCAATATCCCGATTGCAATCTCAGTTTCTTACTTGTTCTTCGTTTGCTTGCAGGAAACAGACCCTCGTGGTCAGGTTGATCGTGCTCCGGCGTGGTCAATAACCCTCGGAAGTTGGTTTAGCAATTGCTAAGGCGCGACGTCTCACACATTCGTAGTCGGATCGTCAAGGTCGACTCCCACAGAAAACGATAGCCATCATCTCATCGAAACATCGGGACACCTTAGCCCCTATCAAGTGGTATCAGATTTTCAGGTTGCTCGGTGAGATTTTCCAGTTTTTCATAGTTTAGATCGAGTCTGTTCTTCATACCTACAGTCCATGAAAAAAGCCAAAAAAATTTAGGGTTAGTTCATCATATCCGAACCAATCTGAGCCTTTGCATAGTCTTTTTAGAGTTTTGCTTTGTTGAATTTGTGGTTGCATCATCGTGTCGAGTTGCTGGTCTTAGCATCTAGTCCCTTAGAGTTTCGAGTTCTGTTCACAGGTTGTCACACCACCGCCGCACCATCGTCATCATCATTGCCATATACCACCACCCCACCATATACATCGCGACTGCCATATACAACCACCAATCCGAGTCCACATATACCATCGCCATATACAACCACCAATACGAGTCCGCATATACCATGGCCATATACCACCACCAGTCCGAGTTCCACCAGATTCATCACCGCCAACAGTCCGAGTTCCACCAGATTTATCTCCGCTACCAGTCCTAGTCCGAGTCCAGTATTTGTTGCTTTGTTTTCGAGTTCCAGATCATGCGATACTTCGAGTCATGACAGAGTAGGACTCCTGAGATTCTGTGCTACCCGCAGAAGAAAAATAGTTCCAAACTAAAAAAACGAAGTCTGGAAAATTCTGGCTAGGCAGTTTTTAGACCATTTGCAGACTTTTTTGAAATTTTTTTGTTGCGGAGCAAAAAAAAGAGGAAAAAAGTGCAAAAAAAGTGAAAAAAGAAGAAAAAAATTCATATAGTGCTCCTCCCTTGTTTACGTGCCGCGCCGTTATTTTGTTCGTGTTCTAGGTCGCGTCTCTAGTACGGTCTAGTGATAGAGGCGAGGGTGTCCCGATCTTTCGATGAGACGAAGTTGCAATGGCTAACTTTTAACTAAACAAATCCCAAGGAAAAAGCTACTAGATGGATCTACTTATATAGGAGCAAGGGGTGGCGGCCAAGAAGGTGGGAGGACGTCTCAAGGCAGCCTAAAACTAACCCTAGGTCGTACAAGGCTCATGGGCCCAAGTGGAGGTGATGCAACACCTTTGGGCTTGTAGTTTGACTCGGATTCTGCTGTAATGTCAGATTGTTTCGTCCGTAACTCAACGCTCCGGACGAATTTGAAGGTGAATCCAATTGGGTTGGAAAGAGCACGAAATCTAGTTTCCAACAAAAAAATAATCACCCAATTCGGAGTCCGTATGAAAAAGTTGTTGGCGTTTTGAGTCAGGTATGTCTGTGCAGTCCGAATCTGAATCCAGAACGTGAAAGACTTGGACTCTATCTTCTCTTGGCCCAAAAGTGACGTGAGAGGACTTTTTGAATAGAACATAAACTTCTCCTTTTCCCTTATCTTCATATGTGGATTGTACAAATGTCCCATACACCTGCAATTAGACAAAACACAAAAGTGTGTGAAGTATTTTTGTTCTGGATAACATAAATAGATTATTGAATGGTTTGCATTAGAAATCACCTGACAAATATGCATGTATGCAATATTTTTGGTCGTATCCAAGGTAGTCATGTCCTCATCATCTAGCCTAGGACCAGCACAGTACCGTCGTTGAGCGTTTATTCAACTTTGCATCTCTGAATTGATTATTGCTGACCTTTTTGCTACCATATTATAAGCCTTCCCAGTTCCACATACATCTACGTCGTGCGTTTGACTCTCCCTGGCAATCGCTCTATCCAAGCTTTTGAGAGTTTTGACTACAACGGTTGCCGATCACCGCCTACAACTGGTAAGAATTTGAGATTTGCTGGACGGATTTGTGACACCTGCCACCACCACCACTTGTTAGTAGTCTGTAGGATCATATTCTTGTGTGTTTCTATTGCTGCTAACCATGCCAGGATCACAAGCCGACGAGACTGACTGGGAGAACTTGACGAACAAGGAGCTTCATGATACGTTTCAGCAAATGATGAGTGGACAGGTGCAAGATGTGATAAACAGATTTGAAGAGGCCATGGAGAAGATAGATGGCATGGAGAAGACGTTTGAAACAAAGCTCGATAACAAGTTTGCTGAATTGCTTTCGCGTTTTCCACACCACCACCGGCTGCCCCTAACGCACCTCTGCAACAACAACAACAAGAACAACGTCGCTTTCCAAATTAAGTGGGATGAGCACAACGCGTTCCCATTGACCCTGGGCCAAATTTTGGTGCCGATGTTGATGCTTTTGCCGCTCCTGCTGCTATTGCAGAAGTGGAGGACCATTACGAGGATGAGGTTGACCAAAATCAGAGCTACGTGAAACCACCAGCACCACCACCACCAGGTCGTCCTCATGCATATCATCGCAATGGTAGGGCTGCACCACGACCTGAGGTACATGACCATCTTCCTAAACTAAAATTGAATATTTCACCATTTGAGGGTAGATATGTTCCTGATATATATCTTACTTGGGAGTTAGAAACTGAACAATGATTTACATGCTTACAATATCCTGAGGAGAGACGTGTTCCTGCTGCTGTTTGTGCTTTCACTAGCTTTGCATGTGTTTGGTGGTCTAAACATTGTAGATTATATCCTATTCCAGCTACTTGGGCTGCATTGAAAACTGCTATGCGTACTCGTTGGGTTCCACCATATTATCAACGTGAATTACTTCAAAAATTGCAGCGTTTAAGACAAGGAAATTTTTTTGTAGAAGAATATTATCAGGAATTACAAACTGGCATGATTAGATGTGGTATTGTTGAGGAGAATGAAGCTATGCTTGCATGTTTTATGGGTGGATTAAATAGAGAGATTCAGACCATTCTAGAGTATAAGGAGTATACTAATATCACTCGTTTATTCCATCTTGCTTGTAAAGCTGAACGTGAAGTGCATGATCGACAGGCATTGGCGCGAACTAACTTTTCTGCAGGTCGATCTTCATCATGGACACCACATGCATCCTCTAATTCCACTCCACCAGCACCTCCATCAGGTGCCACCTCCAGCCATGATACAAGAAAGCAGGCACAACCAGCACTATCTGCCAAGAGCACACCTGCCGGACTTGCATAGAGCTCTTCTTCTTCCATGGCATCAACAGGGCACACAAGTGATATTATTTGTCGTCATTGTAAGGGAAGAGGATGTTTTGCGAGAGAATGCCAATCTCAGTGTGTGATGATTGCTACTAAGGATGGTGGGTATGAGTCCGCTAGTGACCATGATGAGGAGACTTTGGCTCTTATTACACGTGAAGAACATGGTGAAGATGATTCTGATCATGAGACGCAATACATGGCTCCTGAAGATGCTGACATGTATGAATGTTTAGTTGCTCAGCGTGTTTTGAGTGTGCAGGTCACACAAGCTGAGTAAAATTAGAGGAATAATTTGTTCCATACAAAGGGAGTTGTGAAGGAACGTTCTGTTCGCGTCATCATAGATGGAGGGAGCTGCAACAACTTGGCTAGCATGGAGATGGTGGAGAAGCTATCTCTCACCACAAGGCCACATCCACATCCTTACTACATCCAATGGTTCAACAACAGCGGCAAGGTTAAGGTAACACGTACTGTTCGTGTGCATTTTAGTATCTCTACATATGCTGATTATGTTGATTGTGATGTGGTACCTATGCAAGCATGTTCCTTATTACTTGGTACACCATGGCAATTTGATAAAAATACTGTACACCATGGTAGAAACAATCAGTATACTCTTGTTCATAAGGTTAAAAATATTACTTTGCTTCCTATGACTCCTGATTCTATTTTGATAGATGATATTAATAGAGCTAATAAAGCAAAACAGGAGAACAATAAGAGTGAAAATCAGATTGTGGCAAAAGAATTTGAGCAACAAATGAAGCCTAATAATAAACCATCTAGTGTTGCTTCTGAAATTAAATTGAAAAGTGCATGTTTACTTGCCACCAAATCTGATATTAATGATCTAGATTTTAGCAAATCTGTTTGCTATGCTTTTGTGTGCAAAGAGGCATTATTTTCATTCGAGGACGTGCCTTCCTCTTTGCCTCCTTCTGTCACTAACATTTTGCAGGAGTTCGCTGACGTCTTTCCACAAGACGTGCCACCGGGATTACCACCTATTCGAGGGATTGAGCATCAAATTGACTTAATTCCCGGTGCATCATTACCCAACCGTGCGCCATACCGTACCAATCCAGAGGAGACGAAGGAGATTATGCGTCAAGTACAGGAGCTGCTTGACAAAGGTTATATACGTGAATCCCTTAGTCCTTGTGCTGTTCCTATCATTTTAGTGCTGAAAAAGGATGGTACGTCGTGTATGTGTGTTGATTGTAGAGGCATTAATAATAGTACTATTCGTTATCGTCATCCTATTCCTAGGCTAGATGACATGCTTGATGAATTGAGTGGCTCTACAATATTCTCCAAAGTTGATTTGCGTAGTGGATACCATCAAATTTGTATGAAATTGGGAGATGAATGGAAAACGACATTTAAAACTAAGTTTGGTTTATATGAGCGGTTAGTCATGCCTTTTGGGTTAACTAATGCACCTAGTACTTTCATGAGACTAATGAACAAAGTTTTACGTGCTTTCATTGGACGATTTGTGGTAGTCTATTTTGATGATATACTGATTTATAGCAAATCTTTGGAGGAACATTTGGGACATTTACGTGTTGTTTTTATTGCTCTACGTGATGCACGTTTGTTTGGTAACCTTGGAAAGTGCACCTTTTGCACCAACCAAGTATCTTTTCTTGGTTATGTTGTTACTCCACAGGGAATTGAAGTTGATAAAGCCAAGATTGAAGCTATTGAGAGTTGGCCGCAGCCCAAAACGGTCACACAAGTGAGGAGTTTCCTTGGCCTCGCTGGTTTCTATAGGCGTTTTGTGAGAGATTTCGGCACCATTGCTGCACCTCCCAACGAGCTTACAAAGAAGGATGTGCCTTTTGTTTGGGGTACCACATAGGAAGAAGCCTTCACGGTATTGAAAGATAAGTTGACACATGCTCCTTTACTCCAACTTCCTGATTTCTATAAGACTTTTGAGCTTGAATGTGATGCTAGTGGAATTGGATTAGGAGGTGTGTTATTACAAGATGGCAAACCTGTTGCATACTTTTCTGAAAAATTGAGTGGGCCTAGTCTGAACTATTCTACTTATGACAAAGAATTATATGCTCTTGTTCGGACCTTAGAAACATGGCAACATTATTTATGGCCAAAGGAATTTGTTGTACATTCTGATCATGAATCTTTGAAACACATTAAAAGTCAAGCAAAACTGATCCGTATACTTGCTAAATGGGTTGAATTCATTGAGACTTTCCCCTGTGTCATTAAACACAAGAAGGGTAAAGAAAATGTTATTGCTGATGCATTGTCTCGTCGTTATACTATGCTTTCACAACTTGACTCTAAAATATTTGGTTTGGAGACTGTCGGTGTCAAAACCGGCGGATCTCGGGTAGGGGGTCCCGAACTGTGCGTCTAAGGCGGATGGTAACAGGAGGTAGGGAACACGATGTTTTACCCAGGTTCGGGCCCTCTTGATGGAGGTAAAACCCTACGTCCTGCTCGATTTATTCTTGATGATATGGTATTACAAGAGTTGATCTACCACGAGATCGGAGAGGCTAAACCCTAGAAGCTAGCCTATGGTATGATTGTATGTATATATCTACCGACTAGCCTAGCCTCGGTTTATATAATGCACCAGAGGCCTAGGATAACAGGAGTCCTAGCCGAATACGCCGGTGGGGAGGAGTCCTTGTCTTGACCACCAAGTCTTGTGGAATCTTCCATGTATGCGGCAGCTGTCCGAACTGGCCCATTAGTATACGGCCATGGGGGTCCTCGGCCCAATCTAACAGATTGGGAGATGACATGGTGAGTACCCCCTAGTCCAGGACACCGTCAGTAGCCCCCTGAACTGGTCTTCAAGTTAGGGACATTCCTCGATTCTTCCGAACTGTTCTTCATCTTTGGTCATCGGTCTTGAAAACTGGTTCAACAAATCTTCTCATCTTCGATCTTGAGGATTGCCGAAATGCATTCGACGAGTTTACACGTCGGGTATCCGAGGAGCCCCTTTAAGTTTCCGGCCTTTATCAATGCCTTGTTATTTTTATGCCACACCTCGGGTTTGAAGTTGTTCCTGGGAGGCAGTGTCCTCTTGCGTTCGAGCTCTAACGCGGGACTGCATTCGAGGTATCTTTTGCACTCGAGCACCAATGCCGGACTGCTTCCGAGCTCCAATGCCGAAATGTATCCGAGCTCCAACGCCGAAATATATCCGAGCTCCAACGTCGGACTGTGTCCAAGCTCCAACGCCGAAATATATCTAGGGTGTCATATCACCTTGGTTCAAAAAGGTTGAAGGAGTTCAGTCGAGCTTAATGCTGGAAATGCCCTCTATGGAGCCAGCCACTAGCGCCCGAGCTTTATGCCGGACTGCTGCCGAGGTGGTGCACCACCCCGACTGTGAGCCGGTTTTTGTCAATATTTTTTTATTGGTGCAATTTATTCTTTGCCGAGATATATAGCCAGTAGCCCTCAAGGTGTGTATCGGTCTAAAACCCGAGATGCACCTGAAGGATGATGTAAGACCGCTAATCCCAGTAGCCGCTGAGACTCGGGTTGATTTGCAAAATTGGTCTGAGGATCAAGTCCTAGATCGGCAGAATACTTCGGGACACAAAAAGCGGCGTGCTCAGTCCTCGAGACTCAGGTTGGGTGCGGCTGACCAACCTAAGGATCAAAATCTCCTCAGAAACTGTATTACACTTAAAATTTTCTGCATTGGACGGGAAATGCAGTAGCCCCTGAGACATTGGTCGGGTGGCAACACCAGTTCAGGGGATCGATGTGCCCCTTTAATATTTGTAAATAATAAGCCCGAAGCCCAGTAGCCCCCGAGCTTTAATGCGGGCACGGGTGGCCGAATTAAGGATTGATATCCATAGTAAAATCACAAATTATGTGTAATGACTCTATGTTTCCAAGTACTTTACGTCATTTAATGCTCGGATCCGCATTGTACAAAACTTTGTTGACCGACCATCGGCTTCCACCTCCTCGGCCAGTAGCCGAGGAGTGTTTGTCTTACTTTATAAAGCCTTTATGATGGCAAAGATTTACGACAAACAAGGCAATCTGGCCATACGGTTTTATAAACAAAGGTACGCAGAGAGATATGTTATATTACTGTTTAACAGAAGAAATGTCTTCCAAGGAAAATAGTCCCGCTATTGGTTCCTTTCTTTGGGTTGTCATGCTAAGCATGATCATGAAACCTCAGCTCCAATGTAAGAGCAAAATATCAAGGATACAGTTTGGGAGGCCAGTTAATAGCCCCCGGTAGTGTTCGGCGACAGTCGAGGTCAAGCCATAAACACTTCAGCCATTGTTATGAATGGCCTGTCATTTAACACCGTCATCGGATCGCTGAGTAGTTTACGCTTATTGTGACAGTCAGTTTTTTGGCTTTCTCCACTGAGGTGCTTAACCATGTGAGCTGGAAGCACAATCGCAGTGGTTCTCCCTTTGCACACCTAGCCGAACAAAGCAGAACGTAGGAGGCAAGCGCAGGAGCCGGGCAACCCAACTATTGACCGAAGACACAATTCGAAACCGATGCATATATAGCAATATCCGAGAATGTTTTTGCCGAATCTCTAAAGGTGTCCGGCGTTGCATTGCGAGACTTGTGCTGAAAATACACAAATAGTTTAAAAGTGCCATGAGCTTGGAAAACTAAAAAACGTTAGTAAAAACTTGACGTCCGAACAAGATCAAGTGTTCGGTGCCAATCCGAAAATTGGCCTTAGCAAAAGAAGTGCTTATGTCGTGCTTTAACATGATACATCCTATCTCAAGACTTCAAGCGGGTCAGCCTACGGCTTCAACCTCCTATCCCGAGGGCGGAGTACTTCTCATTAGGCCAGTTTAGCAAACTAAACTCTAGCGGCTTTGAGAGAGAAATTAGGCTCCCCGGCTAGTTACCACATGCTCGTGTCGAAAAAAGGAGTGATAGATAATAATAATAATAATAATAATAATAATAATAATAATAATAATAATAATAATAATAATAATAATAATAATAATAATAATAATAAAACTGTGCAACGATTAAGAAGAATAATGGCTCATATGAATTTAAGAGCCCCCAAGTGACTTGGGTAAAAGAATGATTGCATGTACCTAAGTACTTATATCATATCTATGTTCAACCGAAGTTTAAATGCATCTTAACCGACCGTCGGCTTCTCCCTCTTCGGTCAATGACCGAAAAGTGTTATGTACTCCATCTGTCGAGAATATCGATGGTGTTTCCAATAACCATGCAATCAGGCCATAAGGCTGTAACAGACAAAGCGCGCTCTGGGAGCTTATGCTATATTACTGCGAAGTGTAAGAAGCATCTTCGAAGAAAATAGTACCCCCGCCGATACCTTTCTTCAATGCTCATTGTTGTTATGATACTTGTGCAATAGATTTTTTGTACTCATGAGTTCCGTTGTGTGCCGACCATCATTGAAAACTATAAGAGCGCTAGCATTCGACTTCACCCAGTCTGAGGTCCGGCTCGGATGACCCGATCGTGACAATCGCAGAGGTGCTCCCTTTACTCCCTAGCCGAATAATCGGGAACGTAGGCGTAAACACAGGAGCAAGGCAACCCAGCTTGCAAATCGCTTAAGTCAATATGGTGCATATTGTGGCGTAATACACGAACAAGGAACGAAGCCGTACAAGTATAATCATATGCAAGAGGAAAAGCTTCATGAAGGAAGCCCCCAAATGAATTGGGTATTTGAATTTATGCGTCACAAACAAAGTTTGGACAAGGAAATTTTTTACAAACAACTTTTCTCCAAAAAAGTATAATGCTTGGTCGAACCGAACACAAGTTAGAAATTAAAGCTTTGAGCATGAAAGCGACTTAGCTGGTTAATGTGTTCGGTATTAATGACGCGGTCCGAGCTTGATGCGGGACAAGGTTCCATCCCCCAAGCCGGTACCGAGGTGGCGGAGCGGAGAGCTCGACACGCCGAAGTGGTCACATAGCACGTTCAATGCAGACCGGCAGAGTGACGCCAAAGTCCCCGGATCATTTTCCTGTGCACAAAAAATAGTGCAAACCGGAGATAATAGTAATAATGATAATTAAAAAAAATCGTTGCATAATAAATAATTTATGCAAAGTGAGTAATAAAAGAAATATGGCCTGGCGCCGAAGTCAATGTCAATGCAGGGCGTCGGCGTGATGCGGTAAAGGCGTGGCAAAGCCTGAATTCACAAGTCGGTCCGAGCTCCGGATGCGGCATTCGCCGGACTATGTACAGAAACTGACCGAACCACCATGCGACTGTCGTTAATGCGGCCACCATTTGATAGACCTGTGTACATATGATGGACAAACCAGAGTAATAATTCCTTGAGAAAAATGAACCCAAACAAGCAAGAAAGACTGGGATTAATAGCACCTAGTTTGTTGTAGCAATCCGAAGGAAGGTGATTCCCAAAATTGGGACTCGATCCGCACACCCATTGCCTGATGGGCGATAAAACGACGGCATGGCAATGTTGGTAAGGTTGGCTCGCCGAGGCAAAGCCCTCGATCCAGCTAACGTGACAGAGCTGGTCGGCTGGTGACGCCGAAGTGTCCGGAGTAGGTTGATGAAGAGATGGCAAAGCCCCCGGTCCAGTCGAGATGTCGAAGCCTCGATGTCAGCCGATGAGTCGAAGTAGGTCGGCGTGATGGACACCAGCTTGAAGAAGCAATAGTGCGGACCTGCCGATGCAAGTCATGACGTGGTCGATGCTGGCTTGATAAAGCGACCGTGCGACGATGCTGGTATGCCCGCTCCGCGTAATCCGTGGGGCGGCGATATTGGTGATGATTTATCCTTCGCGATGCCGGACTCTTGTTCGGCTTGCCGAGATGATGATCCAAAGAAGTTGAGCTCGGCTCAACAAAGTGACGACGTGTCTAGCGCAGGTCGGCAGCCGTGGAGCAATATTGCCAGACTGATTTGACACTAGCATGATATTGAAGATCATGTTCAAAAGATTTTAAAGTTAGTAGGATGTGTTCGGGAACAAAACACAATACCCCATACAAAATTTCCTTCAAAAGGGATGTCCGAAATCCCGTTCATAAAAAAGACGAACTCGGGTCGAATTTGTTTTCACGCAAAAAACAGATCCGAAAAGTGATGCACTAATCGGAAGGTTCCCGGAGTTTGGACGGTCGGATCGAGCTAAAATGTTGAGAGATGGTAGATATAGAAATTCCACAGCCGATCAACGGTTGGATCTTTCAAAGGACATCTGAGCTAGAAGCTGGACACCACGCCCTAAACTCATCCAGATTCCCATCCAGATTTGACAGGGCTCCGGTATACCGTGGATTGCCAGAGATTCCTCCATCGGAACTTGACGAAATTTTCAAGGGTTGTTGTAGACTCAATTCCGCACAACTCCACCAAAGCGATCGTTAAAAAGACACTTGAGGAGGCGCTGGCGGCGGACACAAGTTTGACATTGAGCCCCCGAGCTCCCTGGATGATTCCTCCATGATCTTGATAGAGATCGGAGTTGATGTTTATAAAGGTCCTCATCCGAACATGACGATCGGAGGTAGGGCGCAGTACTTAGACAAACCAAGGTGACCAATCGAGCTGGTGACGAAGATGCCGAAGTCGCAGTTGATCTGCAGGCGAGCCATCAACCTTTTGCCGAACACACAGCGGAACTCTCAATGAAAGCACCAATGTCAGTGTCAAAACCGGCGGATCTCGGGTAGGGGGTCCCGAACTGTGCGTCTAAGCCGGATGGTAACAGGAGGCAGGGAACACGATGTTTTACCCAGGTTCGGGCCCTCTTGATGGAGGTAAAACCCTACGTCCTGCTCGATTTATTCTTGATGATATGGGTATTACAAGAGTTGATGTACCACGAGATCGGAGAGGCTAAACCCTAGAAGCTAGCCTATGGTATGATTGTATGTATATATCTATCGACTAGCCTGGCCTCGGTTTACATAATGCACCAGAGGCCTAGGATAACAAGAGTCCTAGCCGAATACGCCGGTGGGGAGGAGTCCTTGTCTTGACCACCAAGTCTTGTGGAATCTTCCATGTATGCGGCAGCTCTCCGAACTGGCCCATGAGTATACGGCCATGGGGGTCCTCGGCCCAATCTAACAGATCGGGAGATGACGTGGTGAGTACCCCCTAGTCCAGGACACCGTCAGAGACCATCAAGATCAATATGTGCATGATGCTGAATATAAAGATGTATTGCAGAATTGTAAGGAAGGGAGAACTTGGAACAAGTTCGTTCTTATTGATGGATTTGTGTTTCGTGCTAACAAGCTATGCATTCCAGCTAGCTCCGTTCGTCTTTTGTTGTTGCATGAGGCGCATGGAGGAGGATTAATGGGACACTTTGGCGTCAAGAAGACGGAGGATATACTTGTTACACATTTCTTTTGGCCAAAGATGAGACGGGATGTTGAGCATTTTGTTGCTCGCTGCACTACATGTCAAAAATCTAAGTCATGACTCAATCCTCATGGTTTATATATGCCTTTTCCTGTACCTAGTGTTCCTTGGGAGGATATATCTATGGACATAGTTTTAGGTTCACCTCGAACAAAGAAGGGGAGGGATATCATATTTGTTGTCGTGGATAGGTTCTCGAAAATGGCACACTTTATACCATGTCATAAAAGCGATGATGCTGTTAATGTTGATGATTTGTTCTTTCGTGAAATTATTCACTTGCATGGCAAACCAAATACTATTGTTTCAGATCGTGATACTAAATTTCTTAGCCACTTTTGGAGATGTTTATGGGCTAAGTTGGGGACTAAACTACTTTTTAGTACTACTCGTTACCCCCAAACTGATGGACAAACTGAAGTAGTCAATAGAACAGTGTCTACTATGCTTAGGGCTGTTTTGAAGAATAAAAAGAAAATGTGGGAAGAATGCTTGCCTCATATTGAATTTGCTTATAATCCTTCATTGCATTCTACTACTAAGATGTGCCCTTTCGAAATTGTGTATGGTTTCCTACCTCGTGCACCTATTGATTTGTTGCCTCTTCCATCTTCGGAGAAGGTTAATTTTGATGCTAAAGAACATGTTGAATTGATTTTAAAAATGCATGAGTTAACTAAGGAAAACATTGAGCGTATGAATGCTAAATATAAACTTGCTGGAGATAAGGGTAGAAAACATGTTGTGTTTGCACCTGGAGATCTTGTTTGGTTACATTTGTGTAAGGATAGATTTCCTAATTTGCGCAAATCAAAGCTAATGTCATGTGTTGATGGTCCTTTTAAGGTGTTAGAGAAAATAAATGATAATGCATATAAACTTGAGCTACCTGCAGATTTTGGGGTTAGTCCCACTTTTAACATCGCAGATTTGAAACCTTATTTGGGTGAGGACGATGAACTTTCATCGAGGACGACTTCATTTCAAGAAGGGGAGAATGATGAGGACATCAATACCATTGTTACACCCACAGCCCCTGCTGCTATACATACTGGACCAATTACTAGAGCTCGCGCATGCCAATTGAATTATCAGGTACTTCCGTTTCTTGGTAACGATTCTAATGTTCATGAGAATATGATGCTGCCTAAATTGGATACATTTGTTTTGCTTACAAATGAAGGGCCTAGCCTGGACAAGAAAGATGAACCTTGGAGCAAGTTCAAGCATGGAGATGATGGCATGCGCAAGGGGAACAAGAACAGAGTTACAAGTGATGATTCCAGGACTCTGAAGCCACCATAATGAGTGCATGAAGCATGGGACGAAATATACAAGATGCCACTTCATAAATTTCGTCTAGAGGCTATTCTAGGTGCCGCGTCACCTTATTATTGGGCCAGGCCCATGTATTTTCGAAGTACTTAAGTATAGGCTGTTTTTAGAGTCCGTATGTGTGGGCAAGCAAGAGTTAGGGTTGGTTCCGGACCCCTCCACCAAGGTCCACGTAATTCCCCCTCTCTCCTCCATATATAGAGCCCTTAGTGCATCGTTTAGACTTTGGGTTTTGTTTATATTAAAAGTTCTCCATAGCTGCAACTTCGTGTACTTTGTTTGTGTTCAACAACCAGACCAAGGCGTCATAGAACCCCACCTTGATCAATAAAGTTTTCATCTTATATTCGCAATATCCCGATTGCAATCTCAGTTTCTTGCTTGTTCTTCGTTTGCTTGCAGGAAACAGACCCTCGTGGTCAGGTTGATCGTGCTTCGGCGTGGTCAATAACCCTCGGAAGTTGGTTTAGCGATTGCTAAGGCGCGACGTCTCACACGTTCGTAGTCGGATCGTCAAGGTCGACTCCCACAGAAAACGATAGCCATCATCTCATCGAAACATCGGGACACCTTAGCCCCTATCATCCAAGGTAGTCATGTCCTCATCACAATTCCCGAGCTCTTCGCAACGCTAAAGGCTGTGGAGGTAGAAATCAAGAAGGAGCATCAAGTGTTGATGGTCAACAAGACCACTAGTTTTAAGAAGAAGGGCAACTGGAAGAAGGGGAACTTCAAGAAGAACGGCAAGCAAGTTGCTGCTTAAGTGAAGAAGCCCAAGTCTAGACCTAAGCCTGAGACTGAGTGCTTCTACTGGAAAGGGACTGGTCACTGGAAGCGGAACTGCCCCAAGTATTTGGCTGATAAGAAGGATGGCAAAGTGAAAGGTATATTTGATATACATGTTATTGATGTGTACCTTACTAATGCTCATAGTAGCGCCAGGGTATTTGGTACTGGTTATGTTGCTCATATTTGCAACTCGAAACTGGGGCTACATATTAAATGAAGGTTGGCTAAGGATGAGGTGACGATGCGCGTGGGAAATGGTTTCAAAGTCAATGTGATCCCCGTCGACATGCTACCTCTACATCTACCTTCGGGATTAGTATTAGACCTGAATAATTGTTATTTGGTGCCACGTTAAGCATGAACATTATATCTGGATCTTGTTTGATGCGAGATGGTTATTCATTTAAATCAGAGAATAATGGTTGTTCTATTTATATGAGTAATATCTTTTATGGTCATGCACCCTTGATGAGTGGTCTATTTTTATTGAATCTCGACAGTAGTGATACACATATTCATAGTATTGAAGCCAAACGATATAAGTTTAATAATGATAGTGCAACTTATATGTGGCATTGTCGTTTAGGTCATATTGGTGTAAAGCACATGAAGAAACTCCATGCTGATGGGCTTTTGGAATCACTTGATGCTTGCGAACCATGCCTCATGGGCAAGATGACTAAGACTCCGTTCTCCGGAACAATGGAGCGAGCAACAGACTTACTGGCAATAATACATACTAATGTATGCAGTCCGATGAGTGTTGATGCTCGCGGTGAATATCGTTATTTT